>NC_141344.1:14335585-14850585 GCF_057382095.1 Aulonocara sp. 'chitande type north' Nkhata Bay
TTCTACTCCCCTGAAAGCAATAAATCTATGGCCTACTGTTCCCTGTATACTGTGCCCAGCATAGCTTCTCTTTATCTCTCTCTTACACTATACTGTATAGAAACAGGAGGAAACATGCAAAACTATAACTTTAAGGCCTTCTGTTCTGCTCTACAAGGGAAATCATCTCTCACACAATAAAGGTACTTGCATCATTTTTCATTTTTGTTTTTGTGCTTTTTTTCCTTCATGTTTGTGAAGAGTTAGTCACTGAGCACTCCTGTGAATCATGAATCATTTTAATTCCCTTCAGTCAGCCAGTAGAGGCCACTCACAGCATTCAGTACAGACAGACGGCCCACATTCACAAGTGAACTCACGCACACATGACAGCTGTCCATTACTAAGCAAAGGGGGGTGGGTCAATTTTTTGTCGGGGGGGGGGCAAATGAAAGTACAAGAGGTGGATGCAGCCAGAGCAGAGAGGAGATGTGAGAGATGGGAGAAATTAGTCAAAACACAAGCTACAAAGTAGAAAAGGACGGAGAATGACTAGAAAAGAGAGGGAATGATAGACGTAAAAAAAGAAAGGACGCGACAACACTGATGATGCCGCGTCTTATTTTGTTTGTTCCTGTTTATTCCCATCAACTCTGCTCTGCTCACAACCGCTGCTTTTGACTGAGGCAGAGAGAGACATTGGTGAGAAATTGAAATTGACACTCATTCAGTTTTCCCTGTGAGGAGTGAAGAGTGGAGTTTAGCTTCCTGCCGTCATTGTAATAATACACACAATGCGCTGTTGTTGTGCAGTCACTCTGCTGTAACATGTCATAGTTTGTTTCTTTTCCTTTTTGTATTTTCTATTTTCCAGCAGCGGGTGAAGAAGGGGAAGAAAGATCAGAGCAGAAGAAAAACAAAAAGACAAGAATGATCAAGAACAGTGGGAGCAGAAGAAAGGCCCATACAATGAGAAAATGGTCATCTTTTTGACATAAAATACTACATGCTGTGCAATAAGGAAATGCATTCACAGCTATTGACTGTATTCTGGGAGTCGCTACACACCTGACAGGCTATGTACCTTTTGATATATTTTTAACCATGATGCTGAGATTGTTGAATTAATGTTCATGAGCCATAAACTCTTTCTTTCTTTTCCTCTACTTCTTTCTTTCTTGGTAGTGAAAGACAGTTGGCAAATAAATGTCATTCTTTTTCCTGTTTTTAACAAAAAGTTCAACAAAAATTTACATTCTTTTGCACAAATTCTTTGCATATTTTTTTCTTTCTAACACCAGTGACAACAGCTGTTCTCTTACCATGCTAATCTACAGGAAGCCTGACTTAGGTCGAGCTTAATGAATTCTGAAAGATAATTTTTTTTTTCTTTAATGCGAGATTTCTCAAGAAGAAGGTTTCACATTTATTTTAGATTCGTTTGGCTCACCTGTGGTAAAGTGACAGGATGTTTTTATGCATGGTACAGTGTAATCAACATTTCAGGGGAGAACGAACCTTAAAATTCATTTGTGACTCCGGTAGGCTGGCAGTGAAGACATGAAAAGAATGAAAATACAATGGGAAAAAGTGAAAGGCGCACTGGAATGTTTTAAACTGTAAGTTGACCTTCATGAGGCAGAAAGGACAGAGAAGTTTGGAGAATTACTGCTTCAATATTCTTTTAGTTATATTTCTTTCTAGGTGGGGGAGTGACTGGAGATTCCTCGCTGTGACTAATGTGATGTTTGTCAAATCTAAACTTTCTCCTGCTGCCCCCCACCCGCTCGCAACCTTCGCGTGGACAAGTGGTTTCTCTCTTTTTTTGGTTGTGTGTTATTTTTTTCCTCTCTTTTTATTCACTCGTTTTTATTGTTTGCTTTGTTTGCCTGTTTTCTCTACAGAAAATGTAAGTGAATGACCGGCCCACCTGCAGGTAAACAGGCAGTTGTATTCTTGTGATCAGCGTCTTTGTGTGTGTGTGTGTGTGTGTGTGGGTGTTCGTATGTCTCCAGTCCATTGCCCCTCCCGGTCCAAATGTGGTTTGTTATATTATATTTGTGTGTGTTTGTGTGTTTATGTGTATGCGCCTGTGGAGGGGCTATCTATGCTCAGATAAGACTGTAAACCAGATTAATCTGGCGTGGAAGAGCTTGTCAGCAGGACCACTGTGTGTTTGGAAGTGTGTGTGTGAATGTGTGTGTGTGTGTGAGAGAGAGAGAAAGAGCAATGCTCTTCTCGATCTCAGCCAGCCCATCGGGTGAGCCGCTCGTTGTTTCGTTCCTAGAATGTGTCTGTGTGTGTGTGTGTGTGTGTGTGTGTGTGTGTGTGTGTGTGTGTGTGTGTGTGTGTGTGTGTGTGTGTGCGTGTGTGAAGGAAATCTACAGAGAATGCTATATAAGTGAATGAGTATGTAGGGTCCAGCACTGGATAATGTGATCACGACTCCATGTAACGCAGCGTGACAACAGCTTGTGTATTTGAGTGTGTCTCTGTGCTTGTGTGTGTGTGAAACACGGCATGACAACAGTGTCTCTCCATACCACTGTGGAGAGAATGGATTACTCTGCTCTCTGACTCGAAACACCAACACACACGCATACACTCACGCACGCATGCACACAACTTCATATGCCTCCCATATGTACCATACTGTACCCAAGCTCATACAGAGAAAGGAACACCGGTAGATCTGGTAAAATTAAAACTTCAACCATTCTTAGACTTCAGACCTGTGAATGTCGATCTTTGATGCCTTGATTCTTCTCTTTCTTCACACACAACTTTGGAAGCTTTGACATTCAGCAAGGCTTAAAAAATGTTCACAGTAATCAAATCATTACTTTTCCTTGTGCTCTGCTGACATTTGCAGAGTGAAAATTTCAAAGTCTGTGATGTCAAGAAACTAGTTTTGTGGAAAAAATGTAGAAAAAAAGCTCAGCTTTGTTACCATGTTTGCTCTGAACATGAAGTACAGCGCAAGCAAGCTGAATAAAGAGGTTAGTTCACTGATTGAAGCTGACAGATATGTTCAAAATAGCAGTGGCATTTTCAACCTGGAACCTCATCATTAGAGCTTATGAAACATTCTCTGTGTCTAGACCATAAAGACCATAAACACTGTTTTCCTGAATCAGCAGCATCAGTTACTTTGTCAAGTAGATTTAAAAATAATGACATAAAACCAGTTTTAGAGTTGAATCAAAATGCCAAATAATTATTTCATCACACTTCCTCTTTTGTGCATTTCAAAGCAGCTACACTCACTACAAGTTATGTTGGCGTGATAAAAACTGGTCTTCTAAAAACACAGTCTTCTAAAAACCAGTGTCCCTCCAAACCTTAATATAGAGTCAACTGATATATAATGTGTTTTTCTATCAAGTCAGAGAACACATGTCTGGAGGACATTTGCACAAACTCTATCTGAGAAAAGAAGCAAAGAATGTTTGAAATCTGTTTGTTTTCCTTTAATTTTTCCTTTAATAACTGATAACACTAACATGTCAAACCTTTTCATGTGGTACTGAAAAATTCACCTCTGCTCACAGGGCCTTTGTAATACTGATATAATACTGACTATACAGTCAGACGTGTTGTTAATTTACTGTAAACCAGGTAACCAGGAGGATATCCTGCATTCACCCTCCTATCACACACACACACAGCTCTCTATATATTTGCATTTCATCAGGGATGCTAGAGGCCACCTGCAGTGCAGCATGGGATTCTATGTCTTATTCAAGGGCATTACTGGTGAGAACTTCAGAAGTAATACCAGTATCCTCCAGCTGCCAGCTCACAGCCAGAAAACACTCCTGTCTGTGGCGGGGATCAACCCAACAACCTTTAGGTTATTAGTCAGCCTCTACATCCAGGCCAACCTAGGGAGAGGTGCTGGGTGGGTGGTGTGGGATGGAAGCCAAATGTGTGTGTGGTGGAGTTAGTGGGGGTGTTTCTTCCCCAGTGTAAGGAGCACACTGTATCTTCCCCGACTACTCTCTGACAGGCCTACATACATCACCACCCCCAACACCTCTGTTTCTCTCTTCTCTCCCTCTTCATCATCCCTATTCCCTCTCTCCCTCCCTCCATCCATCCAGCTCTCCTCCCAGCCTCGCTCTCACCTGCTCCCATCTCTCATGAGTGCTTGTGTCTTCACAACTCTCTCTTTTTCTCTGTTTCACCTGCTTGTGGGCCCCCCCCCCCACACACATCTCTTGCCAGGCCTCCCTGAGTATCATTTACATCGATGATGCCTCATCATTACCCCTGCCCTACTTTATCTATCACCCAGCAGCTCTGCCATGGGGCCTATTCCTTCACCAGAGGCCTTATTTTTGTAGTCTGGTACTGTAAAATGAGTTCAGATGTTTGGCTGTAAACCTGGATCTTAACTCGAATGCTGACGCACTCATATGTATCAATCTAAGATCATGGAACGAAAAAACTATTCTCAACTAATAAGAGTTTATTCAAAGATCTATTACATTGTTTTTATTGTGTGACTAATACAGACTGAGCAACCTATAATGTTATTGTACAAATCCACAACCACATTTTTTTTTGTCATTTAAATAGTTTCAATCCAAATGTAGTTGATAGAATTAGATAAAAATCCTGTAGCCAAGGTGCCACTACAAGAGGATAAGGGAGTGGGGCTGGCACCAAAACATAAAACAAACTTTGGTCCATTAATACTCCACAGCTGTGGAATGTTCTCAGAAAGAGACGGAAAGATGAATTCATGTAAAAAAAAACAAAAAACAAAAACAAAAAAAGGCAAATTTGTGCCTGAAATATCTATTGCTGTTGTCAGCTTTTTAAAAAAAATGTATTTCTTCTTTGGCCTAACATGGATAAATGAAGAAAAACAGCAAAGAAAAAAGGCAGAAAAAGTTGTTTTTGCTTAGCATAAAGCGAGGTCTCTTGTGAAGGAATATAAAGTTTAATACAAACCCCCCCCCGCAAGAAACATAATTTAGTTAAAGACTGGAAACCACTAAGTAGGTGCAAGATCATATTGTGTAGCTGCAATATTATTGTAGAATATTACAGTATGCTTTATGGTTTCATGAGGCCACGCAATAGTATAATTTATATAATAACTAACTTTCTTACTTTGAAAAATCCATTGGAACACAATTCGACTCACTCGAGTGGCAGACTGCTATATCACTGAGTGTTGTTAGATCATTAGTAGTACACTATGCTTTTATGCTACTTTGATGCTATAATGGAGAGCTATGTACTTGTGATAGCCAATTCGGCTTTTGTAATGGTCTATAAAGACTTACATAAAAAATTGTATTCTTTGTGAATGAATAATTTATTATTCTTAAGCGATATGCTTTTGTGTTATTAGGGTAGCAGAGCATGTGGCAGGAAGGGCTTGGGTCAGATGCTTGGGTCTGAACTTTGGATGCTCCATAGCACATATTCTCAGAGTATCATTTGCTTTTAAAAGGCTTAAAAGAGCCGAGCAGACTTGAGGTCATTTCAAGTTGGCAACAATTCCTTAGTGACGAGTAAATTAATTTATAATGAATGAATGGACGACAGTGATAGGGAGAAAAATATGGTGTTCATCCAATGTGTACTTGGAAGGAATCCTGAAAATATATATTCTGTGCAGTGGCAGCTTTACAATGTTTTTACACAGCAAGGGTAGTTGAAAATGACATTGTTTACCAACAGCAAATAAAATAAAAACACTATCCAGAGTTACTATTTGTGTGGTAAGCTTTGTTGCTCTATGCAGTATGTAGAGTGTACACTTGCAGAATATACATACAAGTTCTGTATTAGGGTACATAGATACATAAAGTATGTATATATACATTAATCTACATGTTAAAGTTACACTCGGTCAGAGTTTCTATAATATTTGAAACGAATGACAACCCTACACTTCAGACAGAATATTTGTTCTTTCTTATCTGAATTAACTGAATTAAGCAACAGGACTATTGCATAGAATCTGTTACACTAATTTTACAAGTCTGTCAGTTCCAAATAATTTAATCTTAATACAATTTTTAATTTTGTACAATGTATTTGTCTCTTTGGGAAAGACTATTATACCTACAGTAGGAGACTTCTACTGCAAACTCACTGACTTATATTGACATAGAAATTTCTCTTGGTCAGATTAGTAACATTACCTTGACCTTGGTATATTGATTTTTACATCTTCTACTCTTATTAAAAGAAGAATGAACCCCTGGCTTATATTACAAAGGCAATGTGTACTGATGGGAATGTTGTGGTGGCTGTGCACTTGTTACACTTTATGCTTCTGGCTTACAGTCTATGCAAAAAGTCTTTTTGTCAAGTTTCTCTTACATTCAGTTGTGTATAATTGTAACAAAGGCCTTTATATAAGGGTAAATATGGAGTGAAGAAACGCTGTCTTGTTGCAAGCTACATTGCCTAACAAACATTACATCAAACTGTAGTAATGGCAGACACAGTATGAGGAAAGTCTGACTTATGTAGCTAAAAGTTCTCTTGTCTTCTGTTCTCTTCTGTTCTCTTCTCTTCTCTCCCTGATTCATTTTCTCCTCCTACCTTGGCCCTTATATCTGATTAAGCCATGAGAGATATAAGATCAGCAGCGCTCTTAGGGTTAAGTCCCTCACTGTTGCTTTGCAGCGTTAAACCAACGGAATCATGCATGCAAGTGCAGTAGAGGAGGACTTAATAATATAAAAGAAAATTGATTTTCTGGAACGAGATTTCTCCTTTGATAAGGTATTAGCTGGGAGGGAAAAATGTTGTGAATCTTCATTAAGAGCCTCTGATATGCACTCGGATAATCACAGGGAGAGGAGTTTGAATGAAAAATGAACACAAAGGGGAAAAAGGAAACTCATACGTTAAGGATAGACAGAAAGAAAGAATAGGAGAAAGAGCAAAGGAAGAATATGACTCTACAACCCCCACCCCACACCTCTGTCTACCTACACGTGTGCTTATACTCAAATCAGAGACTTAAGCAGGAGTAGTCCTCCCTTAATAAGAGTAAAAATTGATTTCTTTCCACTCCCATAAGATGAGATCTAAAGATGATGAAGGTGAGGATTGGGCTCCAGTTCATTATGGAAAATTAGAATATGTTCAAGCTAGGGGTATATCCCTAATATATCTACCCTGGCTTTATCCAACACTTCTTTACACATTGAACAAACATAGAGAACTTAAGTGTGGCGAGCAGGCCAAGAGTTGCAATGTGGAAGGGTAGTTGGCAGGAGATGTGGAGTATAGTTGAGTAAATATCAGATAATGAGACAGGAAGACAGGAAAAGCGACAAGAACACAGAAGTCAGAGATTGTGGGAATCGGGCGAGGGAAGACAAACGGTCAGTGGAAGTAAAGCAGCGAGTGAAAGTAAGAAAGATGAGAGCAGGAGAAGAGAACAGTTTGCCAACAGGCTTTCACCCATAGCAGTGAGTATTAGGCGGTGCTGGGATGAGGATGAGGACAGAGTTAAAGAGGATAACAGGCAGATGGACTGACTGCGGTGAGGAGAATTGAATAGAGCCTAACCTCAGCTAATACCACTGACAGAAATTTATGACAGACCAGCAGAAAACTATAGATCAGCTGCAGAAAGAGATCCTTTTGTTGAGTCAGAAAAATTGCACCCAGAAGACTAAACAGTGTTGGACTGACAGAACATAAAGTAATAATTTGGGGCAGAAATTAAAGTTTACATTTTTATTTTATTTTCTTCAGTTCAAAACACCAAAACATGGATCCACTGACATAAACATGAGGATAACCCTAATTAACTATGATAAGTAAGCATAGTTTTGGTATGAATAAGTCATTGTTGTCGCTGTTTTAAGTCTGCCTACCACAGTGTGTTTGAATGGGGCTGGGTGCATACATGCCTGCCATCATTATGAAATCTCTGAATGCAGTGTTCAGACCTGTTTCTCTCTCTCTCTCTCTCTGTGTGTGTGTGTGTGTGTGTGTGTGTGTGTGTGTGTGTGTGTGTGTGTGTGTGTGTGTGTGTGTGTGTGTCTTCCTTTCTGTTTCAGCCTGTGGGCTGTCTGTTAATGTGTGAAAGCAGAAAGTGGAAAAGATCAAACCCAACTGACCTGAGAATAGTACTGACACCTTCTCACTCTACCACACCGTCCGTCTGCTCGCTCATGTGCGTACGGGCTAGTGAGAAAGTAAAACAGTGAAAACAACAGAAAATGTCACATAAGAAATAGAATTTAAATGAAATGAAAAAAAGACGTACAAACTTTATCTCCAAAAATAGCAAGACAGAATGACTGAAAGCATGAGCGAGCAAGTCAGACAGAGAATTACTGTTTGTGTGAGTCAGAATAAGAGACTAAGAGAGAGATGGGGGAAGGTGAGAGGTAGAGAGCATTTATTATGCTGGTGCTTCATCTACAGATACAAATCACAGGCTGTTATCGCACTGAAGCAAACCCTACTAAGACCCTACACTTGGATCCATCTACATCTCAACACACAGACATACCAACACACATAAACGTGCAAGTGAGCAGCAAGAAACCAGAGGTATTTGTGTGTGCAAGTGCATCTGTGAGTCTGTGTGTGTGCGCTTAGTGATGGGATTATAAATACAGCCACGAACAGACTCTGTGAGAGGTGAGAACATCCAGTGAGCATTATCGGGGACAGACTAGCAGGTTTTGATGTGCTTGTGTGTATCAGTATTTTTTTTCCTCTGTTGCTTTTTACGCACCCCTGTGTGTACCTGGTTCTGTTACTGTTAAACAAGTTCTCATTGTTCTCGCTGTGACAGTAAAACACACCTACATGAAGTACTGAGGTGCACTACTACTAAACAGAGATCTATCACTGCTACATTTAAGTCTAATTCTCAATTTGTATTTGAGCACAAAGGCTTGCTTTACAAACACACAAAGACACCAAGCTTCTTTTCTTAGTTACTTCCCACCCTTACAAAATCCTTCTGCTGTCTCATTTTTTCCAGTCTAAAACAGGCACCTTGTATAATTCATCAACCATTTCAGCACTATGGACAGCAAACAGGCATTGCACAGTTTACTTCGCTGGCTCTTGGGCACTACATGTGTCAGCATAAATATTCAGCTAGAACTTGTCACAACCCTCTGTGGAAAACTTTAATCTGCTGGTACACTGACACAGTAAATGGTCTTTATGTAAAATGAATACGGGAATACTTTGAGGAAGATACAAAGACTATTCTGTAAAATAAAAGGAGGCACATTAATCCAAAACAAATGACAAGTAAACACAATGAATATAATAATAATAATATTGATTTTTGTATTATTACAAAATAATTAAAAATATATCATAAAATAAAAATCTGAGAATGTCTCTATTGTTCTAATAATTATACATACAGAAACACACATGCACAGACACACACAGACACACACACATATTGATGAATGACACTGTAGTGAATAAAAGAATTGTTTCATCGTTTCCATAATTATAAGGAAAGCTCGACATTATAATAACAATATTATCAGTATATATGCTTTTTGGCTTAATGGCATGTTGCTTTTTGGAGAACATTATTCAGAATGTCTCTATTCTTCGCCTTTGACATTTAGTTTAAATGCACACTTTATACAGTGTTTTTTTATCCAGAGTAATTTAACTTTTGCGCTTCATCACACAAAAGAAAAATTAACCAGTCTTTTATTTCGTCACTGGGACATTCAAATACTAGAACATAAGACCTGTGTCATGGTTGGCTGTGTGGCAGGCGTGCAAGCAGGAGTGGTGGATCCAAAATGCAGGACTCAGACACAGAAGTTCAACTTAAAGCGCAGCTTTATTGCTGGAAACCCTCTTACTAACTAAAGGCATCAAAAGACAAACAAAAACGCTGGTGGACTAAAACACTGAAGCAGAAAACACTGAACTGGAAACAAAACACTGGTAACACGGAGGCAAAACACACACAGCTTGTTGAGGGTACGACGCAACATTGACTCAGAGAAACACAGGGACTAAATACACTGGGAAGTAACGAGGAGAATGAGACACAGAAGGAGGGCACAGCTGGGGGAAATTAGAACTGACGAGACAAGCAAAGCAGGACACATTCACATAAGACACGGACCTACAAAGTAAAACAGGAAGGATCACACAGAGATGCAAACTTGACACAGTGGAGACAGCAACTAAGAAACACAGAGACATAAACCATAAGACAGAGGACTCTAAGAACCGAGAGACACAGAGGGGAACTCAAACATGCAGACACAGACTTACACAGAACAGAGGGGACATAGAGAAACATGAAGGGCAAGGGATCGAAACTAGAAACCATAGAAACTCACACCAAGTACAATAATACAAAAATCACAATGAACTAAAACGCTGGGTCAGGAGACCCAGGACCCTGACAACCTGATACTAGAAAATGCACATTACAGAAAACCTGACTTATATTTTATTAAACAGTTACCTGTATTTGATGCCATAAAGGTTGAGTGGTTGCTTGGTGGTCAGTATTACAGGTAGTGATAAGGTTGGTGTAGTTTTCAAAAAATACACTAATGTTTCAAACATTATATGTTTTGTAATAATTTTTGTAATGTACTGTAATACAGAGAGATACTTAACTGAAAGTCAATCCAGGACACCCAAACTGAGTTACACTCAAGTGCATGTTTAAAATAACTGCTGCTAAACCACCCACACCTTCCGCTTGCTAATGTCCTCATTTGTACAGCATATTGTATGTCCTGTGTTAAAATACTGTGACTTTGAAAATGCATTTAAAAGCTAAGGCATGGGCTCAAGGTGAATCATCTAATCACTTACCTTGTTCCTGGGTGGGTGTTACCACACACACACACACCACAAAGTCATATGATAACGCGCAAGTAATAACCGAGGCACATGGATATACACCCAACTCAGCTGACACACTCAAACACACATTTATTAGAAGCTTGGGCCTTCTGTAAAAAGGCCTTGTAAAAAAACAACAACAACAATAACAACAAAAAAGCCATCTTAAGGTATGGAAACCAAGAATAGTTATCTTCTTCTCTACACGCACCTCATTACCTGCACTTAACTAACTACACATAGTATTTGCTTCTCCTGTCACCACCAGTCCCATGGGACCTTCCCCTCTTTTCTGTCACAGTGGGGTACGCCCGTGTGTTTTGTTGAACGGACCCAAGAGCAGACACTGAGAGAGGAGCTGCAGGTGAAACAAAAGGCAAGCCTTTATTTTGGCTGATGGCACATGAAAAACAAGTAAACTAAGAAACAATATGAAACACTAAGAAACACTATGACTAAGACTGTGACTGTGGTGGGGATAACAGACAACCTGACAACTACATACAGAAGAAAACAGAAAAGAGAGGACTTAAATACTGTACACTCACAAGGTGATCAGGGGAAGTGGGAACACATGGGGAAACAGCTGACTGACATGAACCTAATGACGGGACATTGGAAATGAAACTAAATACAATGAACAAAGAACAAAATACTCCTTCAAAATAAAACAGGAAATGTGGAGAAAAATACAATAAACAACGAAATAAAACTAAAATACACACAACACTCAGTACCATGACACTTTTCCTCCTCTTCTCTTCTCTGAAAACATATCATTCTGTGTCATATAATCGTGGATATGCAACAAAATATATTCATGAGGATGGGGACAGGTCTTCACCCTGTCTGCATTTTCTTTCACTCTCTTGCTGCAGCTGTTAAAAGGCCTTCCCACCACACCTTGACCCCAGTCAACTGTAAAATGGTAAATGGCCTGTATTTGTATAGCGCTTTTCTAGTCCCTAAGGATCCCAAAGCGCTTTACACAACCAGTCATCCACCCATTCACACACACGTGATGGCAAGCTACATTGTAGCCACAGCCACCCTGGGGCGCACTGACAGAGGCGAGGCTGCCGGACACTGGCGCCACCGGGCCCTCTGACCACCACCAGTAGCCAACGGGTGAAGTGTCTTGCCCAAGGACACAACGACCAAGACTGTCCAACCGGCAACCTTCCGATTACAAGGCGAACTCCCAACTCTTAAGCCACGATCGCCCTTAAAGTTAAACACCTCAAATAAACTCTGCAAAGCAGAGTTTAAGGCGGTGAGAGGTTTTCTTCCTCCATGGTCTAGGGAATTTTAAGATTGTTTACATTTTGCCATTCAATTTTGATAGTGTAACAAAACAATCAAGGGTAAACAAAACAAAAATAATAGCTATGAAAGGAGACTAGGTATTTCATCCTCTTTTGCTCTCTATATAGCATGCAGCTATTAACTGATCAGACGTGTTTAGTCAGTAAAGGGAAACCAGAAAGTATTTACTCCTAATATTCGCTACATATTAATGTGCAGAAATTTTTTTTTATAGCAATTAGTCCATGAAAGGAAAAAAAAAAGGGGGGGGGGGGGGGTGTCAGATATTGCCACCCACCTCATTTGTTAACTTTTTGGACAACCACAGCAAAGAGTGCTGAGTGCTTACATCGAGTCTGGTGTTAGTACGTTAAAAGTGTTACAGAGATGTCACTTCCTGTTTGTTTCGCCAACATACATGAAATGTTGTGTGAAGTATGGTCTGAGCATCTCTGCCACTTTTCCTGAACAAAAAAAATTGTCAGTGATTTTTTTTTTAACTTTCAACAAGATTCAGTATGACTGTTCCATCAATTAGGCTGACATGACAAGCACGCCCCCTTAGAGGCTACATATGAAATTGGAGAGTGATGAGCAACATATTTCCCTGAAGCCTACAGGTGGATAAGATAAACCTTTATTGGGATGCAGGATATCACTGGCACTGATGTGTCAAAGGTAGAGATGGAATATGTTGCAATTTAAATAGGCAGCAATTTGGAAAGGTCCAGATGTGACTTGGAAAGACCTAGGTGTGACATGCCTCACGTGAGAGCGAAGCATGTTCATGTGCATGCAGCTCAAGCAGCTTGCCTGGCCACCGAGGCAGCTTCTCTGCTTTGCGCTCCAAAACTGAAATTTGGTAAGAAATACGGGATTTAAAAGCTGACATTTAACCAGACAGTGCAATATGTTAACAGTAAATATGTAAAAAGCTAATTTTGCCCTATTTCAAAATTTCTGATGTGCTTTAGCATCCTCGTTAAGAGTGTGGATAACTGTTTTGTTGATACTTCATTGCAGCAGAATAGGTCAGCAGTACATTAGCTGAAACATATCTACTGTCAGAAAAAGACAGCAACAGAGAGAAAGAGAGAGAGAGAGAGAAGGACTGAGAGACCTTAGCTGGCAGCAGTGCTGTCTTTTCACCCCTAATTCTTTCCACCTTGTTAGGCGCTCTGCCGTGGGCTGGGCAAATATAAACACTCTGGCAGGAGGAAAAAGCGGATGGTGGGAGAAAAGGAGAGTGCTGTTAAAAGTGTGCATCTGAATGGTCAAAAGAAAGAAGACGAGGGGAGACAACACAAGAAGAATAATAAAGTTCTGGAGAAGAGGTCGTGAAATAAAGATAATAGAGGCTATTCATACTATACATATTATACATTGAGAAAAGTAAAGATGGGAGGAGGAATAAAGGAAACGGTAAATGCAGAAGACCTGGAACAAAGAAACACATCTGCACTGCTCCTTGGATGAGCTGGCCTGTGGTGAGGGGCCATGAGAAATGTCTTTGACAATAAGAAAGCTGTGAAGCTCACATTGCTCCAGACCTCTAGCTTTGATTAAATTAATGGACAACCACTCTCATGATGACAACCACTTTCTACTCCAAAAAGAAGTGAAAAGTCCAAAAGTTGTGTCCTCCTCCTCTAAAGATTTTACATTCTGTAAAACTATCCTGGAGGCTAAATTTGGTGGACTGATTTTGTCACATTAACCATATGTTTCAAAGAAACAAAGAAACGGGAAAGTAAAGTAGATGTAGATCTGTCACTGGTTTTATTTCTCCATCCATATAATATACACCCACCCAGTAACCTGGATATAGTTTGATTTTGATGCTGTCATGTTTGCATTAATAACTCATGTCTTTGATGGTATGTATTGTGCTCTAGTAACTGATTATTCTAAAACAGTGTTTCCTTGAAGGCATCCAGACAAACCAGACGAGAGAGCCCTATATCTGAACTCTTAACTTATGAATTTTTTTGTTTGTAACTGACTCTATATCTGTTTCTCTGTCTCTCTATGCTAGTCTCATTCTGTGCCACCCGTTGTTGCCCCCTGGCCGTGTGCTGGTTGTCGAGCAGAGTTCGGCAGTATTGCCGTGGCGACAAAGACAGGAGCAGATGTGACTCTGGTTGCCGGGCGTTTGGCAGGAGCACTCATCGTCACAGTGACGGAAATGCAGCTGGACGGCACATCATCTGTAGCTTTGTGACTAGATGGGCGTGTGCACGTTTATGTGTGTGTGTGTGTGTGTGTGTGTGTGTGTGTGTGTGTGTGTGTGGATGGTAGAGGGAGGGAAGGAGGGGGCTGGCACTGGGTGAACTCCCCTCACCCACCAGTGCACAGACAGACACAGCCACACAAACACAATGCGCACACACGGTGACCCTACATGCCCTAGAGGGACTGCAAGTGCACAGCCAGTAACCACACAAGACGGGGGTGTGTATGTGTGCAGATGTGTGTGAGTGTCTTTAACCAGACAGCAAAAAGTGCTGTCAAACACACAAGATGTTTATTTTTCCTCCCTATCTCTCTTGCTCTGCTCTTCATTTCTTGGGGTATTTTCTTCTATTTTGGTCTCTCTGTCTGGTAAGTTGGAGACAAATGGCTGTTTCGGGGCTAAATGTTTGAACTTGAGCAAGGAGACCCAAATTGACACACTTAAGGAAAACGGAGTCCCGAGGATAGCTGAGAGAGAGGGAGAGAGAGGGAAAAGAGAGATTACAGATGGCGGCATTACTCAAGACATCTGTAATATGTACACACCACCAAAGAAAACAAACATAAGAACTGGCCGGCGGACATAAACTGCTGCTGTGCTCATCCCTCCACATCATCTGTCCATTTCCCCCAACAAACCAGTTTTTTCTTCTTCTCTTTCTCTCGATGCATTTTCATTGTCAGACTTTCAAACTTTTTACTGCAACTTTTAAGAATGCAAGTAAAAACACAGAAATTAAAAGTTGGTATAGAAAAAACATCAATCTGAACTATAAAATTTTAAAATAAAGTGTTAAGTTGAAAAAAGGAATATGCAACTTCAGAATCAAGGAGCAAATTTGAAACCACACGTTCACCATTTGATTATGAATGTTTCTGTATGACATTGGTAGTTCATGTATTTTGTCATATGTGTGTGTGGGTCTATGTGTGTGTGTGTGTGTGCCTGTCAGTGATGTGCACTACAGTGGTTTGGCAGCGGTCTGACATTTCCTGCTCTGACATCTTGTCTCAGTTCATCTCCCCTGCTAGTGAATGGACGGAAGCCCTGGAGGGACACAGTAGCACCAGCAACGCAAACTTGTCTTTTTGTCAGCATCAGTGAAGAGCTCTCCAGTATATTAGTCACAGACACACGTACACACAAATGCACACATGCATAATTTTTTTCTCCATACTACTTCTTTTTGATGTGAAATGACACAGTGACTGTGAAGTGCAGACTGTCAGATTTAATTTGCTCTCATTTCATGATAAATTTGATTGAACAGCTAAAAAAATATACATTTTCTCTCCAAGCACTGTTTTTACTGAATATTTACAGAATGTTTTAGTTTTATTTAATTTTATATGAAATATTGTGCCTTATAAATTATAATAGAGTAAATACCCATGTCTGTAGCTATAAATGAATGTTACAGGGATGTGTTTGAGGTTTATACCCTTAGCTGAATGTATTAATACATTAATTTTTAAAACAAATCTGGATTCATGCAGAAAGGTTAAATGGTTAAACAAGCTTGTTATTTTTGTTTACATGCATTTATCAAAATCATTCAAGAAGACTGTTACAACCAGTGTTGGGAGTAGTCTATTACTGTAATCACATTAAATTTTTCAGTAATGCAGTATTTACGGTAATCCTGAGAGGTCAAATGCAGTACCGCAAGGGATTGCCCTCAGGCAACAAACCATGTTTTTGGTAGAATTAGAATTTTGGGTTGTTTATTTATTTATTGAATGACACGGGACACCTCACAGTTTAGTAAAGGAGCGGAAGAGGGTTTGACCTTTGACCTGGGGGTTTAGCAATTCTTTCAGGAACCACATCTGCAAGGGATACAGTGCCAGCTACTACTAAGGCTGTTTAGATTGAAAGAAGTATACTAAAAAAAAATATGTGCATGTACACACATCTGATATTTGGAACAGTGATTTGATTTGATTTGATTTATTTAATAAAATACATTTATGGGGGGTTAGAGGCCTCAGGAGAAGTCAAAGTTTAGAATAGGTTTTGGAATAAGTTACATTATAAATTACATTAGATGAATAGGGGAAAGTACATTTTGACAGCAATTTATTCAAAAGCTTCCTGACACTTTATTAAGTTTTTAGCCCGTGGTGGTGAAAATTAAGGAGGTTCCCCAAAATCATGATGTACTGTAAATATAACATTGTCTTGCGATTATGAATGTCCTAAATGTATCTATGGAATAGTAGTTCACATGAGTTTAGTTTGGATACAACCAACACTGTCAGCCCTACAGCCCTGCTGCTAGTGCAGCTCAAAATGATGAATTTACAAACTCGGCATTTAGACTTTTTCCCTTAACAGGCAGTAACAAATTCTGAGAGAATTTTTTCACATGCAAGTCACTTTTTTAGCCCTTTTTAATGATGACACTTTATTCAAACTGACTCCGGCAGAATTCATTGTACATTGTAAAGATAGTTGAGTGAGGAGATATAAGCTACCAGATGGGATTAGTTGTCAATACATCCAGGAGCAAAATCTAAATCATGTATTTAACACCCATGTTGGCAAAGCTGACTGAGCTGTCTGACTCGCGGACTACACCAGGCCTACTATCTCCCGTTATCCTCCTTATCTCCGGGGCTCTGCCATCTCCGCTTCTGTTTCCTCATCTCCCGAGTCTCCGACAATCTTTACGAGGCTCGGGAGAGCTCTGACATTCCTAAATGAAAAGGCTCTCTTTCCAGCGCTGCAACAGCTGACGATTTATGACAACGAGGCCTCGCTGGAATCTTAGCTGCTGTCAGCCAGCATAATGATGTTTTGATATAAAGATGATTGGTGGTGCTGCATGAGCCGCACTGTGCATCAGGCCCACAGATGTGTGTGTGTGGGAAGGAATGTGTGTGATTGGGTGATTTAAGGTGGACACTCAAGTCGTTTAGTTGTTGTTGTCTATTGTTTAGGTGTTTACTCCTCTGGATGTTTTTTCAAATTCGATTTTTATTTCAACTTGACATTTAGAGTCCCCTTCATCCAGGCTCCCCTGGCTGTCTCCATTTTCACACTTGCAGGCTCTGCTTTCGGCCTTTGTTTTTCGATCCGTGGCTCTATAGCTCTTTTTGAGTTGCATACTCCACGTTCTCTGTCTGCTCTATCTCTTGTTGTTCTCTTCTCTATTTGTCATTTCACAACAGGTAAATTTTTTAACTTCCTTTATGTTTTTTTTTTTTTTTTGCTTTCTTTTTCTCTATCCACTTTTTCAACGTGCATGCTCACGCACAACTCCCCCACCTCAGCCGTTGGTGACAGGCATATCGTTTTCTACAGTTTCTATTAGAGAATCATTGCATGCTTGAGGGCCCCCACAGATTGGTTACATTTTGTTCGGCGGGGCATTAGTGGGCCCCGTCGAAGGGCCCCATCATCATCAGTGTGTCTGCCATCTTCCGGCAGTGATCTATGATTCGGCCATCAGACGTACATAAATCAGAGCGCTAAAAGGATTTCTACTCTACCCCCACAACCCCCCTCCTGTTAAATTTATGCTGCCGTAAAAGAAAGGAAAATTAGTCATTGAAGCCCCCACTACCCCATCCTCTAGTCTTTCTCTATCTCTTTGTCGCTCTCTCCATGCAATGTGTAGCAGTAAAAAAAAAAAGAAAGAGGAAAGACAGAGTGAACAATTGCATGCGGCGCCCATCATCCTCTCCTCTCCTTCCTCCTCCCCCTCCTCTTCTCTCTAATATCATCATTATCAGAATCGTAAAGCGAAAAATAACATGCCAGGGGAAAAAAAAGAAGTGACTAGAGAAGGTTTTGAGAGGGGTGAGTGTATTCCCTCCAACCTCTAATCCTTCTTCCCCCTTCCTCTCTCCAATCATCCCCCCCTCTCTCTCTCTCTCTGCCACACACATGCATACATACACACAAACATCCACACACTGACACACACATTTAGACTACTTGAATATGAGTGGGGTTAATAATTAGTCTACAACATTCAAGCCCGTGTCCTCATACATGATTGCATGTGTGTGCTTGCTTACAAACTTCTTTTTTTTTCAATGTGCATGTGCTTTGGGACTAAGTTTGCTGGTGTGCGCGTGTTTGTGTGTCTCCACTGTTGAATGCAAATCAGTGAGTTGCCCAAGCAGAACGCCTTTCAAATCCCATCGCCGCTCTGCTCTGCCCTTCCACTCCCAGAATGCAGTGCAGCAAGGCAGGCAGGTATGGAGTACGGGCAGTGCGTTGTTGTGGGTGACTGGTTATGTTATTGGCCCACAATCTACTCATTAACTTCCTGCCTTCCTCTCTGTCTATCACTACTGTCTCTCAATGAGTGGATTTTCTGTCTGTCACTGCGTACTGTTGTGTATGTAAATATGCCTGTCTGTCCATGGGTTCATCTGTCTTCTAGTCAGGCCTTCTTCTAGTTTTCTTTTTATATGATTATATTTATTCTCTTCCAAAGCTTTATTCTTTCTTGTTTTTGTTTTGTTTTTATTTTTGTTTTCTGTCTCAATTCGTCTGCTAGAAGAGGCACATTCATATATTTTGCATTTTAATTTGAGTGTTATAACAGCTATTCTGCCACAGAATTCCTTGGCTCACAACCATAACAAAGACTTTAGGAAATTAAGGGAGGGCAGTTTTTAATCACATAATGAACTATTAAAGAATTTTATCCTGGTGGCACGAAATACCAACTTTTTAATACTAAAATCTATCCAAAATGTCAAACTACATGCATTGCATTGGAATGCATGTATATCATTTTTTGGGCACGTGCCTTCACAATAATGCAACCACAAGAACCAAAAAGGATGAACAGTGCGTGAGTGCATACCTGTGTGTGTGCGTGTGTGTGTGTGTGAAGGATTCATATACATGCACTGTGTGAAGACGTGCGATATTCACATACCTATAGACACGGGTATGTGTGTGTGTGTGTGTGTGTGTGTGTGTGTGTGTGTGTGTGTGTGTGTGTGTGTGTGTGTGTGTGTGTGTGTGTGAGAGAGAGAGAGAGAGAGACAGAGAGACAGAGAGAAGGAGAGTGAGAAAGAAAAAGAGAGACTTTCTTTTTCTCCCAATTATTAAAAGATCCACTTCAGTATCTAAATTCTTTAAGGATATGATAACTAGGCCCACAGTATAACATAAAGCAGCAACTGAAGTGGCAAAAGGAAAAATAATAAACATAATAATAATAATGGTTAAACTATCCCAGCTTATTTTTTAAAGTATTTAAAACACCAGCTGAGTAAATTACATGCAAATAAAATTAATTCTGAATAAAAGCTAATAAAAAAATGAAAAGAATATCAGTGTTTTCAGTGCCTGCCTGATCTTTGAATGGAAAAGAAACCTGCAATTCTCTTTAAAGCAACTGGCCTTACTGCTGCTACATCCATCTCTACACCCTGCCAAGTTGAATAAACTGAATACAATACTGCAAATCAATGGATAATATGTGAATAATGGGCAATGATACATGTTCTCCAGTGACATTTTTATGCACTCAATAATTTCCTCTGTATCATTTTGGGTAATCAATGATAATTTAGAGTGGCAAGGTGTCTTTTTGTGTTCACAGAGCACCAAATGGCAGTTTGTCCTCTTTTATCCTCGCTGCATTAAAATGAACTCAGAATGCCATCTACTAAAAATGCCATTAAATAATCAATACTCTTTTAAATTATTCATTTTGTAATCTATGTACTCTAAGATCACAATGCTTACGGATTACAGAAAATGATTTGAACACATTTCAACCAAGTTTACACGTCGGTGTGAAATTTGTTCTTTGTACGCATTCATCTTTCACTTAATAAAGGATGCTTATTTCTATCCTGTAATAATTCTCCTATATTTCCAGTAATAAGTCAGTAGAAGAACAGGAGGATAGTGTGCAACAATAGATGGTGCAGGATGGAGAAAGGAAAGTGGGGGGGCAGGGGGAGTCATAAGTGAGAAAAGGTCCTTTTTTAAGTCTCTTTTTTAATATACTCCTATTGTAATTATTATCATTTCGGCTTGAGCACAAAGGTGCATGCTGTCAACTTCTGTCTCTACAGTTGTACCTTTTTGGTAAGAGAGCAGTGTTAACTCCTGTCAAGGCTCTTTGAATTCAAGACAAGGAGAACGAGGCAGGGAGAGGGAAAAGGCTGCTTCTCGACTACTTGTAGTAATCCCGTCTTTGTATGACGCTAATCATATGTAAATCCGCGTTGTAAAGTGATTTGGTTTTCCTCGTGTTTGAAATAATTATACAGGCTGTGCTTATGGAGGAAAACCTCTTCAGTTTCAATTGGTACATGGCTTTTCTGTTGTCACTGCAGAGGAGTATACTGGCTGGTGTCTTAATCCACCAGACCTGCTTGTTTACCAACAACACGAGAATAATATCATTGTCATTGTCAGACGCACTTATTGTTCATTTGACTCAATCAGGTTTGCGAAGGTTACTTTGAAGATGTACTTCATTGCAGAATACTGATTACCTACTTAATACCAGCTTATTTTAACTCCACTTTCTGATTACTTTTCCACTTTCTTTGGAACTGCTTTTTCATCTGTGCAAATGGATATTTATCTTTGAACGTACCACTGTATAAGATTTAATGAATAAAACTGTGAATGAATGCTAATACAGTTTACATAATATATATTTCCTGACCCGAAGTTCTGAAATAAAAACTGGTCAATTACAGTTAAACTCTGCAGTCCAATGGTACTGCTAAGAAGAAAAAATCACACGAATGATTGTTATGGTTACCGTTCTGATGAGTTTTCTTAAATTTTTAACTTGAACTCTTAGACGCATTAATGTGGACTCTTATCCAAGGTCCTGTTAATCTGCAGTGCCTGAGGCCAGTAACCAGTAATGATCTTATCCACAGCAGAGGTAACGCTCCCTTCCTTTCCCGAGGCAGTCCTCACAAGAGCCAGTTTCACAGTGTCTGATGGATTTTGAGAACTTGTAGAAATTTTTAAAGCTCTTGAAATTTTGCTGACTGACCTACATGCCTTAAAGTGGAGAAGGAGTTAAACATGTTTTAAATTGTGTAACTATTTTTTTTTTCTAAATGATTATATTCATACCCTTTAGAATTTGTTTTCATGTTTCTCTCCATTCCTAAAAAAAAATAAAATCATTTAAGCCATAATTGTGCACAGAAATGAACCCTTTGACATACAATAAAACAACAATAATAAATAATAATAATAGTGATAATGCAGTCTTTAAACATGCTGAAAGGGTTAGGCCTATAGATTAGAAAATGTATGAGTTATTGTAATGCACTAATCAACTTGAAGCTTAAAGCTAAAGAATTAATGCATAAATATATATGTAGCAATGTCACAAATTTAAGTAATACATTTTTCATAAAGGGGTAATTTTATGAACAGTGGTCTGCATCACTGGAAAAACGAGCAGTTTGAAAAGATTGTGTACAATTTTCATTTCTGAGCGTTTCTCTGTTCTTTGGTCCAGAAAACAGAGTGGCACAAGTTTTGTATGACTGTGACGCTGCACTCTATGTTGAGCACGTTCCCAGACTGTGAATTGGTTCTAAGCAGGAACCATATCAGATCTAACACCTGTGGCTCGCAGCCAACGTGATCCTTTTACACCTTGCAATTGAAGAACAGTGTGTCTGAAACATGTCATGATATTGTCGTACAAGTTTAAGGCAAAACAAGAAATCAGTTCAGTATGCCATGGCAAGATAAAGGAGAGAGATAAAGGAACATAGGCAAGGAGGCAAGAGACAGAAGGTGAGTAACCAGAATTTGAGTGATGAAGTAGGTCATCTTCACTCCATCACAGTCCATTGGTCAGTTTGGGTGAAAGTCCCTGAAGTGATCAGAGTCTGCAAGTTTCAATAGAATCTGACCAAAACTCTAGCATGAGTTGCAATTCTTGTGAAAACAACCTTGACTTTGAGCACAATGGGTAAAGACCCATTAGATTTTCGTTGTGTGTAAATTTGGTAACATTTTAGTCGATACAGAAGGAGTAGTAGTGGTTCTTGTGAATTGTGAACAGACAGACACATGGCCAGGTGGATGAGTGAAGCATTAGCTCATGGATTCTTGAGCTGGATAAGCTAAACTGAAAAAAGAGGAAAGTCAAACTAAACAAAACTTGACAGAGAGATGCCAAATTGCAGTGGGGTTGTAAATAAAGAGAAACATTAAAAAAGGGGCAAATGAAACATCAACAAGTGCATCAGGAGGAAAATGTTTCATGAAATTAGGACTCGAGAAGATGATTATGTAGCAGAATATCACATTTTAAGAGGATAACAACAACTGCAACTGGACAGAAGAGAAAAGTAGAAAGTTACTAAAGGGTGTGCAGTTTATCCAGACAAGGACACATGATAGCCCCCATTATGCTTTCCCTTTCCTATGGACACAAAATGTACAATCAGGTGCACACACACACACACACACACACACACACACACACACACACACACACACACACACACACACACACACACACACACACACACACATACATGCGATAAAAAGAGGACAGTATAAAACAAGGGATGGAGGGTGCATGAATCGAACCAGGGTAAGAAGAGATTGTGCCTGGGGTTGTGTCAGCTGGCAGCCAGGGGAAGCAGGTTTGCACACATTAACACACACACAAACACACACAGGGTGTGGCTTTTATTTACCTGTGAGAAAAAAGGCTTATACGCCCACAGCTGTGAGGCTAAAGAGAGGTCTGACCTCACCTCCTCTCTGCTCCTCTCCACTCCTCTTCCTCTCCTCCTCCTTTCTTCTCACCTCTTCCCCTGTGGCTCGAGTGAGCGTATTTGGTAAGTAACGCACCAAGGGCTCTAACCTGCGACCTGGAGCACATGGCACGTGGAAATGATTCACAATCTTCTCTGTGTGGCGCTGTTGAAAGGTTTTGTCTTTTATAACTTTGTTCAAGGAGAAAAGATTTTTCTCTACTTTCACCAGTGAGCAATAGAAACATTGTGATTGACTAAGGCTGACAAAGGCTGCAAACTGAATGGATTCTTTCTACTATATTCAAAGACTTTTTAAACTATTTTAAGTTTTCTATCAAGTGACTGAAACCATATAGTACAGTGCTTAAAAGTCTTGAGCCGCCTCTCATTTTGCTAGAAAAATGGGAAATAGGTCCAATGATTTATTGAATGAGAACGTACATGGAAATGCAAAGCAGAGTTTGTACAATCCTAGTGAGTATAAAAGTCTACATTTGGTGTGATCGTCTTCTTTAACATAATATAAAGTCTCTTGGGCAAGCTTTCATGTCATTTCTTTAGCGGTTCTCCAGGCTATTTGAAGGACATTCAAAGCTCTTCTGTGGGTGTTTGCCTTTTTTGTTTCCTTTGTCTTACAAGAGGATCCCACAAATAATGTCGAGATCTGGGCTGTGGAGGCCACTCCATAACTGATAGTGTTGGATTGTGTGCTTTTCTATCCAGGTATGCTTTTACAGTTTGTTTGGGATTACTGTCATGCTGGTAAATGAAGCTGTTGCCAATTAGACACTTTACAGATGGTATTGTATGGTGCATCAAAATCTGAAGGCCATGCATTAAAAAGTCCATCTCTAACACCAATGGCTGAAATGCATCCACAAACCATGACAGAGCCTCTACAGTGTTTTACAGATGGCTGTAGACACTCACTGCTGTACTTCTCTCCTGACCTCCTCCACACAGAATGACAATGTGTTGAAGTAAACAATCAAAATTTGGATTCATCACTCCCTAGGACATGTTGTTATTGACTATCTCTGTGCAGTTCTGCGTAATTTGGTATCCTTGAGCCTTTCCTCCCTGTTTTCTTTCATAAAGAATGTCTTCTTGACAACCACACTTCCACTGAGCTCATTTCTGACGACGCATTATTGAACAGTAGATGGATTGACTGAATGACCAGATGCATCTCTCAGGTCCTTTATCATGTGTTTGCTGGATTTTTTTCTTTTGTCCTTACTTCTCCAGTTTCCTCATTCTTTTTAGGGACATACTACACACCCTCCTCAGATAAATCAAGTTTAGGCTAGTAGTTCTTTGGGAATCACCTCGTTGTTTCACAAAGTATTTTGGTGGTGCAAAAATACTATTTAATGCCTGTCAAACTGTGTTAGTTTTGGCATTTTTTTTACAGCTTCAACAAAAGAAATTAAAATAAATTGTGTTTTATGCGACAGGCTGATAGTAACAAAGTGCCTAAAGATACAAATTAAAATTTACAATATTCTGTCCTTGCTAAGTTGTTTTTAGACACAATACTGGTTCATCCCTTGAAATAGGTGCCTTGGATGGGTGGACGAATGAGGGCTCATCTCCTCTGAGTTTGGCCCAGAGGACAGGAAGGAAGGAAGGTGAGCCTGATAAGAGGCCAGCAAATACATCCCAGAACCAGTGGCAGAGTCCTGGAGCAGAAAATCACGACGTAATGGCTGACTCTAGCAAAGAAACCCTAGAGTTCCCAGTGACTATTGGAATTTGGAAGACAATTGCTGACTCAAACTCTAAAGCTTTAACTGGCAAACAGTACGGTTTAGTGTCACATGTCCCTGGAAGAGATGTATCAATAAAGGTTGAGTTGACTATTTCTGTAGCAGTCTCGGGAACAGGTAGTGTGGCATTTGACTCAGAATCATGTCAGCCAGGACACTGGGCAAAGGCATCTTCATGAGACTAGTTGAGGCCTGTATAGAGATGCTCAGTAGTGGTGAGGTTGTGGAACAGTGCCAGGGAAAAAGACTTTAGGAACAGAGACTGTGATGTGTGCAGAGGCATGTTGACACAGTCACAGAAACAGAGTAAATATTAGCTATCACACTTGCAGCAAACTCAGTGGAAATAAGCAAAGAGCTAGCCAACTCCATGTTAGATGTTACTTGGGTACCACTAGGAGGATGCAAAAATTCTCAAAAGCTCCTCTTGGCACTCCAAGTCTTTGTAAATGTTCAACCAAGCCTGAAATCTCAATGAATAAGGGCTTTCTGATGTCTTTTCTAATGTCTTCAAAGTTAAATGTCTTCAGTCCCCTTAGGGTCATCTAGCGCCTTCTTGTGGAGTCAAGTGTCTACTAGCTCCGTAGTATGGGCATTTTTTACTCAATCAACACAAGGACCATGACCAAGTTGCTACTTGACACATACAGCTGTTTTGATGACCTCCGTAAAAGCTGAAGGACAAGATTTTTCTCATTCCCAAGGCGTCAGATATCGCTGTTTGGTCAAATCTGGAGGCGTCCCGTTCCTTTGACATTAGTGCTCTATTTATAAAAATAGTGAGATTAATTTTTAAATTTTTCCAGCTCATCACAAATGAATGCTAGAAGGTACAGGAAAACAAATTCTGTGAACCTCCAAATGCAAACATTACTGCTCTTAAAAAAACACAAAGAGTTAAGGTGAGTCAAGGCACCTGTGTGACACTAGGGCAAAGTGTTTGCAGTTACACACAAAAATCCATTATGTAGATGCCGATGTAGTGGCGTACACAGTGATGCTTTAGTTAATTCTCAAACACACACAGAAACACATGCACACAAACTTACTTACCAAAATGCTAAATTAAACTATTTATACACAAATTCTTCACTTCATCATTTTTTTTTCCTCTCTCCCCCTCATGGATGGATTTTTAAATACACAAATTAACAAATTAATGTATAATACATGTCACAAAATAAAAACCAGTGACCTAAACATCTGACATGTGAGCAGGCTCTAGAAACAAAAACATAATGTTTTTGTTTCCATCATGGTGATGTTTTTAAGGAAAGTATCCCGTCTTTGTGAGTGTTGGAGTGTAGTTAGATTACAGATGTTTTAGATCTGTTAGCACTAATGTAACTGAAAAAAGCAGTATCATTTGTACTACTGCTAATAACAATGAAACAAAATCCACAAAGAATCAGGAAAACATAGACTAAAGGTGAGAGTCTGTTGGTCCAGTGTTGTCAGATTTGAGCTCTGTCCACTCTTATTCTTCTCCATCGCCTTTATTCGCTTTCTTTCTGTTCATGTTTCTATGTCTGTCTGACTGTAGGACCAATTGTGTGGCTGGCAGTGACAGATGTGCTGTATCGCTGCTTCTCTTCATGAAAGAAAAAAAAAATCATGTCTTGTCCTCCACATGTCTGCTCTCTTTTTAGAGCTACTGAGGTCCTGGCCCCATTACACTGATTTACACACACCCTTTCTGTCTCTCTCTCTCTCTCACTGTGTCTCTCCAAGTTAATAGCAGAATGCAGATGAGCACTTTTTCACAAGGAGCCGGCTGACTGCATGAGGCATATAAGTGTATGTGTGCGCGAGCGTGTGTGCACGAATGAGTTCTTCTGGCCGAGGGGATGAGAGGGTAGTGACGGGGTCTTGACATGCTAAAGAGGCAGAGTAAATGGGTTTTTCTAAAGCAGTGGAGGAAATATCACCATTTTATACCAGGCCAATTTATGTCCCCTTATCTCTTCCTCAAACATGTCACTTTAGCTGCTGCTGAATGGTAATTACCACTCTCTCAACGCTCAGTCACTCACTAACACACACACACATACACTTACAGAACCGTATTTAAGAACACGTTCAAGTGCAAACACGCAAGCCATATGAATAAGTATACTTATGCACATTGAGGATTAAATGTTTTATATACATATAGTACACACTCATACACACAACATTTGGGATTATGAATATACACACTTTTCAATATTGATAAAAGTAGATTTTTTTAATCTACTTTTATTCTAATGTTTAAAGGTTTTATCTATTGAATGTCGAGTTCTATGCCTGTTTTAACCACACTGTGAGGTCGCTTTATGTGTTTCAGATGGCCTCACCAATCCTTTAATCCACCTAAATAGCCATTCATGACAGACGCACACACACACACACACACACACACACACACACACAGGATAAATAGCCATTTATGTTCGTCTCATTCTAATTCTGATGGCCGTCCCTACCCCATAAACTGTCTCAGGAATTGGATTGCCCTAGGCAGATTATGATTATGGTTATCAAAAAACCACATCACAGATTGCCTCAGTGCTATCTTTTCCCCCTTTGTTTTTTTTTCTCCCTTACTTGCTGTGCGCGCGCTTTATGTAGAAATCTTTGGCGTCCAAAAAATTATCAGCTGACTCCAGGAAAAATACAAGATCATATTTCACCATCAAATTTCTTTGATAAGCATTAAGTGGGATGGTCAAGTAGCCATTACGGGAACATCAATACCTTAGTTTTCTCCACAAGACCATTCCCTACAGGCAGCATACAGAACAACAGCAGAGACATCCTTTTAGTGTTTTTCTTACTTTTCCCACAACAGATGAGTCAGTGTCTTCATTAGGATTGGGCCAGGCCAAGCTAATACAGGACACAGATGATGCTTCCTGCATAAATAATGTCTTAATGAGGTTTAGCAAAATGATTAGCCAGTAGCCAGTACTTAACTGCCAGTGACATACTACAGCAGTCATGGGAGCCATGTGTTTAGCATGCTTACTTTTTCTGCTTGAATGCACCACAGAGAGCTTGAATAGATGAAACAACCATTAATAAGCAATCCATAATCTCCTAATTATCACGTTATGTTTGAACTGTTATTGCCTAAAACTTTTTGCCTGTGTTTGTCTGGGTTTTCCAGTGTGTTCTGTTTGTATATAAGAATGCCTGAGTGTGTGTTGAATAGAGTCTATGACTATGAGTGAGTCTGTAGTCGTGGCCCTTGGTAGTGAGTGCCCCTCCTGACCTTGAGAACAGAGCGCTACGTTGTCAGTCTGAGAGCTATAGCTAATGCTAATGCAGAGAGAATAGCCCCATAAAGTGCAGCTCTCTTATCCACTGGAGTTTGAAGTCTTTCACTTACTGGGAAAAGGCTGTCCAATGTCTCTTATTGTTTCATTCAATATCTCACTTTTTATTCTCTGTCTTCCTGTAACTTTGTTGAATTTTTTCCCTGTCTTATTCTTTCCATCTTCTTCAGTTTCAATCCATGTCTCTGTGTAATCTCCCTTTTGTCTTTCTGTCAATTTCTGTCTCTCGTTTCCTCTCTCTGTCCTTCCTTGACCCGATTGAGTCTCTTTTGTTTTTCTTTTTTTTTCTTTTTTTGTGAAATTTCCATGACATTGGCATGTATTCAAACAAAGATATTTGAAATTTTTTCCTGCATTCTGTGTTTGTCGATTAATGGTATGACATTCACAAAACCATTTATGATTAGATCTTTTTTTCCACTTCTCTTGTTAGAGATGTAACTTGACAGCTTCTGGAAAGCATGCCGCATACAATGTAAATTGTATATGGCATGTATAACTGTTTTCTAGACCTCTACAAAGATGCATACTTGACCCTGGAGCCTAATATTAAAATATTTAGTATACTGTACCATTGTCAATGTATGTCTATGTGTGTCCTTATATGCTTTGAGGGAATAAATTTTACTCTGACCTTCCTCACTTTTTGTCTTTATCTAATTCTGCTTCTTTTTCTGCTATTTCAAACAGTCTCCCTTAATTCTCTCCCTCTATTAAACAGCCTCTCTGTCTGTATTCCCGTCTCTAAGTGTGTTTTATTACATGCTTCTTAACAACCCCTTTCATTTTCTTGTTCCAAAAGTTAACACTTAATGAACACTGGCACACTTAAGAACTTTTTTTACCCAAGCCTGCTTGAATGGGTATTTCAATTCACTCGTATTTTTTTCTTGTTCCAACATTCTTCTTGGCTTTCTTCTTTCTTTATTTATCTCAATCTCAGTGTGTCTGACCACTAAAGCTGTGATTGTGCTCTTCCACTGTGCATTATTGCTTCTGGTTTTTCACACTGTTCTACGCCAGGAGATACAATACAGGCCTTATAATAGAAGAACTGTAGAATTAAACTATAGCTGCAGAGCCATTGAATGTTGAACTGTGATGACGAGAGAGCAAGAGAGAAGGAGAGAAAGGGAGGGAGAGTAATAGAATCAGACAGAAAGAAAGAGGAAGATGCCATATTGTGAGTCAGTATGCCCCTCAATCCTGTTAGAGACTACGTCTGTATTCTCATTCTGTTTGATTGTATTTTCAGACCAGCCAGAGCGTCTTTCACTGAGAAACTGAAAATTTAATTTGGCCCCATTGTTTAGTCTGCTTCAAATCCACAATCCTTAATTATATGAAATGTACTAAAGCTGTGATCCATGATTGTGCGACTGACTCAAATTATCTGGCCTGACCTGGCTTGGTTTTGTAAGTCCTGAACCCCATCTGCAGAAATAAAAAGAAGACTTGGGGCGCGTGTGTGTATATCATTAAATGCAGCTATTATGGTTAGATAATACTATTGGCACTCATGTGGTGTCTGCATATTGTGCATTGCCATGAGCCTGTAAGTCAGGCTCAGTAAAGTGCTGATAACTTTGACGTGACATTGAACAGAATCAGTATAAAACTCATAATAGTGCCTGCTGGTTTTTGATATCCTATTGAATCTGATACCATTAATTAATTTAAATTATTGTTGTTTTCTGAAGACAATATACTGCTTTCTGCTGTGGCTGATAATGTTGAACTGCCAGTGACGGGAAATATTGGAAAGAGAGAAGGTGTGGCATGAACTCAGAAGCTGTAAGGCTTTCAAACTTATGATGAATCATGACCCCTGTTGTTTGTTTCAGAAAACTCTCATATGCATATATAACACTTTTATGTGAAAAGTGATGCAGTGTTTTTGTGGACTTTATTTTTTTAACTGTATGACTATTGATTTAAACTTACACATATAATATTCTGGTATTTTCACAAGTTAACTAGTTTTTACAAAAATACTTGGAGTGTAATATATTTGTCCTTTAAACTAAAACCAGGTTTTTTCTACTAGTCTTGTGTTCTTTGCAGTTGGAATATCATAAATGACACACATGCATACATGAGGTTACATAATGGAAAACACCAGGGAATACAGGTAAACTAAATCTAGCTAACGAGATAGAGGAGGCGAAGCTGAAGACAGTACACACAAGACAAGAGGCTATCAAAATATTACAAGAGACAGACACAAGGACACAAACTTGACATAGACAAAAAGAAAACAAGCATGAAGACAACGCTGACTAAATGTGGGAGAGCCAAAATAAACACAGACTAGACACAGGGAACATACGAGGAAAAGAAAAAACCTTGAAGAACAACTAAAAATGATAATTATGAATATGAAAGAAAACAAAACCTAAACAAAAGTAATATTAGCTTACACTGAAAAGCTACAACAAACCAAGTCAAACAGAGAATATTAAACAGAAACTGAAAGTCCATAACTGGTCCTGGGTCCAAAACCGAGGCTCATGACAATAAGTATTAGAGTGGCCATTGTGGCCCTTTTTTGAAATGATCACTTCGTGGGTGTGTATGTGTTTATGTGTGTGCTTCTTGACGTGATGATAGTGGACAAAGTGCTGGGAGCTTGAGCTGTCAACCTGTCACACACTGACAGATATGCTGCTCCTACACCGTCCAGGCAACGCCACATAGATGCACACATTGCGTGTGTCTCTCTGTGTGTTTTTGTCCCTGTGTGAGTTGGTCATATGCAGTCTAGGCATCGCCAGAATACCAAAGCATGTACTTTATGCCCAAACTCCTGTATGTGTGTCAGAGTGAGAAAACACGGTGACAGATAAGCCTTTGATATATGAAATATTTTTGCCACTGAATTTTCACTTTTCTTGACTTTTCATGTCTGACAGAACAATGAGAGAAACTATAAGACAGAAGAGAGAAGAAGAGAAGAAGAAAATGGAGAGCGGAGAGTAACATGTAATAAGACATTAGTTATTAACACTACAGTGGTTTAAAACATTGCATTAAATGACTTTTTTATGACCTTCACTGTTTTCTGTAGGCCAAAAATTAAAAAGCCAAACTAAACTTTTTAAATAACACTACTTGTCAAATTTCCAGTGACACTTTCAACGACTCCACGTCTAAAGTAAACCCATTCAGTAGTGTCAGAAATGTATACATACAAAAACACGCTAAGATAGACACAAAACATTGGTCCCTGATCTCATGTATGTCCAATAGGCAGACAACATGCTGGTTTCCCTTTGGCTGAACTCTCATAACTGAGGATTGTGGGTATAGCCAGGATTACCAACCGTCTGGGACTGTGAGTGTGTGTGATTTACGTGTCGGCCTCCTTGCACAAAGCATGAATAGTTTTTGACATCTTCTTGCATTAGATTGTGCATTGTGCATTCCTGTTTTCTATTCTAAATTGTACATGTGTGTATTTTTATAGGATCATGATCTTTGGAGGTGATTTGTGTGTGTGTGTGTGTGTGTGTGTGTGTGTGTGTGTGTGTGTGTGTGTGTGTGTGTGTGTGTGTGTGTGTGTGTGTGCACGCTGGCAGAACAGATGGCATCGAACTGAGAGGCCCAGTGTGAGGTGAGACATCTCCTACTGAACTCTGATACACACACATTTACTAAGATCCATCATTAATATCATTATCATAATACTCTCAGTGCGACGCTGTCTGCCTGTCACAAATATGATCACTCCTATCATTCTCTCCGCTTCTCCATAATTATGTAACTTCTTTTTTGTAAGAAATATATTCTGCCATCATTTGTACCTGCCAAGCTATTGAAAAAAAAATGGTATTATTATTCTTAATTACAGTTTAGTGCAACTAATCTCGTATTTTCTAATTGTATTAAAGTGTTTTTGTTCAATGTTTCCATTACTCTTTGATGTCAAGATATAATTTTTTATTCTTTTTAAAAAATACAAGCACACATATTTTATAGATTTGTCTTCATGCTTCAGGTACATGTAGAGTAAATAAATCCCACTTACATTGTAGATTTAATGAAACCTTGTGAAAACACAGGACGGGCTGGGGTCCTCCACTGATCGGCCAGCTACTTCCCTTCCTTGCCCTCTTTATTACTCATGGACTTCATCTGGATTCTTATTATTCTTCACATTGGCTGCAAGCAGGTAAGACAGGTAACAGTGTGGGATTCCAGCCCAGTAAGGGACATCGAGAGCTGACAAACACCAGCTTCAATGTTCAAGACTTCAGTCAGCACAGTCTCAGTGAGAGATTGTGTAAACAAATTTAATGACAGCGACAAAAGCCATTCAGTGACAAAAAGTAAGACAGCGGTGAGTGGAGTGTTGTAATGACTAAATATAATGCTAAATATCTCTAACTACATTTAAAATATAGAGGCAAGACACTTGAATAAAGTAACTTTTACTAGCATCACATATTCTTTTGTTTACTTTAAAGTTTAACATTAGGTCATTTAGCTAGTAGAGTAGCTCAGAGTGTCCAGTTCAGCTGGCTGTGACATAACATATTGGTGATGATTTCTAGTTGGAGCAGCCCCCTGTGAATTTTTGCCTAGTGCCTTAACAGACTCAAGAATCATCACCGGTTTCCTTTAGTGTTTCTCAGATATTTGTGTCATCACTCTTGGTCCTGAGGTTTTACTTGTTTTTCTACTTCTACTGTTTTCTACATTTGGTTAATTCCTAATGCTTCAAGATTTTGTAAGTTTGTTGGATGTTCTTGTGACTCTCTGCAGTGCTTTTTGTGTATATCATGTAGATGAATATGAGTTTTGAAATAAACATTATACATTTTACCATAGCCTTCCATCTCCAACACAGTCACTTCATCTATAGCAACATAAGTCTACAGATGAATCCAGTGGCCAATTTGGCATTTCTGCACTGGTATAGAATGACTGCTGCCAGTGACAGACACATGAGTGGTTGGATTGATGAGTTCAGGCAGTGGCCCCTCGCTTAGTGCTTGTGATGCTCAGTTTGCGATACAAACTGTGTTTCGCAAAAGCAACACGGCAGGTTAATTGAGTTTATTTATTCTGTGTAACCACCACAGCTTCCAGAAGCCACCTCTATCTATTAATTAAGCTGGCAAAGCTGTACTAAATTACCAACTAACCTACAAAATGTGCTAACTTACCTGTTGTCGCTTGTTTAACCATGCCAGCGAGTGGCAATTTAGGCACTGCGAGTTTCACTATTGTTAGCTAAAACCATGTTGATGCAAACAAAATGATTTGTCCACTCTTGGCAATCACCCAGGTCCCAGTTATGTGGTCAGACTGGGGCACTCATAATGAAGTAGCAGTTTGTCTACTTCACATGGTTTTATTGGCTAATTACTGTTAATGATATGATTGTATATTGTACATTATAATGTCTCAACTACAGTAATAGCAGCTTGTTGACTTATGGTACTTTCCCAGAATTATCTAAACATGTATTTAAAAATAGCTAAAGGTCTCAGGATTACCCTGTATACTTTAATAGTATGTTGTTTTTCTTTTCTTTTTTTTTCTTGGTTTCTTGGTGTGTGTGTGTGTGCGTGTGTGTGTGTGTGCATTTGTGTGTGTGCATGTGTGTGTGCATGTGTGTGTGTGCCCTTGTGCGTGTGTGTGTCCATAATGGTTTTGTTTTCCTCATTTAGCTGGCTGGAGCTCTTCTGTCTTTAAATGATCCACTCAGCTCTCGCAGTTTAAATGGTAATTAAACAGTAGTTCCGCTGTCAAGATCACAGACTCACATACACACACACACATTCTCTCTCTCTCCCTCTATCTTGCACACACGCACACACACACACCTACAAACAGAGGCACATGCGCACAAACGCACACAGCCCCTGCTGTTTGAATGGTAATTAAAGAGCCATTCCAGTATCAACATCTGGGCATAGTTATAAAGAATGACATTAGAGCACACTCAGACACACACACACACAAACACACACACAGATGGAAACTGGTCTTGAAGCATCTTGTAGGAGTGTTACAGAAGTTCTTTGCCACACTAGTTCTCAGCTTACCTGGCTGACAACAGCAAAAATGAATCTTAACTTTAATTTTTTCCCGACATTTCCCACATTTTTTTTATTCGATTTTCTGATCATGTCCAGAGAAGCTCACATGAAAGTAACAGAGGGAGAACAAGCACACACACAAATAAATACACTTATAAATAAAACAAATACCCATGTGGTAGATGGCTGCTCCCCTGATGCTTATTAGAGATTACCACATGGACACATCTTCATTAATCACACAATCAGATGATGAGACACTCCCACGCACACGCACGGTAGAAGTGTGACTCAGGTGCCTCCCCGCCCTTGGGCCCCCTTGTTGAAAGCCCTCCTGGCTCCCTCTTGTTTTTTGTTGCTCCTCCCCATTCCTCTCCATCTATTTCAGTCATCTCACTGTGTAATCTCTGCTGCTAATCTTTCACACCATCTTCAACATCTCATGCTTCATCACATTTCTGCTCTTCATTCATTTTTTCCAGCTCCTGTTCCTATGTTATATATACAGTGTTGTCCGTGATATTTTTTGTTTAATCTACAAAATTGTGAGAAAGACACTATTGTTCTTTTTTATTAAATGCTGTTAGTAAAAGATATTTCTTTTCTTCTTTTAATCTTCCATGTAGTACTTTATCCCTTAACGTACACCTACTGCTAATTTTAATAACCACTCCTGAACACCAGAAGAAAACCTCAATAACCACATACATAGTATGTGGTTATACATACTACTAATTCTCACTTTTATATTCCCTTAAAGGTTGTAATGACTGCAAACTTGTGAGTGAACATGTCGTATATGTCACTTTGTGCATGTCTGTGTCTTCCTGCCAGTACATTTTGTATATTTTTCTACTTGGTGTCCAGGGAACAATAAAGATAAAGCAGATGCCAGCAGATGCCCCGTTTAAAGATTATCAGCCTTTCTCTCCATACTGTTAAAACTCACCAGGGACAATACAACGTTTAACACAGCCCATTTACACCACACGACACATGGCAGTGTGGCACTGAAAGACAAAGTAAGGGGGAGGGTAGCAAAGGGGAGGATGGGCATAAATGGATAAGAGGGGAAAAAATCAAATACAGAAAATAACAGATGAGAAAGTGATGAGATTGCAGAATGGAACATTAAACGAATGTTAACCTCTGGTCTCCCAGGCCAGCTTACAGCTTACATGTACATGTATTTCGTCTACTGATGCACTAGTTCACAGAAACGTTTTTATTTCTTTCAGCTCAGCCCGTCACGTTCACAAAAGATCAAAGTATGTCTTTCTCTTCTGCTCTTCCTGTCTCTTTCTGTCTATGCCGGCTCCCTCAGAGAGCATAATTACCAGCACAGAACGATAACACTATTAATAAATGCACACACAGTCAGAATGAGACAATTCCCAGCGAAAGACTCATTTCATGCTTTGACAATTCCTCCAGGAATCATGGCACACAAAGAAGCAAAGACCACTTCAGGATTTGTTATATTCCTACTACTGTCTGAAAAAGAGTTCAGAACTCTTCTGTTCGCTTCTTCTCCTTTCATTTCTTCTCTTCCTATCACTGCCTTGACCTCCCATTCTTCCAGGCAACTTTCCACCCATCTGTCCATCCAACCATTTATTTTCTATTTCTATTCTCACATATTTGTCCCCATTTCCTTAAATCCTTGTTTCAATCCAACCTTCCATCTGTCTTCTACTTTACAGGCTATAAATCTCAAACAGTTTTATCGTAGTGTTGTCCTCTTTGTTGTCTTCTTCCTCCATCTATCTGTCTGTGCTTCGATCATCTCTTTGTCCTTCTATCTTTCTCTACCTGTCTTAATCCTTTCTTTTTTATTTTGCCCTACCATTGATCCATCCTTCCTTCAATCCATCCATCTGTCCGTCTTCTAGTTTACAGGTCATAAATCTAAAGAGCTGTTTTACCAGAGTACCGTCCTCTCTGTCCCTAAACAGGCCACACCATGTCTGTGACTGTGCATCTATGAGTTTACCTGCATAAACTTGTACGCACTGTATTTGTGCATACATACATTTATTGCATGGCTCACATAGACGTTCCATGCTGGTTGGGATATTCCATTCCCCCTTGGTACGTAGGACTTTATTTTGGGAATGTTTCTATAAATCATTTTGTCATTTACACATGCAGCAGCATTCTGGACACCACTGATTTGAAGTGAGGGATTTATTATATATTTTTTAATAAATAAACATATAAGAAGTGGACCTGAGATATACATAAACACACACAAAGTGCAAATACATGCCAGCATAAATGTTCCTCCACATAAACACACGCCACACACAACGCATTCTACCTCTATACTGTGACATGGCCATAACTCACCCCACGCTACCGGGTACTGTGAAATATGACAGCCCCACGGTACTTGGAAGTGTGTGTGTGTGTGTGTGTGTGTGTGTGTGTGTGTGTGTGTGTGTGTGTGCGAGAGAGAGAGAGGGAGAGGGAGAGAGAATGTGTGCGTTTTTGTGCGTGTTTACGGCATGAGACAACAAGAGTCCACCTCGATGTCCTTGTCCGTCTCTCAGTAAACTTTTCATTGGGTCAGACATTAGCATAGGCGGCTAACTATAACCCACATGATGGATGGAGCCACAACTCTATCTGTGATGTGACCCATGCACAGAGCCTCAATGGATAGAAAGGGCACTTCCTGGTGGATCATGCTAATGCCTCTGGTGCAGCTGGGGTGGTTGCTGTAGAATTTCAATAAAGTTGTCACTGACACTATCTGTGAAGAATCCATGATGTTTCTGTAATCTCAAAACTTGTAGGTTAAATCAGTTAATAAGACTGGAATAAGGAAGACACAATAGACAGAATAATGAAATTAGACAAAACAGCGCTGTCATGTGATAGATCTCTCTGACCTTCAATCAAAATGTGAAAACTTTACAGAAAAATTGTAAAGCGAAAACATGCATGAACATATTTCAAATGATCACAGTAAAAAAACAACAACAAGAAATCAGCCAGAAACATTTGGATTTTATTATGCAACACATTAAAGACACACAGCTGTGCAGAACAAAGAGCTGACCAGCTTGTCTTTCAGTGCTTTGTTCTTCTTGATTTAGGCCAAGTGTCAACACCAGAGCTCTGGAAAAAAAGGAGTGTTGCAGCAGATCTGAGGTTTCCACAACAGTTCTTGGAGGTGTACAGGAACAGGAAAACCAACATGAATATTTAAAAGTGGGCAGTGTACCCCAGGAGAAACAGAGTACCATATTTGATTTGGTTTGGTTGACTTTAATGTTTCTATAACACATTTGGATTGAAACTTAAGTTATTCTGTTAATTTATGTATTTTTTTAAGTTTTGAAAAGTAGTAGTAACAATAGAGGTTGTGTTATGCAATAGAATTAATTTAATAGATTAAAATTGAACCATGTTATGGAATGGCCAGGTCCTGACCTTAAACCATCTGAGATGTAGTTAGCCTAAAGTATCCTGTTTAATCATAATAGAAACTTTTAATATGACCTAAAACTATTTGGTAAGCAGCTTTATAAGAAACTTCTGATTGATGCTGCTGCTGCAGATGGTCTGAAATGTTGTACTGTTGCAATGTCCCACTCTTTTTTTTTCTAGCACTACAGCAGTAAACTGTACATTTACCTAAAAACACTAGATGTCAACAGTCTAAGAGAGCAAAAGCCTGCAGGTTGGGCTTTCATCCCTATAGAAGACATTGATGCATTTGCACGCACGTGTGCACTGATATAAACACATATACAGACAAAGCTGTCTTTGTGCCCCAGCATCTACTTATGCTCATCTTCAAGCATAAGTAGATGGTCTTAAAGTCTTAAATCAGACTTTACCATCCTTACATCTCTCACTTTCCAGCTGCCCATTGTTGCAGCTCTCAACCATTCAATCATTCTTTCTACCACCTGCAGACTCCATCCCCTTCTGTATAGTTGTGGCCAATCATGTCAGCTGTGTTGTTAAAGGATTAGTGACAGCCCATTCGGACGGCCTCCCTCAGATTCTATCCCCCAACTCACCAGGGAACAAATAAAACACAAAGACAGACAAACTCACATAACTGGGGAATCCACCTAACAGTAGAAGTCCAAAACATTCTCAGTAGGAACATGGGACATGCTGAGGGCTTAGCTCGGTGATATGATGGAGGCCTGGTGCGTATGTGTATCTGTGTGATGTTGTGCACCTGTGTGAATCTGTTTTGCATTTGCTTTTTCATTTTCAGTGAAAGTAATACTATATATTTGTGTGCATATATGTGTGTGTGTTCATCTCATAATGTGTTAGGCAGGTAAATAAATAATGAAGGTGACAGTCATTTGAAATGGAGTTGATGTTTTTTCACTGTAAGACAGTTCCTATGATACACACCCTCTCTGTGTGCAAAAGCAATATATTTGTGAATAAGAGAAAGAGGACAGGTATGTATGTGTAGCATAGTTTACTAACGCAATTTAGCATCCCACTTCACTGCTGTCATATGCAATCATGCAGGCTATGGTAGGTGCAGTATAAAAGCAAGTGGCACAAAGAATAACTGTGCAAGTAAATATCAAAATTAGATCTATGCAAATACAGACCAACACACAAAGGTCAAAAAGACAAAATAAATCTACCTGTTAATTGGACACATGCAACATGTGCACATACAGATATGGATGTAAACATGGTTTTATGACAATATAGAAGAAATAACATACAGTATGTTAGCAAGCACTTAAGAATGAAATGTACATACACACACAACAACATGATGACAGAGTACATAATTATCCAGTTATCAATGAGACAGTGCTTCTGCCCTTCTCTGGACCACTGGAGTGTGTCATTACGTTTCCTCACGACCCCATCTGTCACACAGGCATACACACACACACACACAAACACACACGCACACTATAAGCATACACATAGACTCATGTATATATTCAGTTAAGTCTGTATCCAGTTAAGGTCCATAGTGTAGACCCCCTATGCTAACCAAGCATACCTCGGATATGAGTGAGAGAGAAATAACTGAAGCCATACTGGCTTGGAAATCACCTGAATTAACAAGGTCCACATCAGGTGTTAAAGACAAGCTGATGAGAAGACAGTTACTGAAACAAGGAGGCATAAGTGGGCAAGAGATGAGGACAGGGTGCTGTTGAAATGCTACTACGCAAGTAACCCCAGTCAAAGGGCATACATGAAGAGGATGTGGGACCAATGGAGTCTTCGATACCCAGTATCCAGACTGAGGGCGCAACAACTAGGAGGTCAGTGTTCCAGCATTCGGAAGAAGGAAATCTTCTCACAGCTAGAGATTGACGAGGTACAACACACATGCTACAGCAAGGGCGAGCCAGGACATCAGGTCAGAGGGGAGATATCATCACCTCCACTCGAGCTTGGGTACCAAGCCTAAAGTATGACAGAAGGAGTGTGAGACTCAGACTGTATGCAAAGTGAAAGGAGGGAGGCTAAGGACCCTGTCTTGAATGAGACAACAAACATCCATGAGTACATTAAGAAGATGGCCAAAAATGACCCCATGCATAGTGAATACCTCAGACAGCAGAAACTCAAGAAAGAAGAGGAGGAACCATGATGGAAGGACAGGGCCTTGCACGGAATGTACCACCAGCAGATGGAAGCAGTGGTTGACATCCAGAAATCCTAGACCTGAAAACCTGGAGAAAGCTGGACTGAAAGTCCCCCCACCACACACACACACACACACACACACACACACACACACACACACACACACACACACACACACACACACACACACACACAAACAAACAGGCAAACTCTATTCAGACTCAGACTATTTTTAAATATACATAGATAAATGTGTTTATATTGCATTATATGGACCATTTTAAAGTCCAAAATCACCCTGGCCACAAAAAAATATGCCAAAGCCAACTATCCCGTCTGTTAATGATGTCACTTACCTTGTCTGCAGGCATATTTAGATCGATATCAGTCACATCTATTCTACACATCCTGGTAAAGCTTACCAGTAAACAACTAGTAACCAAGCAGCTGATTGTCCTTATCACCGAGAGCAAAAATAAACCACGCCTTTAATTGAGAATTAATGCTGGACTTCTAGTTTTGGGGACTTGGACATTCAAAATCTAAAATTAGTCATTAAAAGCTATGGATTTAACACACCATCACTTTTTGTGTTAATTTTCAACACATCATTGCTAAGAATGCAAAGTGCTCAAGTGTGTGTGTCTGAGAAAGACAGAGCAAGTGAGTGAGAGAGAGATTGAGTAACACAATTTATATCTCAATTGCACTGTCACAAATTGCCCAGTAACCCTGCGCCAGTCTTGCGGTTGAGTCCTGTCAGTCTGGTCTATTCTGGGACAGTAAACCTAAATCTGCCTCCACTTCCACTCCCTTTAACGCTCATTTCTGACTCTCTGTCTCTTTCTGTGTTTATCTCTGTTATCTCTTTCCCTTCTCTCTTTTTGGCTGTCTGTCTTCTGTCTCTGATTCTATGTCTGTCTCACCCTGTCAAAAGATGAGGCAGGTATCTTTTGGCTTCTTGGGTATGTGTGCGTGTATGTGCACACGCGTGTCTGTAGTCCATCCGGTAGATTGGTGTAGGTTTCAGTCCTTCGTGACCCAGCGTGGCTAAACAAGGCTTAGGTTGCTTTCATAGAGAGCAAGAGAGGGAGAAACAGAATGAGACATACAGAAACAGACAGCATGTGAATAGTGAGAGTGAGATAAAGGAAAAAAAAGATACTTTCAAGATTATTTGCAAATAAAAAGAAAAGAATTTTATGATTTTCCTGTTTGAGTTAATGTACCCATTGGTGGTGATCACCATCAGATCATCACCAGTGGGTACATGCAGAACTCTGTGGATACCTTTTACATGTACTCAAAAAATGCACGAAGAGGTGAATCCTAAAGTGTACTCAGACCAGTTAACTTCCACAGTCAACACTTTTTAATCAGAGTATTGCATTTAGTCACTTAAACTGCTGGAGTATTCATCTGGTCAGTAAAGTAGCAGAGGCGGTTGTTCCTCCTTGTGCAAGGAGGAACAGAATGAGCACTGCCAGAGCCCTACAAAATGAACTCTATTCATACCAATGACTAGACCATTGCAATACTCAATCTCACGTGGCAAGAGTGTGCCAACAGTTCCTCAAGCATGAAGGAACTGATACTGTTGACTGGTCCATAAGCTTGCTTGACTTAAATCCAATAGAAAATATCTGTGACATTATTCTTTAGTCCATTCAGTGCTTCCAGGCTGAATCTCACACTGCCTAGAAGCTCAGTGAGGCCCTGTCCCAGATCTGGGAGGGGATCACCCTCATTAGAAGCAGTCAGGCATGCATACAAGCACCTCGGGGCCATACAAACTACTGAGTACCATTTTGAGTAGCTGCAATGAAATTTTGGCAAAATGGACTAGCCTGCTGTATCATTTTTTTCACTTTGATTTTCAGGGTGTCTTTGAATTCAGAAGACCCTTATGAAGAAAACATCGAGGGAACAGTTTATCCTGCCCGGGATAGGGTTACCGGGGCCCCGCCCTGGAGCCAGAGGGCGAGTGGAGGGTGGCCAGGCCTTAGTCCATGGGGCCCGGCCGGGCACAGCCCGAAAAGGGGACATGGGCCCATCCTCCCGCAGGCCCACCACCCGCAGGAGGCGCCATAGGGGTCAGGTACATTGTGTGCCGGGCAGCGGCCAGGAGCGGAGGCCCTGGCGGCCAAGACTGGCAATTGGGACATGGAGTGTCACCTCTCTGGTGGGGAAGGAGCCTGAGTTAGTGCGTGAGGTTGAGAGGTACCGGCTAGATATAGTCAGGCTCACCTCTACGCATGGCTTGGGCTCTGGAACCAGTCTCCTGGAGAGGGGCTGGACTCTGTCTCAGTCTGGAGTTCCCCCTAGTGAGAGGCAGCGGGCTGGGGTGGGTATTCTAATATCCCCTCGGCTTGCTGCCGGTACGTTGGGGTTTTTCCCGGTGGATGAGAGGGTTTGTTCCCTGCGCCTTAGGGTCGGGGAACGGGTCCTGACTGTCATCTGCGCTTATGCGCCGAGTGGCAGTTCATAGTACCCAGCCTTCTTAGAGTCCCTGGGTGGGGTGCCGGAAGGTGCTCCACCTGGAGACTCTGTTGTCCTGCTGGGAGACTTCAATGCTCACGTGGGTAATGACAGCGAGACCTGGAGGGGCGTGATTGGGAGGAACGGCCTCCCTGATCTGAACCCGAGTGGTGTTTTGTTATTGGACTTCTGTGCAAATCACAGTTTGGCCATAATGAACACCTTGTTCGAACGTAAGAGTGTCCATAAGTGCACGTGGCACCAGGACGCTCTAGGCCGCAGGTCGATGATCGATTTTGTAATCGTATCACCAGACCTGCGACCATATGTTCTGGAAACTCGGGTAAAGAGAGGGGCTGAGCTGTGAACTGATCACCACCTGGTGGTGAGTTGGATCAGGTGGTGGGGGAGGACGTTGGACAGACCTGGTGCACCTAAACAGGCCATTCGATCCCTATACAACCGTTGCAAGAGCTTGGTTCGCATTGCCGGCAATAAGTCGGACTCGTTCCCGGTGGGTGATGGGCTCCGCCAGGGCTGCCCTTTGTCACCAATTCTGTTCATAATTTTTATGGACAGGATTTCTAGGCGCAGCCAAGTGGCGGAGGGCTTTCACTTTGGTGGCCTCAGAATCTCATCTCTGCTTTTCGCGGATGATGTGGTTCTGTTGGCTTCATCAGGTGAGGGCCTCCAGCTTGCACGGGAACGGTTCGCAGCCGAGTGTGAAGCAGCGGGAATGAGGATCAGCACCTCCAAATCTGAGGCCATGGTTCTCAGCCGGAAAAGGGTGGAGTGCCCACTCTGGGTCAGGGATGACTTCCTGCCCCAAGTGGAGGAGTTGAAGTATTGGGGTCTTGTTCGCGAGTGATGGGAGAAGGGAGCCGGAGATCGACAGACGGATTGGTGCAGCAGCTGCAGTGATGCGGACGCTGCACCAGTCCGTCGTGGTGAAGAGGGAGCTGAGTGTAAAAGCGAAGCTCTCAATTTCGATCTACGTCCCCACCCTCACCTATGGCCACGAGCTGTGGGTAGTGACCAAAAGAACAAGATCACCGATACAAACGGCGGAAATGAGCTTCCTCCGAAGGGTGGCTGGCCTCTCCCTTAGAGATAGGGTGAGAAGTTCGGCCATCCGGGAGGGGCTCAGAGTAGAGCCGCTGCTCCTCCACATCAAAAGGAGCCAGCTGAGGTGGTTCAGGCATCTGACAAGGATGCCTCCTGGGCGCCTCCTGGGCGCCTCCTGGGGTTGGTGTTCCGGGCATGTCCCACCGGGAGGAGGCCCCTGGACAGACCCAGGACACGCTGGAGAGATTATATCTCTCGGCTGGCCTGGGAACGCCTTGGTGTTCCCCCGGATAACCTGGAGGAGGTGGCTGGGGAGAGGGAGGTCTGGGCTTCTCTGCTTAGGCTGCTGCCCCCGCGACCCGGCCTCGGATAAAGCGGATGAGGATGGCTGGATGGATGGATGGACTAGCCTGCTGTATAATTTTTTTCACTTTGATTTTAAGGGTGTCTTTGAATTCAGCCTTATGTAGGTTGATAATTTTCATTTCCATCAAACAATGAGGCATTCTTTCATTCCTAACACATTACCCAGTCCATATAGACAACCAGCATGTTTTGGGTTTTTTTCCATTGAGATCTGATATGTTTTCAAAGTGTTCATTTAATGTATTTAAGCAGTGCATAATGGCACACTAGTTCATTGCTATGATTAGTCAAGTCAAGTCAAGTCAAGTGGCTTTATTGTCATTCCAACAATGTGCAGTGGTACAGTACACAGTAAAACGAGACAATGTTCCTCCAAGACCATGGTGCTACATGTGACATAAAACAGACAATCAACAAGGACTACATAAAATGCAATGTACAAAAATTGCAAAAAAACAAAACAAAGTGCAACACCAGACAGTGCAGACACAACAGACACAACGTCAGACTAATATAATCCCATTAGCACAGGGGCAATATAAGATAAAGGTTAAATCGTTCTCAAAAAAAGTCCATGTTAAGGGTCAATACGCAGAGTCAAATAACATATGGCTGGAAGAAAACACTGTCTGGGATGATTCACAACACGAGGTTAGTCATTAATATGTAGCTATGTGGTTTTGATTACTTGCTGTGAAAAAAGTGTGAATCCTAAGCTCCTTGTCTACACTTAAATCTTTGTCTTTGCCCTGGTGCAAGCAGTTTGTAAACATGCCCTATACAGATCTCTTCTCTCATGTATAATTACAGAACCTCATATACCACCACCACTGTTTGTGAGTCTTTCAGTTTAGTATTATTTTGTATCATAGTTCATACTCACATTCGATCATGAGTGATCGTGGCTCAATAGTTGGCAGTTCGCCTTGTAATTGGAAGGTTGCCTGTTCGAGCCCCGGCTCGGACAGTCTTGGTCGTTGTGTCCTTGGGCAAGACACTTCACCTACCGCCTACTGATGATGGCCAGAGGGGCCGATGGCGCGATATGGCAGCCTTGCTTCTGTCAGTCTGCCCCAGAACAGCTGTGGCTACAACTGTAGCTTGCTTCCACCAGTGTGTGAATGAATAGTGGAATTGTAAAGCGCTTTGAGGGTAAATGCAATCCATTATTATTAGTAGTCTTAGTTATCTTATTTTGAGTTTCTTAGATTTGCTGTTTAGGTCCTTGATTGTTTAGTATTTTTGCCTTGTGTATTTTGCCCTTTGTGTGTCTGTGTTTATATCGGTTGTGTGAATTCTTCTGTCTTGTTTCCCTCCTCGTGTTTCATTCTGTTCCCCCTGCCTGTCATATTAATCCACATTTCCCCAGTCACGTCTCTGTGCGTGTGTTCCCATTACTTCCTGTTTTACTTTGACAGTCTCCTGTCTGTGTGCACCATGTTTTGTTTTGCTTCTCTTACTTTGAAGGTTCCTCGTCTCATGTGTTATGATTAGATTTTTGCATCCTGTGTCCTTGTGTCTAAATAGCCCCAGCTGTGTCCTCCATTTGTTTCATGTTCCCTAGTCATTCCCTGTGTATTTAAGCCCTTTGTTTTCATCTGTCCAGCTTGCATTCTCCCTCCTGACTGTGTGAGTCTCCCTGTGTTTCCTGGTTTGCTTAGAGTCTATGGTTTAATAAAGCAAATAAAGTTGTGTTCTTTAATTTAAGCCCTGCCTGTGAGCCTGCTTTTGGGGCCTATCCTGCCTGCTGCTCACAGCCGTTTCATGACAGTGTGTTTCTGACAGAAATATGTGGCACTTTATCCTAAACATGTCTAGTGATTAATAGCATCCTGAAATGCTGTATTGGGAGAGAATCACAAAACTCTGTCACTGTGCTTTAAACTATTTCTCACCATTTATGAGTTCCAAATAAATTTATGGTAATAGCAGCAAATATCACAGCAAATATCACAGTCATATCCCAAATTTATGGGAAACGTGTTAATAACACGATTTGTTAAATATAGTACATTGATGTCTTAACAGTAGTTTCAATAATAATGTATCGACTGCATAAATCCGCAGTGATCCACCTGCATTTTTTAACTGTCCTTCCGTTTTCTGCACATCTCTGATAAATTGCGGCAGTAATTTTAAGGCCAAAACCAACTTTACACACTGGTAAGGCAGCACAGACTGCCATTAGCATCACAGCTGAGTCATTTATCACACAGGTAAAATATTTGCAAAACACTGTCATAAAGACAAGCATTTTCTTCGTATCTTCCCAAACTGTATTATAAAGTTCAAATGAGGGATTTTTGTTTTTCTCATTTTAATGCTTGTTGTTCAGCCGTCATGCTTCATATGCATTACATTGAAACTGCTAATCGGGCAACACAGTGGCGCGGTGATTAGCACTGTTGCCTCAGTGCGATTCCACCACCTGGAATCTGTGGAGTTTGCATGTTCTCCCCGTGTTTGCATGGGTTCTCTTCCCACAGTCCAAAGACATGCAGTTAGTGGGGTTAGGTTAACTATTAATTATAAATTGCTCATAGGTGCGAATGGTTGCTTGTCTCTATGTGTAAGCCCTCTCCAGGGTGTATCCTGACTCTCGGCCGGCCTATGGTAGCCCCGCAACCCAGACAAGAATAAGAGAATGGATTGATCCATCCATTAATGCAGGGGTGTCAAACTCAAATACACAGTGGGCCAAAATTCAAAACTGGATCAAAGTCGCGGGCTAACGTTAATATTCATTGAAAAAAGTCTTCCTCCAAATATTACAAGAAATCTTTTTTTATGGACTTAAACAAGTTTTGCTGAAAAACTGAATACGGAACAAGCAAAGCTTAATACTAAACAATATATAATATAATAATAATATAACTTAATATTGCACACACGCAAAATCAAAATTCCAATTAAATAACACATCAGTGGAATTCATTTCTTAAATAAAAATTGTATTTGCAGCCTTCTGAATTAAATTTTATCATTTTATCATTTATCAGATTTTCATCATATTCTCCCACCTGTCCAGAAAGCTCCTGTTTTCTGCCTTTCTCTTTGCCATTTTGGTATAGGTAGCATGGCAGTATTTGCATGGTTGCAAATTTGGCCCGCGGGCCAGAGTTTGACACCTATGCATTAATGGATGGATGACACTGTTAATTGTAAAATGAGAGCCTGTTATAGGCAAGCAGCAACCCCCCATCTCTGATCCTGTTTTCAATAGTAGCAGCAGAGTATGTTACTAAAACTGTTGTTAAGACAAAATCTTTGTGACATCATGTTGAATTTGTAACAGAGTGTAACTTCTACTTGGTGAAACAGTTTTTAGCGCAGAGCTGCGTTCATGAAAACTCCAACATGAGAATATCAGTCTATTTTTTTTAAATTATCTTGGAGTAACTGTGGAAGCATGTAATCTTCTCTTTGAAACAACGTAAAGGTTTTAACGGAAATATTAAAAACTGAATATCAAGTAGGAAAACCTAATTTAAGGAATGAGGATAGCAGTATAGACTGCATTTTATGGTAGTCTTCTAATGTCCCGTTTTCATGAAGGCACCATGAGGTTGCTTCTATTTGCTGACATTTCCAAAGACCCAGGCCAGCCCCCACAAAAGCTGATAAGAGTTACACACGCACACCTATCAGGTTAACACTGGTCTAACACACTTTAATTTGTATGGTTGCAAGGTTAAAACAGCACGTAAAAGACTTTCCCCTCTTAGGTACAAGGACAGGACTGAACATTATTTAAAAAGCGCTGTTTACTGGAAATAGTTTTGGTGATTTGCAGTGTAAAATGTCTGAGTGATCGACCTGATTGTAAAGTTTTCAAAAACTAAGTTGGACTTTTTATATTTTAATGGGTGAAGAGGTTTACAGTGAACAAGAGAATGAAAATAAAATTAAGTTCTATTTATACATTTATTATTTAAACAAAACAGTGGCATCAATGCGCTATATTATAATGTAAAATAACTACAATAATACTGAGAAAATCCTCTATAGCTAACTAGCTAAGTCAAAAGAGTTTTTTGGGAAAAAAAATGCCATCTGTTGATGACACTCTGGAACTGAATGAAAGGCCTGTGTTTATAGTGTAAAGTAGATCAGCCAGCTGACCTCTTGCTGAAAGCGGAAATTTTGAGTGGCTGTTAGCTTTCCAGACTAATGACATTAATACTGTTGTTTTGTTGTTTTCTTTTATTATACTGATAAGAATATCACGTGTGCGTGTGTGTGTGTGTGTGTGTGTGTGTGTGTGTGTGTGTGTTTAATAAATTGAAAAAAATTAAGCAGCAATCACATGATTCATGGTTCAGTCAAGAGCTTTTCAATCCACTTGGGGACCTAAATGGAGACAAGTACTCTTGTGTAACAGTGAATCACAAGTTTAAAGCCATGGTAATTAGGGATTGTACTTTGTACCAGATATGCTATATATATACTTTTTCACAAAAATTACACACACCACATATTTAAAGATTTAAGGTCTTTACAGGTGTTTGCACAATTATACCGATTAAAGAAGGGCAATCCAGATTGATCAGATCGAAATTGGTACCAAAATTGTATTTATGTATATTTATGAAATATTTATGTATTTTGTCAAGGATGCCAGTATGCATATAGACTTTGTATAGGTATAATCTTATATACAATACATCTCTGAGTTATGAAAATGAGAATTATACAATAATTAGCTAAGAGGGTTGTAGAGAATGAGAGGAAGAGACAGAGGGAGTGAGAGAGCTAAAGAGAATATGATGTGGAGAAAAAAAACCAGATTGTCTGCTGTTATGTGAAGTGACAGTAGCCTTGCAGATGTATATAGGCCAACAACCTGAAAGGCCTGCAGACAGAGATTCATAGATCCAGGCCAGAAAGGCAGGCCAGCCAGCAGCCTCATCCCATCCCATGACGGAGCCCTCCTCACAGGGTTGACTGGCTGCTTAGTTTGGCCCCGAGACCAAGCAGCCCTCACCTCTCTCTTTGCCACATATGGGCTTAGAGGCGTGCAAACAACACACACACACACACACACACACACACACACACACACACACACACACACACACAGAGGGCAGGAGCCTAGTGGTGACCTGACAGTAGTATCAGGGGGTGAGAACAAAATCTACCCCAACTGAACTGACCTCTAATTAGTGCTCTTGGCAAAGTGGCCATTCCCAAACACACTCACACATATACCCACACGCATGAACGCACACATACACAAACACACACACACACACACACATACATGCTTAAGGTTGCAATTTTGTGTGTGTGCATGTATAAGTGTTCACTTTGCATACCCTTTCCTTAAAAACAATTCTACTAATATTCAATAATTTGGATAAATACAAATTTTAAATTGAAAGAATAAAAATTAGTACAGTAAGCAGTTCAAGGTGAAATTAAAAATGCATTTCATTATTTTCACTAACATTTTGCAAATAACTTAAGAAGTGTAAAGTTTTATTTGCTGATTTTTCTGACTGGTCACAATAACCCACTCATTCTAGACATTAAATAACTTGGTATTGATAAAATGCCTAGTCTTTATTTTACTCCTCAAAGCAAAAATAATCCATAGATTTTTTTTGGCTTCATTGGACTTGACCTAGTGTCATTGATCTACTTACACAGAACCTTCATTTGCTCGTCTCTCTTCCTTTCTCCTCTCCTCTTCTTTTTCCCTCTATTCTCTTCTTGTTTTAGGGACACTATCTAATCTCTCCCAGGGAGGGTACCTGTCTACGCTGCTGAGGTCCAGGCCACGTTGTATATTCATTGAAAAAACAGAGCTTAAAAAAAGAAAAAGTGTTTAGGGTGAAAACTTCAGATTGTTTATTGATTTTTATTTGTGTTGTTGAATAAGTCTGTCTGACCATGATGTCCCAGCGGAGGCTTCACTTTGGGCATCACATTAGGCACACACATACAGAGACAGAAATACGAGAACATGTGCCTGGATGGCTGCAAGAGGAAGAATGTTTAGAGACACACAAAAAAAGCACATACAGCTTCAGTCTCAGAGATTTTCCAGTGATGCTTATTACAAAATAAATTAAAAATTGGCAACACATGCAAGTCACAAAAACAAAATTTCATCCAGCTACAATTTCAGAAAATGCAGAAAACATATTTCCTTCTAAGGCCACTAGGGAGCTTTTTTTCTATTTTTTGTTTCTCATAATGAAAAAGCTAGCAGTGACCTCAAAATTACAGATTAATCCTTATGTCTGAGAGTATGGTTTTTTGAACGCTGCACCAGTAGGAGAAAGCATGGTCACTTATCACCAGTGCGCGTGTACACTGGAAATTTAAAAATCCTTTTCCTAAACCTCATCTCTGATCATCCAAATTGGATATTTATAAAATAAGCTATGAAAATAAACCATACATGCCTTAAGTGTCACGATCTGGTACAGGGATTCAACGCAGAGCGGTAAGGTATCTCCAAGGTGTGGTTTATTTACAGTGCAGTGCAATATATGTACAGTGAAGGGATCCAAAAACTCCGGGGGGAATCACAGGGTAACTCGCTCACGTCTTCTCCGCTCACACTCACACACTTTCCCGTAGCAGGGAGGTCGCAGGTCCGGGGGGGGGGAGATCTGAAGCAGACGAGAAGGCAGGTCACCAACAAATCACAAGTCACGGATATGAAGCACAAGAGCTGTGAGAACACTAACGTTAGGGGTACAATCATCCAGCGACGAGAGGATCTGTGTTCCAGCCTCAAATAGTGCTCCCGGTGATGATGGGTGAGTGTTGTCAGGTGTGTGTGTGGGCCAAGGGCGGGAGCCCACAGTGAGCTCCGCCCAGGCAGAGAGGGAGAAAACAGCAACAGCAATTGTAGCCTTGTGGGGCCGACCGGGCAGGCACGGAGACCATGACATTAAGATGGCTTAACTGTACATGCTTGTCTCATTTAGTATGCGGGGATGAATATGCAAATGTATCCCCAGCTCACCCCTTCAACGCTTGCCTGCAGCCTCTTCCCACTCTTCCTCTGCAGCTGCCAGTCCCACTTAGAAGTTTTCTTGCTTCATAAATGGAGACAAAGCAGTGTGCTTCATCAAACAGAGTAACTAGAATGGAATGCCCATTCCATTGGTGGGTCAGTGTAAAGAGGTAGACAATGTATTAAATGGTCATGAGTTCAAGTATTATCACACACAGGAATAGAGGAGATAGGATACACAAAGGTTTATATTTTGCTAATGTTACATGAATACATCATCATCATCATTTAAGTTAATTCCTCCTGCAAAGTGGGATATTTGCAGATGAGTTCATAGTTATTTGTAGGTATGTTGGACAAATAAATGTTGAGACAAGCACTGTGTGTCCTTAGTTATATAATAAGACTATGAGGGAATTTAACAGGTAGGCACTAAAGTGCCTAAAATTTGGTAATGCTAATGTGACATACATAGTAATTCCTGAGTCACAACATTGAATGATCACCAAAAAAGTGTTTTGACCTTCGTCCTACTGGTCAAACATCATCCCGTTATCATTTCTTCCTAGAAGAAAACTTGTATAAAATTTAAAGGAACTGGCAGCAAAATCTATATAACTAATAGGTGAAGTCCTGTTTTTGACATTGCAGTAACTTGACCTGCGCATCCTCATCAGTTCATGTTTAAGTCTAGGGCAATATGTGTGTCAGATGGAATGAAATTCTCTCCAATTGTTACTAAGATATTGCATTTATAAGAAGAGGACAGACATGAAGTCACTGTGACCTTGACACTCAGCCACCAAAATCTAATCAGTCTTTCCTCTAAAAAAAAACACAACTACTGAGAGTCTTTAGAGGCAATTCTTGGCCAAGAAGTTTTTGTCTGTAACTTTAAAACACCAAAACAAAAAAAAAACCCTAAATGATTGAGCATTATTTAAAAACCTAATAAAAACACTCTTAGGAGGGAGCTCCTTTTGGATTTTCTTCAAGTCATTCATCTGCACCTCATAACAGACTGAGTCTGCTGGCCGGCTAATGACAGCGACAGATGCTTAATGTCCTCTTCGCAATGGTGATGCCATAAAACACAAGGCAAACAGGCGTCACCCTCAAGCTCTGTCTGTCAACTGATCACCTTAACTACACTGGCAACCACACAATGATCGTGGAAAAGAATAGCATGAATGTGTATAAAAGTGTGACAGAGGGGGAGAACAACCTCAGTGGAGCGACACAAAAAGATTAATTGACACTCAGAGAATGAGAAAGATGAAATGAAAGTGTGCCTATGCGAGGGAGACAAAGAAAGCTCATAGATGAATGAGCAGCCTCTTAGGTAAATGACGGGACTACTTTTCTCTGTCCGCCATTCTGATTAAAGGTATTATCCAATAGCAAACACACACACACAAAAACACATGTAGACAAACACAAGATGATAGTCTTATACAGTTTGCTTGAACTGAAAATACAGGTAACAGATCTATCGATTTCTATTTCAGATGTGTTTGAAAAGATGCGTAGGCTCACAGATTCAGAGTCTATGCAAAGTACTGTGACATTACATTAAACATTGACTTTGAACATGTGATGAAAAAAAATCTTGTCACACGTAGACTTCATGAAATTTAGGTTGGAAAATATGTTGAATTGGATTTAAAAGTCGATCTACGTCCCTACCCTCACCTATGGCCACGAGCTGTGGGTAGTGACCGAAAGAACGAGATCGCGGATACAAGCGGCAGAAATGAGCTTCCTCCGAAGGGTGGCTGGCCTCTCCCTTAGAGATAGGGTGAGAAGTTCGGCCATCCGGGAGGGGCTCAGAGTAGAGCAGCTGCTGCTCCACATCGAAAGGAGCCAGCTGAGGTGGTTCGGGCATCTGACAAGGATGCCCCCTGGGCGCCTCCTGGGTGAGGTGTTCCAGGCATGTCCCACCGGGAGGAGGCCCCGGGGCAGACCCAGGACACGCTGGAGAGATTATATCTCTCGGCTGGCCTGGGAACGCCTTGGTGTTCCCCCGGATAAGCTGGAGGAGGTGGCTGGGGAGAGGGAGGTCTGGGCCTCTTTGCTTAGGCTGCTGCCCCCGCGACCCGGCCCCGGACAAAGCGGATGAAGATGGATGGATGGATGGATTTAAAAGGCATTACAGTATGTTGAGCTTTACTTAATTAATTATATATGTGGTCAATGTGATCGTTCTACTTGGAGAGTAAATGTATGAACTCATAGTTAACGAAAATACATTCTTATTTTTACAACAAAAATTAAACTAAAATAGTGTGTGAAACGCTAATTACGTCCTGTGACTCAATAGCTTGTGCAGCCAACATTAGCAGCAGTAAAGTTATTTTTTCTGTAGTACAGTTTCCAACATTGTTCTGAAGGAGTTTTGGCCCACTCTTTACAGCATTACTTTGCTTTATTGAGGTTTAGGATGATACCAAACAAGGCAAAGTAAATAGTTTTAAAGGTGAAATGTGGAGGGAAAATCAAAAGTAGTTAAAAATGGCCAATTATACCCTGGACCCCAGAGGGTTAAACGTTTTTTAAAGTAACGCAATACTTACTTTTCAAGTAATTAATTACTTTTAGAATATTGTAACTCGGTTACTAACTCAGTTACTTTTCTGAAGACGTAACTAGTCACTATAATTAATTACTTTTTCAAAGTAACTTGCCCAACACTGGTGATAACACACATATTAATGTTTTGACCAGCAAACTGCCAGAACTTGAGCTTTTTTAGAGGTTGTAACACTGATAATCAGTTAATCAACTGCATTTGAATAGCAGAACCTGGATGCTACTTACTTCCTTAATTCCTCTGAAAGGATTGAGGGTGTGCTTACACATTTGGCTAATTTTTTTTATTATATGATGTAGTGTAATATGTCATATGGCATCAATCATATGAAAATGCATTCACCTAATTTTAAGACCTGCTAAGAACCAGATTATTTTCATATGTCCTGGTACGTAAAGTTTTATAACTGAAAGAGAGTCTCTGTAGAATTCTGCAGCTGGTTCTCTGCACTCAGTGATGACAAGCTTGTCAAGCTGTTTATTTTCTGGTAAGTTTGTTTTTCTTTATCTATATTTTGGACAGGATGAGGTCCCTCAGAACTGTCATTAGCCAGAAGTGAAACAAGTACTAAAAGAATATCACACATCTATACAACATACATTTGAAGCAGGACCATCAGAAATAATGAAGAATTGTTTTAATGACCTGTTTCAGAGTGGACTGGCAAACCACAGATGTACTTATTAGGAGTTGTGTCAAAAGCTCAAGGTGTCAGTTGGTGCCTACCATGTTATGAAATAGAGAATGAAGAAAATATGTGTTCACAATAGAATTTAGTTAAGATTCAAAGAATTAGAGATTCTAAGAATCAAGGCTTTTTTAGTCTGTATTTTTGTGTGTGTTTGAATGTCTGTGTACGCATCTGTGACAAACAAGACAAACATTGTCCGGCGTATGTGTGCACAATTACATGTTTATGTTTCTGGATGGCCTTCTTGTTTGCATGTATGTCATGTTTGTACAACTCTGTTAGTGTGTATGTGTGTGTCACACATCTGTTGCTGTGTGCAATAATTTGTGTTCGCAGCTTGGTGCCCTAGTAATTATTCAGATGCTACCTTTTGCTCCAACATTAAAAGCCTTCATCTGGCGAACATGAAACAGGGAGAACCCGATAAGGCTTCAAACAGCGCCTGCCATCCAAAGAGAAACAGGAAAGGTGAAGAGATGCATGGAGAAATATACGGGATTGTTTTTCTCTGTAGGTTTGCTTTCACGTCAGTGTAGTATCTTCTCTGCTCAAACCACATATGTGATTACTGGATTCTAGAGAGCAGGAAGATTGATGTAATATTATGTACCGACTGCAGGAATACACAACAAATATATGTATGATATACATACCTAGATAGAAAAGATGGACAGAATAAGAAAGCTGCTGTTTGAAAGAATAAAATGGCAGTCTACCTGATGAAATGTAATGAAAATGTAATACATGCACAGGGTTTTTTGTAATATGACAAAGACTGAAAGAGAGTCAGAAAATACTATAAAAAGTATGGAATTTTGGGGGGATTTTTTTTTCTTAAAATCAGTGTTCCACATGCTGTGTTACCTGTTTGAACTGGGTTGCAATAAAAGGCGAGCCGTTTATTTAGGCTGAAAAAACTTAAATACTCAACAAGACGAAAACGAGCAGAGGCAAAGTAAAATTAAAGACCTAAACTGGTTAAACCGGACTATGATCATTATGATGAAGTGACATAAACAGGAACATGCAAATTACTATGATGAGGAAACAAGAACATAGAACATAGAACATGAACTGAGGAGGAGAATCATGAAATACTCTTAAACTGACATGCAGTTGAAGGAAGGAACACAGACGACCTGGCAAAGACTGAATGAAAACACACAGACTAAATACACACAGGAGGTGATCAGGGGAAGTGGAAACACCTGGGGAAACAGCTGACTCAAATAACCATGAGGCCACAGGGAAAAGTAAAACTAAGCACAATGAACATAGGAACAAGACTTTCAAAATAAAACAGGAAACATAGAACATGAAGTGGGACACACAAGCTTGACAAAAGAGACAGAGGGAGCGAGAGAGGGAGAGGGACACAGAGGAGAGAGACACAAGGGGAACCTACATAGATGAGAAAGCATAGAAAAAAACATAAACCAGACTAAAACTCGGGCAAACTAATAATAATAGTAGAACTTAACATTATCTCATAAGTAACACAAAATAACTCAACTCTACCCTTAACTTAAGAGTAGCACATGATATTAACATAAGAAATCAACAATAGAAAATAACACAAAACACTGGGTCGCAGACCCAGCCCCTGACACTCTAACTCAAATGTAAATACAAAACAAAAAGAAGTGTAAAATATATATTTAACACATTTTTGCATTTTTTAAATACTTCTTTTTTTAAAGACACAAATTGTTCATGTCTGCAGTTGGTTGTAAAATGTGTCTGCTAGGTAAAGGTGCAGGGAAAGAATGGAAAAGGTACTAACTTTACTCATAGATGGAAAAAGATGGAAAAACGCTTTGCGTGCTCCAAGGGCGTAGATTTGGTTTTGGCATTGGTGGGGACGGATGATTCAACCACCAAACTCTGCCCTATTTCTTTTTTTTTCTTCCTTTTTGTCTTTGCTTCTTGATAAAAGGAGGAGAAATATACTTGCCTACATATGCTATTCTACATGCTTTTAAACCATTTAAAATGACAATTCATAGTTTTATATGTGAATTATATAATGTTAAATCACAATTAAACAAAGTATTTTAGACTTTAGTTTACTTCAGCCATATTCCATACAAATCAGGTATCGTACAAAAATAAAAATAGCTTCAAATACAGTCATGACAATAAAAGAATATGACTTTAAGGATTTAACATCATTACTTCAGTTATAGTACACCAACATGTCTTATACATTAGCACTAAGGGAAAACTGAATGATCTGGTGTTTTTTGTCAATAAAACTACTCATCTAAGATTACTACAAAGTAAAAGATCTCTCAGCAAAATTATGCAACATTTTAGACACACTATCAAATCAATGAGCTGGGATTTTTTTATTCTAAACATGAACTACTGTTACAGCAACAGACATGGACACAACAACTGTATGTTCACTATGTGAAGGAGCCAAACACATGCCTTCTCCTCTCGTTAACTGAGATAAACTGCTGGCATATTTGTTTTACATCTATATTGTCCAGTCTCTCCTGGTGGACATGGTACAACCTCTGTAAACTAATATCCTGGCTTGCTCGAGGCTGCCGTTTTCTCTGACAGTTTCAATCAAAATTAGAAATGCTACTCTGGGAGACTGAGATAACTAATAGTGCTGCCTGTTGTGCAGTTAGTTTCCAAAACACGTTATTCATGGTTACATACACTTTTAGACTGATGTGGGCCAAAGCCTAGAATAGCCTGTAACGTTATGACACATCTTATGAGTGAACTTGACTTTAAGTGACTTACAGGTTTCTTTGAAAAATACTTTTTTATATCCAGGTTCTTCCTTTTTGCTGCCATCATCCTCTCCTCCTCGCAGCGCAGGCTTGCCACTGCTAAAACTAAACAGAGCTCCCTGAAAGGCACAGCCAATCACATTGGCCATATTTGTCACATGAGGTAGGACTCCAGTAGAGAACGTAATTTTACTCTTTCTGCACCGCTGGGTGAATGAGACGCTGACAGATCTTTTTTTTTCTTTCTATCGGGTTTGATTTATTTACTCGAAGAGATCAAATTATTGGTGGGGATAAATTCAATAATCGCTGGATATTGGTGGGGACATGTCCCTTCCGTCCATGCCAAATCTACGCCCTTGGCGTGCTCACATAGAGGAGAAAAGTGCTATATAACAAACAGTCTACCGTCCCATGGCTAACACATAGAGACAGACAACCATTTGCACCTATGGGCAATTTAAAATGACCAATTAACCTAACTGTATGTCTTTGGACTTAAACTTTACACAGAAAGGCCTCAGCCAGGTGGTGGAATCAAACTCAGGACCTTCTTGCTGTGAGGCAACATTGCTAATCATCGTATCACTGTGCGGCCCCTTGACTGGGTCAAGCTACATTTATTAGAATTAAAATTTAAACTGTGAAGTTTGTATTCCCTTGTTTTAATATTGGTTTATTATTAATAGAGCAAAAGGCTCAGTTAGCTTTGCACAAAAATAGCTGGTAGAAACATCCTGCAAAGAGATATGTTTTACTTTATTACTTTGTGTATATTTCAGAGGCTATATCTTTTACATTTATTTGAATAAAAGGTTTAATCAGTACTAAGCAGGGCTGAATGCAGCGCGGAACTCCTAGGAGCAATATATTAGACACTGAGAAGGAATCTGAGCACTGAAAAAGTGCACACTAGAAAAAAGATAGAAACCAGGAGAGCCTGATTGCCACTATGGGAGTAAACACAATCTGTTACAGATATGCTCCTTATCCAGAGGAGAAAAAAAAAAAGATGTTTCGGCTAAAATCCAATTTTTTAAATTAAATTACTATATTTCTAAACACAAAATAGTATGTCAAGTTGGTTAACAGCCCTCCATTGTCTGGATACTTAATACTTACTTAAATAAGCATTGGTCACTGCCCAAGGGGCTCTAATACCCAACACCCAGTTGCTGGTGCTACTGAGCACTTGACCACAGAAATTTCAGTTAACAATTTCTCCCTTTACTCTTGGATTCCATTGTTGAAATGTCGAAAGATTACTTGCCCTGATCATATTTAAGTCATTCATATGCTGTCAGCATGCTACAGGTTGACTACAAATATGAATTTGTTAATATACTGTATATAATACAAAAGTTCCATCCATTCTCTTCCACTTATCCAATTCAGGGTCACAGGGTGGCTGGGACATAAGGTGTCTTAGGGCAAGAGGCGGGGTACACCCTGGACAGGTAATACAAATTTCGAAAGCCATTCATGTTCAGTTAGTGCTTGTATCCATGACAACATAACTCAGATCTGATTTGTTTCTGAGATTTCATATCCCTACCCAAAATTTTTCTTTTGTTGTTGTTGTTGTTTTGTTTGTTTGTTTGTTTGTTTGTTTGTTTGTTTGTTTGTTTGTTTGTTTGTTTGTTTGTTTGTTTGTTTGTTTGTTTGTTTGTTTGTTTTGGGGGGGGGCAAAATGAAGTATAATATTTGATGTGAATATAATCCACTCAGTGACACAGAGCTGAATTGAATTGAACTCTGTAGCAACAAAATGATTTTAAAATATATTTTAACAATCCAGTGTATTCTCTGTGGTTTATCCCATATGGAAAAGATATATATAAATCTTATAAAGTTTGTATCTGTCTTGTGTGAAACTTGTATGAAAAGCATACAAGAGTGAAAACAGATATAAGATCCCTAGAAAAATTATATAAATGAAACTTGTATGTTTTGGATACTTACTAAAAAATTTATGAAAGTGGCCACTTTCATGAGTAAATCATATAAGCCTTATATGGCTATATGAAGTAGGCCACATCTTATGCAAGTCTTTTATAAGTTTTTTCTATATCTTTTCCATATGGGATGTATTTTTGTTGACTTTTACAAAGAGGGAACATTTTGAGAAAATCCATATATTGGATAGCCCCTGATTTGACATTAGAAAAAACTAAATACACTGAGCTGAAAACTAAGCTAACTAAAAATCCAAACACGCTTTTTCACAAGGGACTGTGCTCTGTTTCTGGTTTTTTTTCTTCTTGTTATCGCCACTCAAACAAGTCAGTTTATTCTCACATCCATATTTATTATTTGCCTCTGCATGAATATTAAACCGCCTTAAAGAAGAGTGCAAAAAAAGAAAGAAAATAAATGAGAAAAAAAGGAAATATGACAGAAAATGTACAATGTCAAATTCAGTCAGTTTCAAAGCCCCTGTGTCTGTATTCCTGTGGCTGACTTGTACGAACATGCTAATCAGCTTCTCGCTGTACCCTGTTCTGGTTAATTGTCGACAAATTATCCCAACTCCAGAATAATGTATGCATGGCCCTTCACTGTTACATACACACAAGCCAGTCAAGTCAACTGCTTCTGTTTCAACAAGCAGCTCAATGGCACCATTTAAATATAGACTTGAGTGCCATGCAGATTATTATGCACACTTGACTCACATTGTCTCTTTCTTCTCTCTTGTTTCTCTTTCGCTTACCCCTCTTGCTTTGTTTATAGTTACAGTTTTTGCACATTTTTATGCTCATCTTTCTTTTTTTCATATTCTTTCACAGATCATTTCAGCTCTCCATCTAAGTGTTGCACGGTTGGCTAATGTCATTGCCCTGTTTCTTTTTTTTTTTTAAATTCAGTTTTGTTGTAAGTAAAGGATAATGTTATTATCATTTCCTGACCAACAGTTAAATTAGAAGTAGTTTAATTACACTGCAATTGTCTTCAGTGATTGAATTCTAGGTTAACCCTCTAACAATTCACAAGGGGGAAGAGCTCAACTGGGAAACTGATTCCTTCATTTTAAAGTAAAATGTTTAAAATTTCTTCGGTTTACATGTTATTGTTAAAAAAAAAAGACCCTGCTTTGTAAGTGCAATCATAATTTCTGAAATAAATTGCAAAGGCCAAATGTGTGATTACTGTTTTGGATTCACAATGAAATGACTGAGCTCAATCTGAAATTTAAGCATTTCCTGTGGAGCAGCATAGAAACATTTAATTAGAGCATTATATTAGAAGAAGCTTCTAAAAGAGTCAAAGATAAAAGGACTTTCATTTTGTCCACATTACTTGACAGTTAATCCAGTCAACATTCTTGAGTTTACAACAATTTGATCAGCTAAATATTAAAGACAATTTACAATGTAATTGTAAAATTGTAATTTAAAGAAAATGGTAAAATAACTGTACTAAAACACAACAAACATATACTACTGTGAAAATGTCTCGACCTACACCCCATTTCTTTATATTTCACTAGGAAAATAAATGCAGCAATTTATGAAACATCTGTAAACACACATAAAAATACAGTATATAAGGCAGAAACTGAGTTTGTACAGTTTACACAAGATCTAAAGTCAATGCTTAGTATGATCTTCATTCTACAACACAGCCTGAACTATCTTAGGCATCCCTTCTTATAATTTCTTTAAGGTTCTTCAGGCTTTTTGAAGGACATTACAAAATTCTCCTTTGGTTGCCTTTTGTTCCATTGTGTGTCATGATCATTCCACACTGCTTCAGGAATGTTAAAGTCCTGGTTCTCAGGAGGTCAGTCCATGACTGATAGTAAGTGATTATGTGTTTTTATGGTTTTACTGCATTGGCACTATATTTGAGATCATTGTTGTGCTGAAAAATGAAGCTGTTGCCAATCAGACACTTTCCAGATGGCATTTCATGGTGGATCAAAATCTGTTGAATAGTAGATGGATCAACTGAAGGGCCAGATGCTTCTCTTATGTTCTGAGTCAGGTATTTGTCTTTAAGGACAAACTCCACACCATTCCAAGATATGCAAAATTCAGCTAATAGCTCTTTGGGAATCACAGATGAAAAATACTGTTTTGTGCCTGTAAAATTGTGTTTTATTTGCCATTTTTCATCGTTTCAGGTTTTTTTTTTCTAATGCTAAGAAATATAATTTGTACTTAGAGCAGGGCGATATGACCAAAAATATTTATCACAATATACATTTGAAAATTTACGATAACGATATAACTGACGATATAATTGACACTAGACAAAATGCTTTACAACTCCACAACTTGTGGCTTATTAGAATTAAGCTTGTGGGGATAGGTTAATTGGAAAATCCAAATTGCCATTAGGTGTGAATGTGAGCGCGAATGGTTGTCTGTCCCTGTGTGTTGGCCCTGCGACAGACTGGCAACCTGTCCAGGGTGTACCCCGCCTCTCGCCTTATGACAGCTGGGATAGGCTCCAGCGCCCCCCGCGACCCTGAAAAATGGTAAATGGTAAATGGCCTGTATTTATATAGCGCTTTACTAGTCCCTAAGGACCCCAAAGTGAAAAGGAGAAGCGGAAGCGAATGGATGGAAATGGATGGAACTCCACAACTTTATTAGTGCAAAAAAAACCCATCAATGTATTTTCACTTAAACAAGCAGCTGTTTTTTATGTGCATTAAAGTTATATAAAAATGTAACAGTGCAAATTCCTTGCTGACAGTTTAATCAAAAGGCATTTCCAGTGGAAATTGGCTGACATATCCTCAGCATAACCATGTATAATATCCACAAAACTTAAAAAGAGGTTATACAGACACAATACGGTAATATTATGTTGAAGCGCAGTACGTATCACTCCGCGAGGCACCTGCCTACGATAGCCTTAATGCTCCGACAAGCCATCAAGCAGGTTCGTAGCTTAGCAAAGTCATACTAAAACATTTGACAGATACCACTTAAAATTGTTTCGAGGTCAGTAAACACAACCAGAATTCATACATAAGGCACACGGGATTATAAGGGGCACTGTCGATTTTCAGAAAAATCAAAGGATTGATTTCAAGTGTGCCGTAGTTTCCAAACAACACGGTAATAATGACGGCCCGCTAGCATGCTCTACCAAAAATAGTGCTTTGTTGTGTATCTGACGGACGAAAGCTAAACCAGTTCCACACCACTGAAGTTGCAGCATTTTTACAAACCAGTTCTGGTTTATCCGTTTCATTTAACGATCCGCTTTCGCTCTTCTCATTCTCCGTCGCCACCATGTGCGTATGTAAACATAGGCACTGCACATGCGCGTTTTACCCATATTCTATCGCGATATTTCATTTTCAAAATTACACCTGTATTACCGTGTGATATAGCCCAGCCCTATTTGTACTGTATTGAGTCATCAATGAACACTGATTCAGCCCTTATATCTGGTAATTGTTGTGCTAGAATGATTTATAGGTCAAAAACATTCCTCTGAAAATGGTCGTGTACAAGAAATAGACAGAACAAGTAGCTAATAACCAAAGAAAAACTCTAAAGACCTAGCTGAAGACCACATTGAAAATTACCATGAAGTCTGGCTCCCTGAAAGAAAAATATGAAGGAGTGGTGGGTAGATCAAGACTTTTGCACAGTACTGTATTTGTATCTTAGAACAAAGCAGCTTTTGCAGCAGTTGTATCTTCTCACAGTAATATTATACATTTCACTTGATAGCTGAATGAATTCTGACACCAAACAATCAAAAGAAAGAACAGGAAGTTGTACTGTTATGTCAGCTGGGTCACCACTCCATGTCATGATCCCAGTGAGCGTCTGGTGTTTTTCTACTTGAGTCCTGCGTTTTCCTGTGTCCACCCCGGTTCCTCACCTGTTTTTCCACCTGCAATCCATCTCAGCAATCAATGAGGCAATACGTGCAACCAGCTCAGTCCTCCACTCTCCGCCAGCTACATCATGGTTATATTCACCTTGATCTCCAGTTTACTCATCACGGTTCTAAGTTAATTCACCTGCAGCACAATCATCTGGATGCTGGTCGCTACTCTAAGATTCACTGCATAACCCTGCAACCCTTTTTGCCTTGGAAACAAAGCTACTCACTGCTCTCATCTGCCTGCCCTCCTGTCTGTCATCTCCTCTGGATAACTGTCTTTCGGACAGAGCCTCACGCTTTCCACCTCCAAGTAAGCCTGTAACCACAGATTTAATCATATCTCCAGTTAACTGCTTTTCTCACTCTAGAGCCAAGCACCCTCTCCCTCTGTTTCGAGCCTTCACGTCAGAGACTTCCGCTGCATCCCCACGTCCCATTATCTCATATCTCTGTGCACAATAAAGTCTGTTAATTTTTATTGTTGTATCCTTTGAGTCTGCTTTTGGGTCCGATCCCATGTACTGGCCCTCGGGCCCCCTTGACACTCCAGCCCACTTTATTTGCTAAATTTCATCACCTACACAGAGATTTTCAAATTACTAATGTGTGTGTTCATTTGTTTAAGTGTTTGCCATCTGGAAACTGATCTGAGCTTGCCAGAGTTTACAAAGCTGAAATATGCACTCCCTCAGCAACATACATATGGACTAAGGCCTGGTAATTAATCAAATTTTATATTCACTTGTATTTGTTGCTTTTACTTATTATGAAAAGAAGGTATTTTAGATGAAACCTTATTGTGCTGCACTGATTCCTGTAAAAAATATATATGTTATAGCATAGTCTTTTTCTTTACGGAGGTGCGCTTTTCCTCATCCCTAGCAGCCAAAACTGACTTCTTGTTTAGACTCGATGACGCAAAGTGCTTTCGGTCGAAATGATCTTCCTGAAGAAAGAAACCAGTATCAAGGTTTCCATAAATGAAGCTGCAGGGGTTCAGTTCAGCATCACTCTCTCTGTGGCTTCAGTGCAGGTTGAGATGGTGTGCAAGTCTGCTGCCACCTACATTTCTATTTCCTCTATGTTCTTGATCATCAGTTAAATTTAAAGTTCAAGGAGATTCTTAGTTGAAAACATATAATTGTGTTCTTTAGTAATGAGCAGGTAGTGTACAGTGCTTTAATTGCCAAAAAGACAGCTAAACACAGTACGCTCTACCAACCTTCATAAAACTGATGGGAGTGGCGTATTCCTATCATAAATCTGCCATGTCTTGTCATTCATTCAGTATGAGTAACACTTTTAATATTGCAACTGTTAAGCAAGTGAAAAATAGGCTGGACAACACACTCAATACATGTCGTATGACTGAACAATGAACAAACATTTAATTACATAAATTGTTCCTTCACACTCATGTTGGTGGTTGGTCCGTGTAGTGCTTGTCACTTGTTATCAGTAGATTCATAACAGAATGGTAGTACCTTATAAATATGCCATGATGAGTGCGACAAATCAGCTCTTGCCTCAGATTTATGCCCTTAATAACTCCATTTGGCAGAACGCTGACACCTGCTCTGCCAGACAAAATGGAACTAAATATTTCAATCAGTGACATAGCACGAACAACTCTTTCTTTTCCCCTTGTTTCATCTTTGACTTTCTCACAGTGTTTCTTCCTGCATCTCTCTTCTTGCCCTTTGTATCAGTATCTTCTCCTCTGAGTGTCTCTTTCTGTTGCCCTCTTCTTCTTTTTTTATTTAAGAGTGGGAATCATCTGGCAGATCTCTTTTAGGTTTTATTTTATGGGCCATGACATGAGCTATGAATGAGAAACAACGAGAAAGACCTGAGAACATTAATCACAAAGCAACATATGGTAATAGACGGTTATCAATTCCCTCACACTCTGTGATTAAGAGAAGAGAGGGAGAGAAGGAGATGAGAAAGAAGGAAGAACAATAAGGGACTGAATGTGGAGGAGAAGGAAGACAAGAAAGTCAAGAGATGCCGTAAAAGAAAATGAAGAACGTAAGTAAGGGGAATGTGAGCTAGAGACGATGGACAAAACTACTTTTCACTACTTAACTTTTCTATCGGTTCGTGTTATGGCTCCATGTAACGAAATATTAGACATGAAAGAACAAGTCTGGTCTAAGGGTATAATTTATGTGTTGGTGTTAAATAGAGGTGGTAGGTGTTAAATGGTATAACATTCAGGGTGTGGAAGACGACAGACCAGACAGCCAGACTAGAAGACGCACTGGTAAAACAAAGGATGAGAATTTCTAAAGGTCAAACACTCCAGTGGGCAGGCAACTGCCCTCTGGTTATGGAATTTTAACCAGGGAAAACAGGATGTTAAGGATCTCACCATGTTCTTTATCAGGTGTCTTTTGTCAGCAACAAATTGTGGTTGTGGCTAAAGCAGATCCCTTATGTTGCTAATTAACCCACTGTTGCATGGAAAAGGCACTACAATACAACTTGTGCATAGCTGTGAGACACCAAAAGCTTTGGTGAAAATGCCAGTACTTCACAATCCTGGTAGAGCTGGGCATTCTACATGAAATGTTTTCGTTGTTTTGTTTTGTGTGTGTACGTGTGTTTATGCATCAAACCTTAAAATCTTTATTGGTGGCTAAATGGCAAGAAGCAAATCTGCCAGAGCACAAACAAATCAGTTCAGCTGAAATCTCTGCCAAAATGAGTGAATGTCAAAATGAGAAGAGCTGTCATCTCTCCTGTCTCGACAGTTGTCATAACGAAAAGTTGTGGACAGACTTAGTTTTGTTGCTATTTTATACAGTATTACTGCAACTGTGTTGTTAAATCAGGTCATGTCAGCACCATTAATTTCACCCATTTGCCCCATATATGCCTCTACTCTATCCATTTCTATGGCACACTCTCTCAACTGAACTCAGGCAAACTTTCTTGTGGTCTTCTGTAGTCTACAGGTGTAGTTCTCTTAAAGGACATACCAAAGCTCTTCTTCAGACACAGGCTGACTTTTAATGCATTCTCTGTTAAGATAATCTCATACCATTTCAATAATGTTGAGGTCCAGGCTGTGGGGATGCCAATCCATGAATTGTATTGTTTCAGGGAGTTTTTTCTATTCTGGTATGCTTTCACTGCATTCTAAATGGATTTGGGATAATGCTTAGGGTAATCCATTTCTAGATGGAAAATTTTCAGTGTTCTTTTTTTAGTCTGGACAAGTGACAAGAGTCGGCAAAAGTACAAACATTCTTCACTTAAAAATATTCTGGTAAATGTCGAAGTATTACTGAACTCAAGATGTCCCCAAAAGTGTGAAGTATGAATGTATAAAAGTAAAAAGTAGGTCTCTAGAGAGCATTTCTACCACATATATTTTTAAGGAAAGCCGTTGCTAAACATGTAGCGTCTACATGTGCTACACACAGAGCACAATTGGTGCATAAAACAAAGAGGAAAAAAAATCTGTATTTGTTGTTGCCTATATTAAAAATAGGTGATGTTGCCTCCACACCTAAAAAGGCAAATGAATACAGTCAGGTTACAAAGTAAGGTTTGGGAATTGTGGGAACCCTGACATTGGTTGGTAGTGGTGGTGCGTGGGGTTGTCAGCTGACTTGTGTTGCTGCTACACTAACATTCACAGTTTTATTGTGGATTTATCCAACTGAATTTAACAAAATCGATGTTATATGCATAATGGCTAATTTGCAATCCCACTATAAAGCTGGAATTCAGTGAGTGACCCTAATCAGTGTGATCAGCTTAAATTTAAATTAATCTCTGCTGCCCTTGATGTAAACTAAACATCAAGGGCAGCTTGATTTAGACTTGTGGGAAATCTATGTTCTAACTCACATGGTAAGCAGAAACTCGTTTTGTCCCTACACCGCAACCTTACACATCATTCAAGTCCTTGTGGTACTCATCGACCTGATGTGTAGTTACGGCTTCGTCAGGTTACATAAAATGTTGCATCTTAGCGTTCTGGTTGTGGCTTAACTTACGACGTAGCTCTGATGCGGACGCGTGTAACACTGGCCATGAACATCACAGCTTCTCTGCATGAATACAGCAAATTTCACCACAGGGTAGCAGAATAACCATTTTAGCACTAACTGCCCAACAGTTTTATGCAACCTTTGATTAACATGAATTAATATGTCAATCTGTTTTACCGGATGTTTTACAATATGAAAAAAAATCCAACTTCAACAAGACATACTGTTCGTGTTCATTTATTTCAGTGTTCCACATTAACAAAATGTGTGGGATCTTTACTCACGTAGATTATATGACACGTCAGAGCAGGACTTTTTGACTTTTCAGCTTATTATATTTTATACGAAACTGAATTTATTTAATGATTATAAATAATGATTATTATGGAACTAATGATTATTGAATTATGACTTTCAAAATGACATTATAGTGGGAAAAGTGTTAAGAATTGAAAAGAGACCACACCTACTCACCAGCTCAATGTAGTCCTTTTTATAACATAGATGGGAAGTCTAACTTTACACCACACTTGTTGTAGAGTTCAGTATCTTCTACCTGGCTCCTTCAGTCCCATATGGAAAAGAAATAGTAAAAACTTATATGTGATTACTCATGAAAGTGGCCACTTTCATGAGTAAATCATATAAGGCTTACATGATTTACTCATGAAAGTGGCCACTTTCTCATTACTTTCATACATTGTTTTAGTAAGTATCCAAAACATACAAGTTTCATCATATAATTTTTCAAGGGATCTTATATCTGTTTTCACTCTTATATGCTTTTCATACAAGTTTCACACAAGACAGATACAAACTTTATAAGATTTATATGTATCTTTTCCATATGGGGTGTTTTGGTGGAGATTTATGATTTATCCACCCAGCTCCCATCACCGTGCATCTGAATTATCTCATTGGTCACATTAATCCACCGATTACATTTGACTTAATTTTCATAGTAATTAAAGTGAACCATCACTAAAATTAAAAACATTTGGGAGCCGTGTGTGTCTGTGTGTATCTGTGTACATATGAAAGTTGGGGGAGGGTGCCGGCCAAGCTGCATGTCCTCATAGATGAACAGGCTGTTGTTGTATTTGCACATGCAAAAAGCTCTTTTTCCTCTCTCTCTCTCTGTTTCTGTATTTGTTCCCCCCCCCATAAGTGATTAGATTGATAGGTGCAAAAGGGAGAGAGGGTAGGGGAGGAGTGGACAAAAATGATTAAATTAGCATATCACAAACGCCTCACACATTGCCAAATGTGAAAACAAAATCCCGGGCCACCTAAGGCCTGCCGCAGTGCTGAAGAGCCTGGGAACTGTGAGTGTGTTTGAAACCCCACTTGGCAGGATTAAAAGACCCAAAGCCTGAGCAGGAGACAAAGTAGGAGTAAAGCCTCCTGGCACTGGGAGACGGCATGTATGATATCTGCAATAGGTGGCAGCAAAGATACAGTACTCGGCTTTCCAGCCTACGGTGCGCAGAGTGTATGGCTGTGTGTGTCTGAGCCCGTGAGGGAGCATTAGAAAACTACAGACAGAGAAGCTTGTTTTAATCATCCTGGAAATAGAAAAATAAACTTGCAGTCCTAAATTGATACATATCAATGTGTTTTGCATCATCTCTCACATTTGAAAAATGTGCTTTTTAATTAAGCTGTCACTGTAAATTCTCAGTGGTATCAAAAATTTTAATTGAGTAACATCGCAAAGTAATTTTTAACTCTACTGGCTTAAATTCATGTTTAACTTCATAGGCAGCTCTATTTTTTCTGCTATGGAAATGTGCTGGTAAATCCCTTTTGGCTAAAAAGATAGTTATGATTAAAATATAACATAATTTAAAACAAAAATACATTGTTACTCGCTAATAATACCAAACCAGCTTGGTGGCTATATTACCCCTTATCAGAGAGTAGTATTTCGGCCTATATGTGGACACAAAATACTTTGCTTAGACTTTAAACAAGAGAAAACCAAATTCAGAAGTCCAGTATTTAGATGCTCACAATGATAACCTCAGTTATATTTACAATATTCTCTAATGTGGTTCACCACTGTATACCCTGAGGCTACAGCACATTAATGGGAAACAATGTTAGATCTTTGTAAAATATGAAGGAAAAAGTGTGAAGAAGTGAAGAAGTGTTGCCACTCAGCAGCCAACTTTTTTTTTAATCACCTCCAGGCAATTATTAAGGCAGTTACTGCTCAGCCCTGAGGTCTGTACTATGAAACAAGTTCAACAAACCCAAAATACTGTCTCCTTACCTTACTTCACCTACCCCAACAGCAGCAGTCAGGGTAAGTGTTCACATGAAGGTTGTCAGCTCGATATGTAAGCTCAGTGTTTATCAGTCTGGCTACAAATGTGGTCAGGTGAAAGGGTTGCACTGGTAGCGCATGACCAGTTGCAAATGTGGACAGGAGTACTGGCAGCAGAGGTACTGGTTTTACATTGATGATCAAAATATTTGACATAAATGAGACATTTAACACATAATACGTGCTACAGCCAAAGCAGTGGTGTGAATGTAATTGCGATAAAGCTATCCCATAGTAATATAAACCTAAACCTGTACACTGAAGTCCAGGGGCTTTTCTGGAAATTGTGGTACTATTTCCCTATTAACAGATTGACTAGTAAGTACTGAGCAGGTTAGGTGCGCAGCATAAATTGCCTCAGTAATCGATGAGCCACGGTTGTAATTAAATTAATTAAATTAAAAAGTGTTAAGTATGAATTTAGTCTGAAACCCTGTATTGTAGTATTGGTGAAAATGAAATCAGAAATTTCAGTGGTTATCATAAAATCTGCCTGTCTAGATTAATCAAATTTTCTAAAAAGCTTCCTAGAAAGTTTGGTGACTGTTGCAAAAGTTTTGTTTGTTTTTTTTCCCACAACAAAATATCTAGATATTACAGCTTCATTTACATTTTGACATAACAAGTGACTTTGGCTTATCCCACAGAATCGCCCACAAAATGTGGCACATCCTGGACCTTGTTTGTTTGGATTTTTCATTTCACCTTGAAGCCATCAATAAAATTGTTCACAAACTGATTTATTAATAATCTAAGTGATTTTAGCATGAATATAAGGTGAGTATTTAGCAACACTCTTTTTGGGTGGCCAAGTAGCTAGCCTTTTCAGGTCATTGGATCTCCAAGTGTTTTTTGTTACCTTATATTTGTATGTCTTGAATTTGGACTAGTATTTGGCCTAGTAACCGAACAATCTATACCATCAAAGATACTGGGAAGAAAAAAAAACACATATAGAAAGCTGTATTTAATTACACTGTTTAGTAAGGACATTGTCTAGTCAGTGAACTCTGAGACTCATACAGCTTACATAGTACAGTGTATAAATTGCATTTTTCAAAGAAGTTGGAAAATTTGCCAGTTCTGCATCCAATCCAATATTTGTAGCCAGAATCCCACCGACAGGGCAGGAGAAAACCCTGTGCGCAATGAGCTAATGAAATCAAACATGCAGTGCGGTTTTGCATGTTAATGCTGGCAGTGGGTGTCAATAGCATTTAAAGATGTCAGCAGGTGGATAGCGAGATGGATGGCCCTCTGCCTGCCTTTCACTTCCAACCCCAAGGAAGTTAAACAGCATCTGCCTTAAATAGAAAACTTCAATATCTATTTAGAAAGAGGGAAGGAAGACTGTTAGGGAAAGATAGAAAAGAGATGGATAAGAGAGAAGGTTAGAGAATGAGAGGAAGAGAGAGGTAGGAAAGAAAGAGTTGAAATAAGGCAATAAGTCCCTGACCTCAAGTGCACATTGCGACACATTGACGCTGTTGTCATTTGTTAATCAATAGAAGTGCTATGCAGGCTATACATTTAATAGCATGAGACTGGCAAACCTGTAACAAAATTAAGGGAAGACTAAGACTACAGCTTGTTTTTCTGTTCAATTTACACTCTCAACGACTTTAAAAGTGTATATGACTTTGAGTGTCCGTGCACTGCACTTTGACACTGAAATCTTGTGATATAAGGAATAGATTTTACATTTCTCTCATGAATTAAGATGATTTTAAGCCTCACATGATGTGACTGTAAAAGAATCCTTATTCTACAAGTTAATTGCAGCACAGATAATCAACTAGCATCGCTGTAAAGCTTTATACCTCATTAAAATTAACATTCTAACAGAGAGCCAGTATTTTAAGAGGAATCTGTTATAACAAAGTTTTGTTCGGAGTAAGCTAAATGTCCTCACACTGTCCGTGCATGTGTGTGCGCATGTCTTTTATTATGTGGCCTGCCATCATTAGGCTCCATCTTCATTAATAACAGCTATGCTTTTTAATTTCTTTTGCAGGGCCTAAATTAAATGTGTCATCCTTTAGAATAAATAGGGGGGATTTTATATTTCCTCTCTCTCTTACATACACAGACAGACAGGCACTATGAGATAATTTACAGGATAAATAAAGCATTGCTCCAATTAGTCTTAAGTCAAATAAATTAGTCATAAATTCAATTTACTCAATTTTATGGGTTGGAGATTCATGATGTTGTTTGCTGTAGAAATATATTCTCTGCAACTATATTAGTACCAGGAAGTGAAGACACTCTGATGTATGGTAATCATTGACATGACAACATGTCAAGGGAGCCTCAATCCACCACATTTACAGGTCAACACCTTGAAGTGTAATAAATGTTTATCATGATATGATAACAAGAGGACTTAAATAGCGCACAGTTTGCCTGAATAGTTATATCGTATATAGTGTGAGGCTTGCATAATTTTCAGGATAGTTAGAGATAATAAATGGGCTATTACATGGGGAAGTGTGAGATTTAAAATGATAGCCACAGTTTGTAGCCTACATGTGCAATGATGCTTAAGAACTGGATGCCAAAATATGTGTTTATTTTAAAGTTCATTATTTTTAATATTTGCCCTGATATTTACTTGGACAGGAAATGTGGAAGAGAAAACAAGGGAATGACAAACAGCAAATAACTGGATTTTACCACCCTGCCATATACACATATGTAGCATGCACCTGAACAACTGTGCCTCAAAATGGATCACCCCAAAACAATCATTTTCTGTAACCTAAAAGAAAACTTTGTTAGCAGCATACGTCACTGAAATACATAACAGCAATTCTGACTTTGATTAATTTCATACTTCCTCACAAAAGTCTCCTACTGTAAATTGCCTAGAATTGCTTAGAGAACACCTTTTAATGTCACAGTGTGCCCCAGTTGTTTAAAAGACTCTTCTTGAGCCTCTCTAACCAGAGGGTCAAGGGATGTATTTGATTTTTAATTATTTGATCTTGCTAACAGCCACTGAGTAAACATGAATCTGGCCCAAAACAACAAATCCCTACCTGGCAACCAACAGCTAAATGCAATGTAAACGTCACAATGAAAGGGGATTCCAGTTAATGCAAATGTTTATCTCTGGATTCAGGCAAATTCAATTAGAATCTTAAGTTGTTTACTTAAGAATCAATCAATTAGAATTAGTGCTTCCGTCATTTATGAAAGTTTCAGATCATTTTATTTTGGATAATGCTTTTTCATTAAAAAGACCTTTAACCTCCCACCCACCTAACTAGCCTTTACAATTCATGTGAACAAAAAGTGGTGGGGACTGACCAAGAACCTCAGAATTTACCTTTTCCTTTGAGTTACAGTCACTCTGGGTTTTATGATGAACACTGCGCAAAGCATGACACAAAGCTTATCTGAAAGATAGTAAATACACCCTTAAGGATTACAGTCTATCCTGCATGACAGAAATTAGCAGTGTATGTGGAAGTATGGCTGCATAAATCGGGTGAGTGTGCGCGGGGGCTATCCATCACTCTCAAGGAGTACTCTTGCAGATCCTCTCTGTGTTTACTTTACAAAGTCTGCTGTATCCAAGCTGTACTAAGCCACATTTTTCTCTTGCCTTGTTCGATGTTTTCTTTCTTTGTTGGTGCATTCATCTTTCTCCGAGAGCATTGCAGGGCATGATCACTTTGTCCTCTGTCCTACGTTTTTTGCAATGTGCCCCCCCCCCCTCTCTCACTTTCTCTCATTTCCTATTGATGGCTGTTGTTCTCCTCCCTCTCCCTCTTTTCTCCATCACCCTCTTGCTCTCTCACTCCCGTTCTGTTCCCTCTGTGCTCGTTCTCTCTCATGGGCCCTGACCTCCCATTATGACCCCAGCTGCGGTGACTTTGGTACACAGTACAGTCTACTTGGTAGAAGTCAGTGCAGAGGCTACAAATATGAGCTGCAAACTTTTTCTCTTTAGTCAGCATAAAAGTACGTGTGTGTGAATAGATCCTGTTGCATGCAAGTCCTCCATCTCTCTCGGTGTGTGTGCGCACATGGTGGATCCTGTTGCATGGTAGTCCTCTATCAGTGTCTGCCTCCTGATCTGATTGATTGTTCTGGGTAAATTAGGACTGGGCGCTGGTGATGGGGACAGGAGTGAGTTACACACTTCACCCCGTCCTTGCCCTCCACCCTCTTTTGCTTCTCCTCCACTGTGTCCCTGCTTTTATCATCTCCCTCCCTGCCCTGTTCCCTTCTTTCACCTGTTCTTCCTGCTTCTTTTGCCAAAACTCGTCTCCGCCGCTCGTTCCTTTTCATCCGTCTTATCCACACGTCAGTTCCTGCACTGCATTTTTCTAAATAAAGTTTTTATCTTGTAGACATATTGCATGTATACAAAAATGAATGATTCCAAACTATACCATACCATTGTGGGACATTTACACTGTCCGCATGCCAAATAAAATAAAGGAAAAGAAATCATTATTCAGTTTAAGGAAAGTTTACAAGATACTGAGTGAACCTGAAATCAAACTTAATCACATTTTACTATTACTTTTCACCATTCAGAAGCCAAGATAAGGATTTTTTTTATTGTTGATTGTCTGGCTTTTGTCACTGAGCAAAAGATACCAAGGCGAATGAGCAAAACCCTCTTCTGGCTTTGGCGTTCTCCACGTCCCCTTCTAGTTACTTGCTAATATTTGATTCAAAATGTAACACATCCATCCATCACAATTATGTCAAATGACTCACGAACAAAGGCGATGGATAAAAAGCCTCAAACACCACCCAGTCTGCTGTGCGAGCAGAGTATGTGAAACATTTTAATTTTAATGGCAGTGGTTTCTCTTTAACTAAAACTGTCAGGGTCCTGGGACTGGGCGACCCAGGATCCCTGAGCAGTTATGTATTATATTATTATTATTATTATTATTATTATTATTATTATTATATGTATTTTGGTATTGCTGCTGCTCTCCTCCATGATTGTAGATGTGAGTGTGTGTGTTTATGTCTGCGGGGATGCTTGGAGGATGGAGCTCAGCCACCTGCAGGCCTGAGGGGTGTGGCCCTGCGGAAGGACTGGCCACACCCGAAGCCACACACCTGCCGCTGATCAGGGCTCGTCGGGGGAGCTACTTAGGAGAGTCTTGGAGCTCCCACCGACGCGGGATCATTGCTTGGGACTCCACGTTAGTTACCCAGTTTAGGTTTTGGTCGTGTAGTGTATGCCTGCCATTGTTCAGTGTCCTGACTACTGCCGCTATTGTTTCCCGCAGGAGGAGCGTGGAAGGCTTAAGGAGCAGCGAGCACCGGGAGTGCAGACACGGGAGCAGAGAGCACTTGGAGGACACGACACGGGAGTCTGGGGAAAAACACGGGAATTTATTGTTGTTTGATATCACCCTCTGTAAATAAACGCACTGCTTGAACTTTGAGCTCCGCGCCTGGGTCCTCCTTCCCCACATCCCCACGGTCTGCCAGCCAGACCGTGACAAAAACTAGCCTGATTGATCCCATGTGTGATAAGCCACTGCTGATGTGTGTATTTCCATAGCAAATCAATTGCTGGTTCTTCATCAGTGCAGAATGGCTTTCGTTTGGCCTGAGGGCTGCATAGTTCAGGATAAAATGGGGATCATGATAATCCAAGTCTTCCACTCCCACTATGATTCTTTGAAATCCAAGAAAAATAACATAATAATCCTCAATGCTGTGCTACTGTTGCCTGAATTTTGCACAATCATAGAGACCGCACTGTTATATTTATTTATCTTTTTAATGAAACGACAAGGCAATTTGTGGATCTTTCATTGTTATGTTCAGAAATGCGTTGCATATGTACACAAATCCCTTTCTCTTTACAATCCATCTTATGTATTATATTCACTTAAGCTGTTAATACATCAGTGGTCCACAGCAATGCATGTACACATACAAATTTAAAAAAAGATAAAATCACTTGGCTAAAATGTTTTCAAGTGTTGCTGAGAGATGGAGAGTGGAAGGAAGACAATGCCAGGACTTGACATAAATTTAGAAAGTACCCCCCAAAAATAAACTCCTAAATTGCTTTAATGTTCAAATGTAATATTAAATATTGATAATATTATTCATATTTGCATTAAATGACTCAGATTTGTGGGTGGGGGGCACCATTTTTAACAGACTTCCTTGCCGCTTCTCTCCTCTCTTCTCTTTCTCGCTCTGTTCTGTCTCCTCTTAAACATAGTTGTTACTTGTAAACTGCTGAATTGGTAACACTGTCAAAAAAGCTGCAAATGTGGTTGGGAAACTGGACCCCCTCCTCCATAAATAGATGTTTGTTTCTGCTCTCTCTGTTTGTTTGTGTTCCCTCTTTTTGGATCTGGCCTGCAGGGACCATTTTTCAGAAGAGACAGCGAGGCTTTAGGGAATACTTAGACTTCCTTTTTCCACTTCTCTCTTCTCCTCTTGTCGAGACATTTCTCTTCTCTTCTATTTTCTTTTCCTCTTTTTTCAACATTTTCCTTTTATCCATATATGCTTAAATTCAGTGTTTTTCATCAGGTTGTTCTGTTGTTTCCTGTTTGTTTGCTTGTTTGTTTAATTATTTGCCCTTTTTTTAAAATAATTTTTTATTATTTATTTCATTAATCCATCATTTCTTCTAAATGTTTTTGTTCCTTTCCATTTTTTGCAAAGCTGGAACATATGGGAAGTTTCCACTGCTTCTGCTACAGCCTTACTGTAAGGCTGATACCTTACAGTAAAACTGTTTGCTTTTTCCCGCAGCAGCATTCTGGCTGGCTGCAGAACACTAGTGTCCTGGAGTGGCACATCAGTTTGGTCAGTTGATTCCTTCCTCCCCTTCCTCCCTCCCTTCTTCTTTCTCTCACTTCCTCGTTCTCATACTACCCGGCACTTGAAAAAAAAAAAGAGAGAAGCTCTGCTTCATGGCTTAGAGAATGTGCTCTGCCTCTTAGCTGCAGACCAAAAGAGGAAAGGGGAGAGAAAGGGAGAGAGGGAAAAGGAATGAATAAAGAGAAGAGAGAGGCAGCGACACACTTGCATCTGTTGTCCTGCGTCCTGCAGCCGTGAAGCAAATGAGCGAGTGCGAGAGAGACAGAGAGAGTATGCAAGGATAAGAAGAGAGAGAGAAAGAGAGAGGATCTCAGACAGCCGTGTCCTTGAGAACTGCACCACAACTCTTTGAAGAGAGCCGCGAGAAGGTGTGAGTAACGTGCATCTCAGCAGGACATGTGTGTTTGCAGTGTGTGTATCTAAGTGTGTGTATGCTTCATGGATATGTACAGTACAGTACTGCTTGTGAGAGTTAGTGTACGTATGTGTGTGTTTGTGAGTGTGTGTGTGTGTGTGTGTGTGTGTGCGTGTTTGTGTGTGTGTGTAACCTGCTGCTTGCACACTGACCTGCCAAGCTCAGAGTGAAGGGGGTTTGGCTGCCGATCTTCTCTGCTATTGTCTGCCTGCCTAAGTGTTGCTGACAGGGGATTATGGCAAATACAAAACGCCGTATGGACTAAAGAAACACACTGCCAAACTTCAGAGACGCACGCATGCATGCATGAAGCTCCATGTTGAGAGCTCTGTTTGACTGTGTTCATTTGTTTGTGTGTGTGAGTGATGTCAGTGGGTATCGTTTGTCTAGCATGCACATGCGTGTCTGTTCTGGTTAGTTGTCTATTTTCATTTCAAAACTGTCCAGATTAAACAGCTGAAATTTCACAGGTATAACAGTAAAATAAACATGCCCTTTCTCACAGTAGTGATCGTTGGAATAGTTTTGGAACCACCTGTAACTTCAGAAAAAAACCTTGGCATAAAATAACCTTATAGCTGAATACGTGCTTCAAATCCCAGCTTCCTGGACAGGTGTTGCATGCCATTCCCCTGCTAATCTTTCCATTTCTTGTCTGTCTCTGCTGTATACAAATAAAGTTAAAATGTCCAAAAAAAACCCCAAACTTTTACTGGACTCCTGTTCAGAGCAAACTTAAACTATTATTTTCCTGTTGTAGCAAGGGCAATCACAATAGCACTTCTATACACCAATCGGCATCCTGAAGACTTAATTTACAGACATTACATTTACCACTGGCTTGCAAATCTAAAGATAAATCTCATGTACCTGCTCATCTAATTCGAATTCAGTTTCTGCGCTCGAAATGTGGCCATGTGGTTTGGGGGGTTGTGTGTCCGAACCTTGTGAGGTCTTGGGAACAGAGCCAAGTGGTGTGACCCATTGAACTATTTGCAACTAATCATAGACCACAAGCCACACAGCATGCCGTAGAGCCCAGCTGGGTTACACTCATCAAAATATAATGAGATACAACATGTCACTTATGTTTCTGAAGGCATTCTTGAGATGAATGCCATTACTGAAGACGTGTGCCACTTTACTGCTTTGAGTGCCAAACACTTGACGTTGTAATGCTGGCAGAAAGATAAAACACCCTCACCCTCTCACATTTGAAATGAAGTGGAACCAGAGGGACTATATTTAATACTAAAGGTAGGATACCATTACACCCTAATCTAAAAATGCACTGGTTGCATCATGTCTCATGAAGCAATGTGGCTATCCAGTATCACCTGTGTTTGATCATTTGCAGGATGTTACCACTGATCATACTCTCAAAGATATATTTGGATATTAAATTATAGCATAGTAAGTGCATACATGTCATACCTAAAGATGTGTCTCATTTCTCTTTCTCGCTGCACCAGTTATGAAAGATATATCAGGATTCATGTTTCCAGTCAACATCTGTGTTGTGTCATAAATTTTATACTGCACATGTTCATTTTTGAATTTAAAAAGAATCCTAAACTTAATTTAAATTGTCTCTTTTTAATGAAAATAAAATAAAAGATTAAATAACTTAATTAGCATTACTACATCCATTTTTGGTGGGTGTTTCTTCTAATTTTATTCTGCTCCAGTTTTTTTTATCATAAAATATATTTTTAAAAATGTAAAAATGGGATGACCATGTAGAGTACTTCAGTGGATTATGATGTTGTTGTCTTAAAGAGTAACAGTAGTGTTACAACGCTGTTCACAGTTATCTGTATTTCAAGATTTTTAAAGCGTCTGTAAATAGGTTAATAACATAAAAAGTACTACAACGTAGCTTGTTCTGAAAGCAACTCTTGGGTAATATCTCAGCTGTATTTATTTCCCATTTTTAGGTATATTTTAGAATCATATATTTGGTATAAACACATGTTAATGCGGCATGCTTCTTATCATAACTAATGTGCTTTTAGCATGAATGAACTAAGAGAAGTAACAGGCAGTGTTGATGGTGTCCACAGTATATATTTAGACTTTAGAAACTATCCCCAGGGTGAGCCTGTAAGTGTGCAGAATGTACTGAGTTTGTGAGTGTGTGATCATAGTGTGTAAAAGTGTGTGCATGTATGTGCATGCAGTGTTTGTGTGTGGAGAAATGTGTTTTAAGCTGTTCCAGCCAACCAATTGAGGTCAGCCGCTCAATAATTAAAGCATGTCACTGGTTAGTGCACGAGTTGGGTCGACCAATCAGACGGACTGATGTCAGATCATAGTGACAGAGAGTCAGAGTGACTGTTAAAAGACAAGAGAATTGGAGGAAAAGGAGAGACAGAGCTTAGCACTTGGAGAAATGCAAAGTTTAACGATCGAGTGAATGACATTTTACATTCATATCAGCATTTTTTTAAATGTCTTTAAATTTACAGACCTTGTGAAACGCTGCTAGTCTCCTTGGTACTATCTTCTGCAATGTGTTACTTAATCCTATGTAATTCTAACAAAGCAGCGGCAGAATATAATTTTTTTTTTTACTTTATTACAGTATCCGCGGACTGAGCACACCTTACAGCAGTTACCTAAGTTGAAGAATATCAGGTAAGAGGATCAGTGCTATAAACTCAAAGTTAAAGACTAATTATATACTAATTATATCGCCAAGATAGGTACAGCTTGCACTTACAAGCTTTAATGTTTGGGATGTTGAAGCTTATACATGATACAAATATAAGCATTTCCTCATCAAGCAGTCTTTGTTATTGTTTCCTTGAGCCAAGAAATGACTAGGTGCATTTAATACCTATGAAGATTCATATTAAGTGGTATACCCATCATTGTAAAGTTAACTTCCAATGGTAAGTTTGGTAAATTTAACAGGCATTTACACATTTACTGATAAATCGTTAAGTCAGGGCTATAACTCTGGGTACAGCCATATACTCAGACCAGTTGCTCATAACATGTGGCCCCATAATCAGTAAGTTGTGGTTTAGGATCGAAAACTGGTCAAGAAGTTTATAGCAATTACCATCAGTGGTAATATATTCAACAATTTGTCATGTTTGTGCCCATTTGATTTGTTATGTAAAGTTTTGTGGATTTGCTAAGTCTTCTGTTTAACTATGCTGCACGTCACCAGTGTCAGTGTTGTGTAGTCTTCGTAAAAAAAAAAAAAAATGTAGATACAATTGCTTTAATTACGTGACATCTTTACTATGTTTGCTAATGTTTTCTTTTCTGTCAGTCTTTTGCTACTACCATAACGTTTTTCCAAGCAGACTTTTATATACCAGTCATCAAAATGTGGATATAGCTCAGGAGTTGTAATCTGATCATAGACTGAAGCCTGATGTGAGCTTCTATTTATCTGGAAGCCTTCCTGGGTGATATGAGGTCCTATTAATACTCTATGCAGCGGTTGCTGCCTTCCAGCCTGCTTATATGTGTACACACACATGTACACACAACGCAGTCCCAAAACCAGAAAATCATGCACACAAAGACCAGAGACTTGAGACGTCTCAAACACTAAAGGCTGCACTCCACTTCAGGCCTTCATGATGTCATTGGGAAACCAAATCATTAGTGACATCAGTGCAAACAGGAAATGAATTCAAGTGTAAACAAAACAATTTGTTGGTGTTTATTGTGATCCCTGTTTTTTTAATTGTTTTCCGGCTTCTGTGTTCATGTTTAATATTCATTGTTTTCAGTTTGGTTTCCCTATTTTTCTTGTGTTTGTTGGGTTGAGTTCCTGATTCTTGTTGGATTTCTTTATTATTCCAGTTAGTTCCAGTTAGTTTGTAACACTGAGTCTGTGGTTCCTGTTTCTACTCTATGGCTACTCTAGTGATGAGTTTCAGCTTTGTAATCCTGTTTTGGCTCATGTCTTGATTTTTATTATTTACAGTTGTTTTAGTTCCCTCAGTGTTCCCTCATTTCTGCTTTCATGGTTAGTGTGATTCGTCATTTGGGGTATCTCAATTACTTTGAAGATTAGTTTTCTTTCATGCCCTCTGTTAGTTCTACTTCACGTCTCTTTCCTGGTTCCCTGATTGATCTCACCTGCGTAAACCTCTGCACTCTATTTTTGACGATTGTCTTTTTTTTCTGTTGTTTTGTTTGTTTCCTTTCTGCCACCTTCTTCACAGTAATATAGATAGAGAAATATTTTTAGGAACATCATTCAATTCTCAGTGGTCAACTTCTGCATCTTTAGTTACTTCTTCCTCTCAGCCTTTTGTTTCAAGTTGTTGAGTCTGTCCACTGGTGTCTCTCTGTTCTTTGTAAGCCTTCTGTATTTACTGTTAATCCTTTCTATGCTTCTCCCAGCCAGAAGTCCCACTGAGATCCTGTAGATTTAGACAGAGGTTGATCTCATGATTAGTATTCAGCTGTCAGAGTACGTCAGTCAACTTTTGGAGGCCCCTCTCAATCCTCACCCTCCCACTATCATTCCCCCATTAAAATCTTAATGTATACCTCTGCGTTGTAGCATATGCCCATGTGCATGTGCACCACCTAAGGATGTATAGTTTGTTGCCACACGATTCTGAAGAGAGAGCCTGTATGCATTAATGTAGATACATATTCAACATTCTCCTGATTTCCCAGGAAGTTGCCCTCCATCATCTTAAATGACATGAAAAGAGCCGGAGACAGATATATGCATGAATTAATTGGCTTGAATAGAAGTATTTAGAAGCCTAATCCATGGGGATTAACGCAAGGCGCCCTCTTCGGATTTAAGCTTCTGTGCATTTTCAGCAGAGGATTGTTTTATTTCACTCTATCCTCCTCACATGCCACCACCTTTAGATCTTAGTCAGTGAGCCTTTAAAAAGCTGTCAAGTGTAGGATTAACAATGTAGAAAACCACTAGACAGCTAATTGCTCTAAAAACCTTTAAAAGTATATAATGATGATTTTTATTGTAGTTTGTTTGAACTCCTGGGTTGCTATTGATTGTCTTTATGTTGTATGCGAGCAAAAATATTACTTTTTATTTCAGGATTAGTGCACATATTTTAACAATTTCATGTGCTATAGTTCAATCCAGAATTAAAAGCACTATATTAAAAGTTTTTTTGTTGTTTTTTTAAATCGGGCTATATACAACTGTAAAGAATAAAGTTTGGCACTAGTTAACCGAAATTCATTTGTAAAAGTATTGCTATGTGGTTTGTATTCACAGTCCAGGCTTCATCAGTACAGTGTTTCAGAAAACAGTGATATTGTTTTTTGGCAAACACTGGAAAACAACTGAAGTATAATACACTCACTGGAAAGAAAAAAGAAAATATAATATTAATATTAATATAATATTACAGCTATACTGAGTCACTCTTTGTTTTTATTTCCCATTTTTCTTTTGCACTCTATCTTTTTGCCTTTACTTTCCTCATCTCACTTCAGTCATTACCCTCCCCTTTTCTCTGCACCTGTCTCTCTCCCATCACCCATTTCTCATTTTCTTTCCTCTTCCACGCTTTTTCTTCTACCCTTTTTCTTGTCTCTTGCCTTCTCCCTCTTCCCTCCTTCATTTATAGGCTTTGCACTGTGAGTCTATGAGATACTGAGCAGATCAATGCCTATAGATTGGCTCATTGGAAGCCATTAGTTATGGGTTTTTATAAAGCTAGTCATTATTGTGCTTAATCTTGCAGAAAATTAAATTTAGAGTTGTGTACAGTGTTTTGGTTAAAAGTTGTTGATTTTTTTTCTGCTTTCACTCACTTACCAGCTGCTATTTTCTCGCCTTTTTTGCATTTATTAGTGTGTGTGTGTGTGTGTGTGTGTGTGTGTGTGTGTGTGTGTGTGTGTGTGTGTGTGTGTGGGTGCGTGGGTGTGGGTGGGTGCGTGGGTGGGCACGCGCTTAAAGCACACTAGTGTCACTGTTAATAAGCCATCATGCATCCCGGTCATGCCAAAAAGCCCTTCAAGAAAACTGCCCATACAACAACATAGCTTGGCCACAGTACTGCACGCGTACTGCATTTTTTTTCTTCTGGGTTGGCAAATTTCTCTATTCTTAGAGCCTCTATATTCAATATATTCAATGGCTTTAATAACTTTAAAAGTGATGGTGGTGTCATTTTTTTTTCACCCAGCCACTTTGCTTTTGTCTTTTAAAAAGCATTGTGGCACCGTCCAGGTCCAGCTTTAATTTTCAGAATTAGTCATGAACTCTTGGACAACACTCTCCCTATTCTCTTATATGTGTTCCTTGCCTCTGTCTTGCCAGACAAAGCCCACCCTATTACTTTCTCCTCTTTACACTTAATTTATCAAACCCTTCAGTATTCCACTCTTCAAGCTCCCTATATGTCATTCTTTTTCATCCCTAATCCCAATCTTTTTCACCCACTCTTTCATGTCTTTCATCAATGTGTCCTTCTGTTTCATTCCCTGTCTTTCCCAGTTCTCCCATCCCTATTTCTTTCTTCTGCACTCCCTGCTTGCTTCCCTGTCCCCCATCCTTTACTTTAACCCTTTTGCTTTTCCACTGCCCTGAACACCTTCCTCCTCCCCCTTTCTTCACTCTTTTCTCATCCTCAGTTCCCTCATCTTTCCATCCTAGTCCCTCTTTGCTCCCCCCCACACACACACACACACACACACATACACACAACCACATCCTCTCTAACTAAACAATAGATGCCTTGAGCTCTGAAAGATCACTTCCCACCCCAGCCCAACACCGTCAACATTGCCCACCCTCCTCCTCTCCCACCCCATGATGATATGCAGAATAGAGCAGCAGCCTTCTTTTGTTTAGCTTAGCGCAAATGAAAATTGCTAATCAATTTTTACCCCCTCTTATTTCATGGCATGTAGTTCCTGCCCCTCCCCTGCCAGCTGTCATTGTGTGGTTGTGGCGCAGGGCTGAAAGCTTCATTAGCAGGAGGACAGCATGTTTTGCCCCTCAGCGCTGTATTCATGGAATTACCAAAGATAGGACATTGCCTGGTGTTACTCGGAGAATTAGTGCAAATAGACATTACCTTGTGTCTTATGCCTTTTTGTCAGAAGCTTGGTATATATTTTTGAGTATTTTATTATGATACCAATGCTTTCTGAGGCATTGGTTTAATTGCTAAACCTATTTACAGCTCTTTAGCCGCTGTTGAGTAACATCATCAGAGCAAACATAACTGAGCTGACTAAGCAAAACATGAAGTTAAAAATAATTCAGGGATATAATATAGTCTGCATAGTATTTCTGATCAGTCTTTTGTAAAGACATCCAGAGCACAAATCCTCCACTCTTCTTTCCATACTGGATTAATTTCAGCATTGCAAAGTGCTAAATCAAGCAAATCATGAGCAGCAAAATATCCCTTAAATTTTAGCTCACTTCTCCTTTTTCTCCTGCGCTGACATTCCCTATCTCTCTTTCTCATTCTCCTTTTTGCTCACTCTCTTTTTGTTTCACTCGGCCTTTGTGCTGCCTACTGAATACTTTTATTCTCGAGAGCTGGACTATGCAGCATAAAAATGTAAAAATATCCAGCAAATGAAAGCCTTTATGCTCTGAAAGAACAGCCATGCCTTGCCCAGTAGAAATTGCTAGGGTGTGTATCCCATAGACTAACTATGCAGCCATCCAGGGAACATGACCAGCCATGTAATGGGCATCTGCTGAAGTTTTGTTGTTGTTTGCTTTTCTTTTGTTTTAGTTTTTGCTTGAATTAGACAAGGGAGATCTAATTTCTTACAGTAATCTATAAAGGTAAGGAGACCCTGCATGAGTCTTGTCAGTATTATGTGACAAACTAAGACAATTAACAACAAAAACATGTTATTTAATAGCTTAGTTTTGAGGCACAATAAGGTGCATTCATGCATTAATGTTAAGCAGATGATATTCCTTAATATCCAACCCCTGATTAGATAGTATGAAACACCGAGGGTTTCAATATTTACTCAGAACTGTTTTGAATGTAAATCCAGCCAGTATTAGCATGTAATTATTTCAAGGTAGCCATTACAAAGTTGCTTTTTCACTGGTTATGACTGAGCACAAGATGCAGCTAATGCAGGTAAAAAGCGCACAGGTCAAAGGTCATAGATGGCCAATGGTAATCTGATGGGAAAAGTGTGAGAAAGGGATGGGACTCTTAATTCTTAAGTTCGGTAGTGGTCCTTTCCTTCTTCTTTTTCTCCATACTCATCTGGTCACCTGCTGTTTAATTCAAACAGCAAAGCATTCAGCCCTTCATGTTCAGGTGTGTGTGTGTGCGCGTGTCTGTCTGTGTATTTTTCTATATCTGTATGTGAAGCCTGCCCTAGTTTAAGCTGTCGGTTTGAAAGTGATAAGGGTCGCACATGATCTTATGTCTACTGGGAAAAACAGTTGCAGCCCCTTGTGAGAGAATATTTTCCATAACCACCTATAGCCAAGCTCAGATCCACTTACAGTAAACCTATGCTTAATTTCACATACAGCACAACCTCACATCAAGCATCTTGAGCCTTAGCATCACGACAAATTTTGTCATCTATTACTTTAGCTTTTTACCTAATATCAATGTAAAGAGATTTTCAAAGAAAGATCTGACACGAAGAAGTTTTGACAAAGGTGCTCTGTTTCCAGTCTGCCCATACCACACATCTGGATTAGAGACAAAACAGGTGGACAGGAAAACAACAACCCTGAGACCAAGATGATTTTTAATTTGCGATCAATAACTTGTCATAACCTGTCATTTTTCATCCTTTTTGTGTAATTATTGCGATTTCTTTTTCTCAATGAACTTCAGTCAAAATAATAAGGATTCAAATGGCACACTTTTCCCACCTTGTTCTTGAGGCGTCAGTATGTGTGTCAGACTTATCTTCTCTCTCTTACTAAGTCTGCTGGTTGACTATAGTTTTTCCATCCTCTTTTATTAATAGCTCAAGGGTCTGTTTGTCAACCCATGCGTCGGTGTCTGGTTGCCTCTTGGGTACTATTAATAACTCCAGCAAAGACAAATGTACTGATATATTCAGTCTGTGGATAATAAGATCTTACTGTCTTAATTCAATCAGAATCCCTTCGTCACAGAGACCAAAGTAGCTGTCAGGTGTGTGAAAGTCTTGGTGTGTAAGTATAGTAGCATGTAATCCAAGGCATTGGTAGCCACTTGTTAATTTCCTCCTGGACCCAGGATCATTTACCAGCCTTAGTATTTTCATTGAAACCAGACCCCACCAATCAGATCATCCTATGAGCATGTACAACAGAAAATATCAGCAGAATAGAATTTACGGTGTCCTGATAATATATACTTTTCTTTAACGTAATCATAGATATATTTGCCATTTTAGCTGCACTAAATGATATTTCACGATCAAGGTTCTTTTCTATTTAATCTACACAATGTGTGGTTTAATATTTAATGCAAACAAGAACCAGGCCTATTTCCATAAACCTTTACACAATGCACACAGCTGTTTTAGTAAATAGAGCTGTTGCAGAGTCTGTGTGTAGATAAATTTCACTCCTTAGAAGCTTTGGGTGCTGATATGGAGAAGCATGGATATCGGTTTTCAACCACAAGGACTAGTTAAATTTTCCGACTGTTATATCGTAAAACACGAAAGCAAAGAGTCAAAATCAATCTGATGACACACTCACAGATTTCTGCTATAATCTGCATAATCAAAGCCATTACATCTGTTTTCAGTGTGTTGTAAGCCTTAACTACCCAATAATATGTAGAAAGTTCCTGATGTTGCTCTCTTTGAAGTAAAATGAATAATTCTGACCTTCCTATGTTCCCCAAGACTATCTGTTCTCCCCTGTCCAGCCAAACTGAAGCCAAATGATACACCAGATCACAACCACTGATAATCAAGACCATCTTAGAACAGAGGCAGCCATTGCAATTCTCTCCCCAAGGACCACCTGTTATTACAGAGCTGAAGTTTCATATTCATACATTACTTGCTATGGCTGTTATGGTCATGGAGGACAGTTGAACCATCTACACACAGACACACAAACACACATACAGAGGGTATGTGTGTAAATCTAAATATGTGAAAAGAAAAACAAGTAAGAAAAAACAGATATACTAACTCACTATCATTTTTAGTATGCTCAGAACAGGCCAGTGGCAGCTGCATCTCAACATTCTCACACTCAGCATCACCTCTCTTTCAGTGTGTATGTATGCGCAGGTTGTAGTGAGTTCTAGCAAGTGCGAATGTGTGTGTGTGTGTGTGTGTGTGTGTGTGTGTGTGTGTGTGTGTGTGTGTGTGTAAAAGTGAGAGAAAGAGAGAGTGAGAGAGTGCAAGAGCTTGCTGCAGTGTGTTTTGAGCCCAGTGGAAAAGCAGGAAGAGCTGCTAATCCGTGTGGCTGGCCGAGCAGAAAGGCCATTCATATTTATAGCTGACTGAATCACATTCTGTCATACAGATGTCCAATACTAAGACCAAGAACAAGAATAACTTCAGAACAAAATAGAAATATGGGTCTGAAGGAAATTCAGACCAGAGCTGTATTTATAGCCTGCTGAGTCACTCTGTGATACAGATGACACTTTCAGAAGAAGGAAAACTCCGCAATCAAGCCAAAATGCAGTATGGCATGTCAGATGTTTAAAACCTGCATGATAATCTGCTGAATCACTGGGTCATACACTGTAGTATAATATGAAGTCACTATCAGTGATTTGTGAAAGCAGCACATATGTTTGAAGAGCGAAAGTTTTAAAACTGAAAAAAAAAGTAGAAGAAAAAAGGAACGTTGTCACTAAGACCCTGTTTAGGAAGTAATAGTTCAAGAATTTTTAATTGTAGTTCAGAAACAGCCACTAAAACGTACGAGAATAATTCAAATCAAGTGTTGAGCGTGTTACAATAAAAGCAAGCATAAAGTCAGAAATGGCTGTTAGAGGAACATCTTGAAGTAATTTAAAACTGGTTTAATCCCTTAGCCAAAATGGTTACTATTTTGTGCAAATGTGAAGTTTTGGTGGGCACAGACCACGTGCAGTCCTGTTTTTCCAAATGCAAGACATGGGTGAATTCAAGGACATAGGCCAATAGTCGGTAGCCAGTCTTTGAGAGGTAAAGGGATATTTTTAACCTGCTGTATCACACTCATACAGAGGTAACAGGGGCAGAGATAAAACTGGACAGCAATACAGAGTCTAAAAGTATACTGAGACTGTGTGTAGTTATTTTTTAGCGTTAAGGATCACACCCTGCCACTATAGTTAATGCCAAAAAGTAAAAAATCATAGGGCAAAATTAATGTGTGTGCAGAGTAAATTATGTCTTATAGCATTTTCAGAGGCAAATCTGCTGCTAGATTTATAATACCTATATCTGCATGTAGGACCCTTGACTTTATTAAAAATAAAACTGATATTTAGTTGGTTGGTTAATATTGATTTAGTATGATGTCATGCATTCAGTGTGAATGAAATCTGAATTAAATCTGAAAAGTGTTTCAGTGAAATTTCACTGAGTGCTTTTTTCATTTTACATATGAACAACAATAGCTAAAGCTATCAAAGTTATTTTAGTTTCAATGCTAGTATAAAGACAACATGTTGGAATTTTGAAGTTATAATTTACCACTTAAATTAAATTAAACTAAATTAATACATCCTTGTGTTTATATGTGCAATTCATCTAGCTGAAATAGACAATAGTTGTCAACAGATGTTTGTCATTCTCAGACAAGCCATCTGTATGTAAGTAGTTATATACTTTGGCATGCGTTTTAGTAGCTCCTTGAAGATATATCTATTGTCTGTTCAGCGTGGTAGTGTGATATATTTTGTTGCTCTTAATTCTTTATGAATCTTCTTTATGTAAATTTACAGAAATACAAAATGTTCAGCTTTGGAGCTGCCATTTTTGAAAAGTGCATCGACCACAAAGTAATCTGTTTATATCATTTACAGGATACATTTTTCTTTTGATTGATTGGTTTATGAAGTGGACTAAATGACTCCTCAATAGAAATTCACATTTATTTTGATTAAAGTATTTATGTGAAGCCTTTTTAATCTAAATGGGCTTTAAAATTGATTATGATCACAATCTAATCACAATATCAGAATCCATGTCTCCATCATGATTTCATACCACTCTAAAGAGTCTGTAAAGTTTTAACTCTCAAACAATATTATATGTCTGCTAATGTGATACTTATGGTTCTTTAAAACATGATCTTTTGAGAAGTCATTCATTCAAGTCATTTTAAGTCCAGTGACTTCAAGTTAGGACACCTTGCTAAGTAAAATTTCAAGCTGCATTATCCTGAAATATTTATATTTTTCTTAATGGGACACTATCACCTGCATCCTTTTAATCTCTGTATGATGTTTTACAGTTATAGGCACTCCCTAATGTACAATACAAAAACTGCAATGTCAATTTGCTTGATACTTTTTCCAGGTTTTTTTTAAAGCCAGGTCTTTTGTTTGTGTGTGTGCTTAGCTTACATGCAATACTTCTATGTGTGTCAGTGGGAGATCTTCTCGGATACAAATGTTCCCCTCAAGAACTGAAACCAAAGAAAAGTGTCTGCCTCTAGATGCGCTCTATTTGTAAAAAATTATTTTGCGTTCACCCACATGCCTCTGCAGTGTCTCCACTTCTGTGCATGTGTGTGTATGCATGTGCACGTGTGTGCGTGTTTCTGTGTGTGAGCTAGATTTATGGTGGTGAGTCCTAGTTTCAAAGCTGCCATTAATTAGCTGGAAGACACTATTGTCAGCATTAAACACAGATTGAACAAGGCGATCCAATCAAACAAGAGCACAAACACACGTCCGCACACACACATTCAGTTCATATATTATTTAACTGATGCTCATATTATTGTTAGAAAGTGCCAAGTCGAGTGGAGCAATAAAAGTAAATGCACTAACAATACCCTTGAGGAACAACACGGAGAGTGATTCAATAACTGTTTTATCTTAATATGTTTGTCAAAGTTAATCCATATGATTGTTGGTAATGCAGCTACATGTTGGAATAAATAGGACTAGACTAGAAAATTCATTGCATGGTATTTGACACATGTGATTTATATCAATAAAAGGCAGTAAGTGAAGCGGTTCAAGAGGATAACTGTTAACAACACTCTAGAGAAAGACTCATACATTCACTCTGTTTGTATTTATCTGTCAGCTGTGTCGGTGGGTCCTTGGGAGAGAAGGAGAGACGCATTCAGATATAAATAGTACCACTATTTATATCTGTACAGGAGAATATACAATACTAATATATGTATTCAATATGTAATATTGTATTGTAATATATGTATTCAATTTTCAATACCTCACACTACACCAAAACACAATTTTGTGGTTATACTCGCAATCTACAATATTTAATGTCTGCAGTTGAAGTGTTTTTTTTGTGTGTGTGTGTGTGTCCCTCCTCGCTCCCTTGAGTATTCTCACCTCCTCAACCTCTCTCAACCTTTCCACCTTTGCACATTCCCCTCCTGACTGAAACTAGGCCTCCTTCTTTTTTTCCTTATTTCCTCTCTTTCTCCCATTACTCTGACTCTTGCTTGTGTTCACTCCACTTTTTTCTTGTATAGATATTCCCTCTCTCTTCTTCTGTATTGAGATATCCCCTCACAGCACCCCCAGTGACCCTTTCCATGACCACTGACCTCAGGGGTAAATGCAAGGTCCCATCTCACCATGAAATAAAGACATTAGCTTCCTCCCACTGTCTGACCCCGCTCACCTGCCTCATCTTCCCTCACCCCTTTGTCTGTATCCCTCTCCCTAAATCCCCTCTGTACCACCTCCTGTTCTGTTTTCCTTTGCTTCTTTTCAGCCACTATCATCGTTTCCTCATTGTTCCTCCTGTTGTCTGCCTGTTTAAAAAGTTGCTGCTAAAATGTAACTTTGGTATTTTCAAATTGAAATTGTCAAGTTTTTTTTACGCTGTCACACTGTCTATAGCTACACGATGATGTGTTGATATGTATTTCTCTGGACATTGCACTCTAAAACTAAGATGCTTTGCTCCCTATCGCTCCTTGTTTTTATTCAGAAGTCTGAATCCATATACTTCTGCACTTACTTTTTTACTGATGGGCTAAAAGGTTTTTGTTTTTTTATGCCATCATCTTGATTTTCAGCAGATGCATTGCTTAATGAATGGTTTTGTATAACTCTTCTTATTGTGGTAAATGGTCAAAAAGATGAATTGAATGAACACTTTATCATTTTAAAAAGTCATTTTTCTGACTTAGTGCTTTAAAAATATATTTGTCCCAAAATCTAGGTTGTGTTGTTAATTATAAGGATAACAATATTATATTCTTATACGCTATATTTTGCAGCAAGCTAACAACAAACTCTAAATGACTTGGAAAGATTGTAAAATATGCTAAAAATTTCCCTGAATTATACTTTGAAAAGAAAAAAACAGTTTTCATCATTTTTGAGGTTGATTGTGAATTGTATTCATGTGTAGTTGGGGGTATATATTTGCTCCTTGAGGATGAGCTACAGTAGCTTTGTAAGTTTGTGTGGCTCCATCATTAGTGTGTTAGTTTTTTATCCACAGGGTAAAAAAAAGTGTTCCCATGAGAGTACTGTTCTTCTCTCCCTCATTCCCTTGTTCCTGAGAAAAGGAGCGATGGAGAAAACATTAGTCTAGAGCAGTTGTTCACAGCAGCAACCCAAGTCAAGCATGTCACCTGCGTGTACTCCTTTGCTTTATGCATATTCATAACTTTTTCCCATCTCAGTATATAGAACACAAAAACAGAAAACAGCGTACATACCTCCCTCTTTTCTCACATCTCCTCTCTACTCTAAATCCCTTTTACTTCATACTAAAATGCTTCTTTGAACTTTACAGAAAGCAGAAGAAATTTACTTTTGCCACTGCAGAAAAAAAGTAAATGCGTTAAAAGTGCAAAAATGTAGCAACACAAGAAAACAGCTTTGTGTCCAGAATCCTTCCAGTTTATTCTTTATGTAGTGACCCAAACTGGCGTAATTTAGCAAGCAGCAAAGCAGCAAAGCATATGTAACACTTCTGGAGTCGTTACAGTATACTAGGACCAGTTAGGTTCGACTACTAGAGCAGTAATGAGCGTAGCATGTAATAAAGACCACAGACCAGTAAATACGTTTAAATTGCCGGCTTATTATTTTGTGAAGACAGAGAATAGACAGTTATAGACACATTACATAAAACATTCAACATCACACATTTAAGGAAAACAAGATGTTTTCTTTCCCCTTCTTAGTTCAGTATGTTCTGTTAGTTCATCCTATTTATCTCAAAACCTTTTATTTGGCTTTAGAAGGATGTTATTCTCAACCTAGGTTATTGTTTTATTTATTTCAAGTTCTAAGTTCAAGTTTATCCTTTGATCTATTTGCATTAACACTGTGTTATTTTAAATCAAGTTCAGTTCTTTAGGCCCAAGATTTAATTTAATCTTGGTCTAGGTTCACCTTTAAATTCTCAACCAGTTCTTATTTTGTTTTAACCCAACAAAATTATTTACACTTCCATTAACACCATTACAGCATTAAAATGTAAGGTTGACCAAAATAAATTACAAAAATAAATAAATAAATGTAAAACTGAAAACAATTCAGCAAAAGGCTGAATAAATCCCTTAAACAAACAAATAAACATAAGAAAGTTGTCTTTGTGTCCTTTAACTATTAGTCCTGGAATTACTCCGAATGATTATCCAGTGCTTTGAAAAGTCCGCTGTTCTTTTGCAGAGGTGTATGGATTAATCCTACCAGTTTTATCAGCGAAAGAGCTCAACGTCCAGCAGGGGGCGTTTTCCTTTTTCCTGCTCGGTACAGTTCAATGGGTCCGTGGGTGGCTCGCCATCTTGTTTCTCGCTCAGCGGATCAAACTCCGATTCTAGCTCAGCATTTCCCGATCCAAACCTTAATGGCCTACCATAACAACAAAATAAAGTGCATAAACATTCGAAAATAACACACGGGTAGCCCTTAAATAACAGTAAAAGTCCGTTTTTTCCAGCTTATTTAGCCGTAAATGAGGTGATGCCAATATGGCGCGCTGAAACACCGTCAAAGGCCTTTGAACTGCAGCCTGTGTGTCGTTTAAGCACGAATCCACCGTTTTTAACATAAAACAACATAAATCTGCTACCTTGGCTCTCCATTTGCATGAAATGAGCAATATAATACAACAAAAATTTCTTGCATGAAATAAAAGACAATTTCTGAACTCACCAAGTCCCGTTCGGTTATGTTCACAACGTCACCAAGGCAAGGACAGGTCGGAAAAACAAAAATACATTCTCCAGAGTACAAAAATGGCTTTAAGTAGATTTTTGGCTTATTTTTACTATTTTTTCACTCATTTAAGCAGCAGCTCTGCAAGGACTGTCTGCATTTCTCCCTCTCGAGCATCAAAAAGAAGGAACAACCCGATTGGGTGTGGCTAATCACAGGAGTCACGCTGCAGCGTGCCCTTTCACAATAAGAGTCTCAACACATATTTTAGCCATTTTACCTGAATTAACATAAAACACCATGAATTAGCAAGTTCTGTACCCTTTTAACATGTTTTTAAACACAAATGAAATCCTATACCATGAATTATATCATTGCTGATGTTTTTAATGAATTTTCTAACCATTATGATCTATTTATTGACTATTTATCACCTGTAATATATTTCTTATGACTGTTTTTACTAACAGGCTTTTATTTGTTGTTAGCTATGTTAACCAGGGTTACACCCTCCCCTCTTAAATGTATGCTAGCCCCTTTGCATAATGCATACTCAGACTACCTGGATATCATGGATTTCAATAGAGCCTGTGACAGCTTCACTTAAGCTTTGGAACAAAGACTGAACTATGCCAACAAGAGGGTTGCCTAATTGAGGGTATGTTAAGTGCTTGGGCTTTGTTCTCTCTCGGGATGATCTTCTGACTGATTGCTCTGCTTCGGGGTCATTTCTTTCAGTTTCATTGTTTACAGGTTCAGTTTCATTCACGTGAGTTTGAGTTGCTTCCTCATCATTAGTTTTCGTTGAATCCGATGCATTGTCCATTTCATTTGGTGGAGTTATTTGAGCTCCTTCCTTTGCAGGTTCAGGCAAGTTTTCCATTTCAGGTGGTTTCTCCATTTCAGGTATTTTGTCATTTTCAGGTAAGTTTTCCATATCCGGTAGGTTTCCACAATCAGGTAAATTTACAGTTTCCGTCATGTCCATGTGCTCTTGAGCAATATCAGGCACTGTCACATCTTCTGAGACTTGAGAATTGTCTGATTTGGGTTGCTCATTAGCATGGTTTGACTTAGCCTTGGGAGGAAAAACTACCTCGTATTCCTCAATCGACCTTGAGATCTCCTTGGGAGGAAGTGGAGGGTAATACAGAGGGTAGTTATCCTCCTCAGAGTGGTATTCAAGTTCAGGTTCATCAGGATCAGTTGTTGGGTGTTGACGTGTTCTTGGCCGATGAGGCTTTACTTGGACTGCTGGAGGATTTTCAGGGGCAGTTGGCAAAAACCCACAAGGTAACAAAAGGTCTCTGTGGAGAGTTCTAGTGGAACCTTGGTGATGCTCGGGTTTGACTGTGTATACTGGGAGGTTGTCTTTTTGGCTTACAACCACGTGGACGACAGACTCCCACTTATCAGCCAATTTGTTTTTTCCCCTAATCCGAACATTCCTTACAAGCACGCGATCTCCGACACCTAAGACAGATTCGGTTACATGTTTGTCATATCTAGTTTTGTTACGTTCAGCAACTTTGCTTACATTTTTGGTAGCCAGTTGGTAGCTCTCCTGAAGGTGAGATTTGAGGGCTTTAACATACTGTGAGTGAGATTGCTGCTGGCGATGGTTCAGGGGGACATTGAAGGCAAGATCAATGGGTAACCTAGGCTGTCTGCCAAACATTAACTCGTACGGCGTAAACCCTGTACTTTCATGTTTGGTGCAGTTATACGCGTGAACGAGTGGCTTAACAAAGTCACGCCAATGTTTCTTGTCTTCGTCTTTGAGTGTACCCAACATGTTTAGCAGGGTTCTATTAAACCTCTCCACAGGGTTTCCCCTGGGATGGTAGGGTGAAGTTCTGACCTTCTGAATCCCAGCTAGGTCGCATAACTCTTTGATAGTTTTTGACTCAAAGTCTGCTCCCTGATCGCTATGCAACTTCTCGGGAAAACCGTAGTGGATTATAAAGTTTTCCCACAGGGCCTTGGCTACAGTTTTAGCCTTTTGGTTGGGAGTTGTCATTGCTACAGCATACTTCGTAAAGAAATCTGTAATAACTAAGACATCTTTAGTGTTGCTGCGATCTGGTTCAATTGTCAAGAAATCAATACACACCAACTCTAGAGGTCTGGTGACTTGAATGTTTACTAGGGGCGCCGCCCTCTCTGGCAGAGTCTTTCTGCAAACACACCTGCTACAGCTTTTGATCTTTTGCTCTATGTCTGAGGCCATTTTTGGCCAGAAAAATCTGGTTCTGGTTAAATCAAGGGTCCGGTCAAGACCAAAATGACCCATGTCATCGTGAAGGCTTTTGAAAACCATAGATCTTAGACTTTCAGGAAGAACCAGCTGGTACTGTGTCTCTTCACCTACTTGTCTTTTTCTGTACAAAATCCCGTTCTGCAACTCAAGTTTGTTTAACTCACGCAGAAGGATGCTAAGTTGTGGGATCTCGTTGCGTACAGTAGGAGGAGATGTTTCACCTGTTTCAAGCTGGTGTATGATTTCACTGATAGCAGGATCGTTTGTTTGACTTTGTCTTATCTCTTCTTCTGACAAGCTTGGAATGACAGGAAAAGCATCACACTGGTCGAAACTGTCGGGAACAGCATCAACGGACGTAGACAGTGAAGTTACGAGTGGGCAGGCGAGAGAATGGTCTGTGTCAACAGACTGGACTAGATGTTTCTCACATATTGCACTGACAGCTTGAGTGGGAACGTGAGTGAAAGGATCGGTGCCAGGCAAGTGGTGTTGCACAAACTGACGGATCCGCTCCTGTTCCTTCAGGGAGACAAGGTCATTTAATGGCTCGAGATGCGGACGACGAGATAGGCCATCTGCGTCCATGTTTTGTTTGCCTGCTCTGTACCTAAGCTGGAACTCGAAAGAGGACAGGGCGGACAACCAGCGATAGCTCGTCGCGTCTAACTTAGCGGTGGTCAAAATGTAAGTTAGGGGGTTGCTGTCAGTTATTACTGTGAAAGGACTGCCATACAAGTAATCACAAAACTTTTCCGTTACAGCCCATTTGAGGGCAAGAAACTCAAGCTTATGATCAGGATAACGGCTTTCGCTTTTGGATAGTCCTCTACTTGCGTATGCAATTACTCGCAACTCTCCCTCCTGCTCTTGATAAAGAGCTGCCCCTAACCCGATTGTGCTTGCATCTGTATGTAATACATAAGGCAACTTGGGATCGGCAAAGCCTAGAATTGGGGCAGAAGTCAGTTTGTCTATAATAGTCTCAAACGCTTTCTGACAACTCTCTGTCCATCTCTCCCCGAAAGGAGCTTTTGGCTGAAAGTATTGGACGTAGTTGGACTTAGAGCTATTGTTTTTTCGCAGTGGGGGGTATCCAGCAGTTAGGTTGGTAAGGGGTTTTACGATCTTAGAAAAGTCCTTAATAAACCGCCTATAATACCCTGCAAACCCTAAGAAGGAGCGGAGTTCTTTCAAGTTCTTGGGACTTGGCCATGTTTTTAACGCTGCTACTTTCTCGGGGTCTGTTTCTACACCGTTTTGGGAGACAATGTGCCCCAAGTACCGAACTGACGTCTGAAAAAACATACATTTTTCAGGCGATAGCTTCAGACCGTATTCTTTGAGACGATTAAGCACATGGAGAAGGCGGGTCTCGTGTTGTTCGAGGGTTTCGGAGTAAACTATAAGGTCGTCTAGATAGACCAGGACTTCCTTAAGGTGGATGTCGCCCATACATTTCTCCATCAGCCTTTGAAATGTGCTGGGAGCGTTTGTTATGCCTTGAGGCATCCGGTTGAACTCAAAGAACCCCATCGGACATACGAAGGCTGTTTTGTGCTTATCTGCCTCATCGACCTCAATCTGGTAGTACCCACTTTTGAGGTCAAGGACCGAGAACCACTTCGATCCTGTCAAGGCGGAGAACGCTTCTTCCAAGTTAGAAAGCGCGTAGGCGTCTTTGATGGTGTTCAGATTCAACTTACGGTAATCTACACAGAGTCTTACGTCTCCATTCTTCTTCCTTACCACCACTATCGGTGAGGAAAATGGCGACTCGGATTCGCGAATGACACCTGCATCGCTTAGCTCCTGCAAATGCCTCCGTACGGCGTCAAGATCTTGTGGTCGTACAGGACGGGGTCTGTGCTTAAAGGGGGTTTCATCGCTCAGTTTGATTTGGTGTTTTACTTTGTTAGTGCAACCAAAGTCTGTATCGTGTAGTGCAAAAACCTCCGACATAGCACTTAACTTTTGTGTGATTCGTTCTTTCCATTCAGCAGGGACTGGAGAATCAGCAAAGTTAAGATTAAGCTCAGCAGGGTTTGAGCTGGGAGTCTGTTTGGACTGCTCTGTGATCTGACTGTTTGGTATGATCTCTTGAATAGCATGCATTTCAGCTATGACACTTTTCGCAGGGATAACTATGTCATGCTTACTTTCATTTTGCAGGACCACTGGAAGCTTTTGTGAGGGTTTCTCAGCAAGGGTAAGTAGACAGTTGGTGACCAAGACACCACCTGGCAAGGAGGATGTAGAGGGGGTCTCGACTACTACCCACCCGCCTGAGTGTTCAGTTTTTGCGTGGACTAAACCTTCTAACACTCGAGTTTGGCCTGCAGGAATGACTTCAGGCTCTTTCCCTGACAGAGTGACAAGACCAAGGCTGTCGTCCTCTTTTTGCTTGTGTCTTTGTTGTAACACGCTCAGCACTACTCTATAACCATAAGGCAGGATACTGAGGTCTGTATTAGCCAAGGAGAGGCTTTCAAAGACAAGGTCAAGAGTGTTAGTGCCAATTAAGAGAGAAGACTGAACACTAGAGCGTGTGTCTGGAACAATTAATGCAAGAGAAGACACAGTAAGTTCAGTACCAAAACAGTTCTTTGGAAAGGTAATGTCGACACAAATATAGCCTGAATATGGACCATTCTGACCATTTGCAGCTTCGACTTCTAGCAGGTCCTGTATTGGATGGATTTCAAGGTCTGCAAGATTGTTTTCATAGAACGATCGGGACACTGTGGTCACTTGCGATCCGGTATCAAGAAGGCAGTTGCAAGCTTGATCATTGATTTTCACTTGAGCAGTGTACTTAGCTCCAATTAGACCCTTGGGTAGTTTCACAGTGGCTGATTTATTGTTTGAGAATCGTTTTTTGGGTTTATGTGAAGGTTCGGTGGGACTAGTTTTGTCCGTAGCACCCATTTGTCCCGCAATGAGGGCTCCCTTTAGTTTAAAGGCTGTGTTTGCTTGTTTTGTCTATCCCACAGCAACTGTTTTCCTTTCAACTGTTTCCTTTTGTCAGTGACTAAAGACGGGTTTGGGTCATTTGGGCACACAGAGGCAATATGGCCGTCTTCGCCGCACTGGTAGCAGTAACCAGGCCTGGGCCTACTCTTCGCAGCTTGGGATGTCAAAAGGGTTCGTTCGGGTACTTGAGAGTTGGTCTTAGCAGTAGCTTTTGGAGGGTTAGACTTTTTCCTAGGAGGGTTCGGGGTTAATGTTGCGAGATGGCTTTGAAGCTGACTGATTTGTGCCTTTAATTCTGTGACCAAATCCTTTTGAGCATCTACTGGTGGGTCTACTTTCTGGGGTTTCAATCTTGTCAGTTCACTCTGCAGCGCAGTTATTTGTGTTCGCATTTCAGTGAGATCGTCTTGCATGGTGAGCGCAGGAAAGTCAGCATTTGCAGCAATAGAGTGAGAGGCTACTTTTGGTCTGGTGGCAGCAAAATGTTTTTTCATTCGGCTTTCTTTTGCAGTATGCTTGTCCTCTTCCACTCTCAACTGTAGCAGCAGCTCGGTGAATGAGGGGGGTTTATCTTTTTTCTTTTCGAGCTGAAGATCTGTTAACAAGGCATTATCCCAACACCCCCGACAGAATTGACGCAGAAGGTGTCGGTCTGCTTCACTAGCTACGACACCGCCTCTTTTCAGAGCTTTTGAGAGAGCTGTTTGCAAGCGATGGAGGTAGTGTGAAGGCTTTTCACCTGCATCTTGTAATGTGTTGAGGAATTTGGCGAAAAGCTCGTCGCCATCCTCCACAGTGCCAAAAGCTGAATGGAGTAGTTCAAGATAAGCTGAGGGCAAGGCTTCAGGGCCCAGAGGTTTCACCACGTTGGCAGCAGGCGGTACAAGACTGTGTACGATTTTCCGTGAGCGTTGCAAGTCAGACAGATTGGGATCTTGAAGTATGAGCTCTACACTGTGGCGCCATGTATCAAAGTCCACCTCATGACTAGGACAGGGCAGTTTGCCTGAAAAATTTCTGAGGCGGAAGGAGGCGCTCACTGGTGAGACAAGAGCTTCACTTCGCACTATGTGCTCTACTACAACCTTTTGCACATCAGGGTGTGTTATAAAGCTCTGTGGAATGGTAGTTTGTAGATCTGGTTGTGTCTGGTTGACTGACTCAGAATCGCTGATGCATATGTTAGCTTTGATCAGTTCTGCAGTTTCACTTTGGATAGGTTGGTCATTTGCTTGTACTTGGGTTGTTAGTTCACTTTGTGCGTCTGGGGTAGGAGCTTCTGTGCTGTGTGTGACTGACTGAGCACATTGGGAAAGGTGTTCATGCAGAACAGCTTCAAAAGATTTGCCACTAAGTCTAGCAATGCTTTGCAGTTCATTGAAAAAACTGTTGGTGGCGACGTTGGTAACAGCTGCGATGTACTCAGGTGACAGGGCTCGTATCTGATAAGTGACTTCATTCGGACATTCAAGTGTGTAGGGTAGTAAGGGTTCAAGTGTCGACAGAGCAGATCCACTCTCATACTCTACAATAGCATTTTTGTGGTAAGAAGACTTAGGGTCATCTATCTTAAGGGTTCTTGCTGTTCGACCATATCTGCTTAAAAAGTCTTTTAAAGCTTCATCAGCGTCTGTGCCTGTAATCCCACTAACAATAACTGAGTTTGGGATTTTAACATTTTCTCTGTCAACTATTTCCATTTTGCCGGACTTGGCCTATTTTTGAGGTCTGGGTCAGGAAAAAAGCTTGAGGGATCAATTACTACTCCTGGCTGGCTCGCCACTTCTGTAACACTTCTGGAGTCGTTACAGTATACTAGGACCAGTTAGGTTCGACTACTAGAGCAGTAATGAGCGTAGCATGTAATAAAGACCACAGACCAGTAAATACGTTTAAATTGCCGGCTTATTATTTTGTGAAGACAGAGAATAGACAGTTATAGACACATTACATAAAACATTCAACATCACACATTTAAGGAAAACAAGATGTTTTCTTTCCCCTTCTTAGTTCAGTATGTTCTGTTAGTTCATCCTATTTATCTCAAAACCTTTTATTTGGCTTTAGAAGGATGTTATTCTCAACCTAGGTTATTGTTTTATTTATTTCAAGTTCTAAGTTCAAGTTTATCCTTTGATCTATTTGCATTAACACTGTGTTATTTTAAATCAAGTTCAGTTCTTTAGGCCCAAGATTTAATTTAATCTTGGTCTAGGTTCACCTTTAAATTCTCAACCAGTTCTTATTTTGTTTTAACCCAACAAAATTATTTACACTTCCATTAACACCATTACAGCATTAAAATGTAAGGTTGACCAAAATAAATTACAAAAATAAATAAATAAATGTAAAACTGAAAACAATTCAGCAAAAGGGGGCGTTTTCCTTTTTCCTGCTCGGTGCAGTTCAATGGGTCCGTGGGTGGCTCGCCATCTTGTTTCTCGCTCAGCGGATCAAACTCCGATTCTAGCTCAGCATTTCCCGATCCAAACCTTAATGGCCTACCATAACAACAAAATAAAGTGCATAAACATTCGAAAATAACACACGGGTAGCCCTTAAATAACAGTAAAAGTCCGTTTTTTCCAGCTTATTTAGCCGTAAATGAGGTGATGCCAATATGGCGCGCTGAAACACCGTCAAAGGCCTTTGAACTGCAGCCTGTGTGTCGTTTAAGCACGAATCCACCGTTTTTAACATAAAACAACATAAATCTGCTACCTTGGCTCTCCATTTGCATGAAATGAGCAATATAATACAACAAAAATTTCTTGCATGAAATAAAAGACAATTTCTGAACTCACCAAGTCCCGTTCGGTTATGTTCACAACGTCACCAAGGCAAGGACAGGTCGGAAAAACAAAAATACATTCTCCAGAGTACAAAAATGGCTTTAAGTAGATTTTTGGCTTATTTTTACTATTTTTTCACTCATTTAAGCAGCAGCTCTGCAAGGACTGTCTGCATTTCTCCCTCTCGAGCATCAAAAAGAAGGAACAACCCGATTGGGTGTGGCTAATCACAGGAGTCACGCTGCAGCGTGCCCTTTCACAATAAGAGTCTCAACACATATTTTAGCCATTTTACCTGAATTAACATAAAACACCATGAATTAGCAAGTTCTGTACCCTTTTAACATGTTTTTAAACACAAATGAAATCCTATACCATGAATTATATCATTGCTGATGTTTTTAATGAATTTTCTAACCATTATGATCTATTTATTGACTATTTATCACCTGTAATATATTTCTTATGACTGTTTTTACTAACAGGCTTTTATTTGTCGTTAGCTATGTTAACCAGGGTTACACATAGACCTCTTTCTTCCTGCTAAAACATCCTTCCAAATTATAAGTGCATAAACTGAGTCTAGGTTTTTCCTTGTCCCACTCAGTCACATGTTTTGTTTTGCTTTCTACAGCTAGTAATCCTCTGGTGAGTTTGTCCTTGGCCTACTGTCTTTTTAAAGCAGCAAACAGTCTGGGGAAAAAAGCCCTGTGCCTTGTGCCTTCTGGCAGCTAAAACCCAAATTTCTCATTTAAATTTTTCCTCTGGCAAAAAAAAGTCAGTCCAGCTAGCTTGTGGGATGGCTTACATGTTTTTCTGCAAGGCAGTTTAAAGACAAAAATGCTGTTTATAAGCCCAGAAAACATGTCAGCTGAAAAACATCATAGCCCATGCTCCATACTGACAATTTCAGGAGGATGAATTGTATCAACAAGCTCAGTGTTGGACATTCACACACCTTTCTTCAGAGAGGGCAAAAGGTGTAGCACATATACAAAGAAAAAACAGTCAAAAATGTAATTTGAGGACTTCTATGTTGTTGTCAGTCTTGATTTTTGAAGCAAACATTTAAAAGCAAAGGTTAGACTTAGACTAATGATTAAACAAACTATGAGAAAATATGTATCAATAATTAAGGGGACACTATGTGCAATGGTGGTCTGCTGTTAATTTTTATGTCCTATATACATAAATTAATCATGTTTGAGGTAAATAGAGGAATAAAATATGTGCTTATACTTAACCAGAAACTTCTCATATGCCAATTATTTATTCTTCTGTGGTAACGTCACCTTAAAAATAAATCTTTTTGTATTGTTAGGCTGTGAATTTCTGATGCTTTTCACATAGAATTTCTCCAAATTAGCGAAACAGCGCCCCTTCAGCTTATTGGGAGAAGTTTTTCACAGTTAGTCGGCTAAAGAGAAGCTAGGTGAAAAACACCAATGCAAAAACGTGTTTAGTGTTTACTGTGATAGGTGAAGAACAGGAAGACAGAATGTGAAAGCGTGAGGAGGAAGAAGGGGAGAGAAAAAGGCGACTAGTAACTCCTAGTCTTAATAACTTAGCTAACATTACACAGTGCCTGTTTGAGACTAATTAGCTAGCACCCCTTGGATGAACAAAACGAACAGAAAGCAACTGTTGGATTAAAGAAAAACGAACAGAAAGAGCGACTTTCGATGACTTGATTTAAACTCCAGTAAGTTTAAATTCCGGGTATGTGGTGAGCCTACGCTCTATTTACCCCACTCACTTTTTGTTTGCACAGTATTTGTTGAAGTATTTTGGATGTTGGTTGTTTATAAAGTGTAAATTCTTCATAAATTTTGTTTCTTTATGAACGAATCCATGAAAAAACAAAGAAAAAAGATATATTGTTTAGTTACGTTTTACAAGTACAAAAAGCCATTGTTGTTTTAATGTAGCTGGTCTTTTATTGTAGAAATCATTTCCTTTTTTACTAAACATTTTGCATTTTCCTTTGTTGGTTTCATACTCCCTGTCTGTTTTTCTGTTCTTCTTTCTGATATTGCCTATGTTTTTCGTTTATTTAAGTAATTTTTGGCCTCTATCTGTGAAGGGCAAATAAATATTGCTTCCTTGCATGCCTTGCTCAGCACCATGGAGAGAGCATGCTTGTGCTTTACTTGTATTCGGTTGGTATCTTTAAAGAGGCATGGTAGTTGTTTACTATTTGCTTAATATTAAGTAATTATCTTTATATATATGAGATTTGGTAGGATTACAGATGATACATAAATATGTGTGGACATAACTCAAATGTAGTCAGTAAGTGTTGTATTGTTTGTTTTTAAGTAGTCTTGAAAGTAATAGTTTTGTGTAATGTAAAATTAATGTCATGTGTACTTGTACTTGGGGTGGCTGTGGCTCAGGAGCGGAGCATGTTGTCTGGTAATCAAAAGTAGGGCTGCTCGATTATGGCAAAAATGATAATCACGATTATTTTCACTGAAATTGAGATCTCGATTATTTGACGATATTTATTTAACCCTTTAAGACCTACTATAGAACCAAGTCCGCCAGAGCTTATATTATATTTTTACATGTTGTAGTGCCATTTGTGGGAGCATTTCAATTTGCTATGCAACTGTAATAGCCCATATTTTAATAATATGTATGCATTAAGTACATAGTAACTACATTAATTGCAAAAAAGTGCAATAAACTACAAAAAAAATTGAAAATCATTTTTGTTTTTTTTACATATATTTCTACTTGGAGAAATTTAAGAGGCTTATCCTTCAAAACTTTAAATACAAAAAAGTTGCAAAAAATAGTTTACAACAACAGGAAATTTATTTTGAGTGTCTTCATAGTTTTATTTTGGAGATACACCAATTTTTATATACTGCAGGAAAAACGAAAAAACAATCCTATGATGCAAATTTGCAAAGAAAACAGCAGGTGCATCAAAATAAAATATTTCCAGCAGTGCAATTCGAGTTCTAAGCATCCCAGCAACTATTCAGAAAAGTCAAACATGACCAGTATAGGTTTTTAAGGCCTACAAGTAAAAAAACTACAATTTCCGCGAAAATGACGTCACTTCCGGTTTCGGGCAGGAAATGGCGGACATGTGACAGTTCGCGCTGACGTCTGTTTAACTGTGGGAAGTGTTACGAACAGCTGATCAGATCGGCAAAGCGTGTTTCTGGAATATTATGTTTTTGTTCCTGCAAGCGCTTTTTATGCAATTTTTGCAAAGCTTTATGTGGAAGGAAACCGTGACCGAGGACAAGCTGATGGCATCAGATGTAAGTACAACTCCTCCGGTGCAAAACAAATTATTGCGCTAGCTTACACGGTTCCGGTTCTACAGGGATTTAAAAATAGTTACACAAAACGGAGCGTGCTGCTCTGACCGGCTTTAAAGGGTTAACAATGACTTTAAAAAAATAATATAAAATAGTGTGCAACACCAGTGAAGTTTTTTTAACCTCTCTTTTCAACCAACAGCAGTCACTCTCCTCTCCAAATAACTTCTGCTTAGCTTTCCGAGCTTCCCTCGGGTCCTCTTAATCAGCGGTCTCCAACCTTTTTTGCGCCACGGACCGGTTTATGCCCGACAATATTTTCACGGACCGGCCTTTAAGGTGTCGCGGATAAATGAAGGAGGGGCTAATAATCGGCTCCGTCATTTTTAATGATGTTGAAAGCCCAGATCGTAATCGTGATTAAAATTCGATTAATTGAGCAGCCCTAATCAAAAGGTTGTTGGTTTGATCCCTGGCTCCTTGCCACCTGCATGTCAGAAGTACCTTGGGCAAGACATTGAACATCAAGTTGCCTCTTATGCATTTATTGGAGTGCGATTATGTGATTTTTAGGTCAAATCTGCTTAGGTGTAGAAAAAATACACGTATGTGAATGTATGTTCTTGTAGTAAGAAGGCACTTTTGAGTGCTCAAATTGAGTAGAAAAGCACTCGATAAATACAAGTCCATTTGCCTTTAATTCCCTTTGCAATGTAGTGTTTCAAAGTTTGGGCAGTTGAACGGTTCTTAAAGGTATTTGGCTGGAGATGCAACATTCAATATCTTTTTTTAAAAAAAGGTGGAGTTGGTGTTGTTCCATTTCCACCAACAGGTAGAGATGCTCTCCTGTCATTGATTTAAATAAATTGGCCTTTTTATGTGGGTCCATTGTCAGAGCAGCTATTTGAATCCGTATCATCCTTAGATATGTACTTAACTTTGTCAAAAGTTCACATATGAAAAAAGCCTTTATAAGTACCTGGGAAAGACCTACTGCCTATATGGTTACATGACAGGCTAATGGTATTCTTATGGAAGTGACTTAATATAGCATTTATACTGTTTGTATGGTGTATAAGAGAAAAAGAGAAGAGGTATGCTGCAGTCAGGGTTGTGGGAGAGATTCTCTAGCTGTGTGTTTGATTTGCTTTGGTTTACAACAGATGGGCCTACTGCGACCCACAGGCAAATACATGCAACCCCCTACCCCAACCGGGTTTACACACATATACACGCAAACACTTACACATGTATACAATGACTGCAGATAGAGTATATAACAATGATGTTGAGAATATACATTGTTGATTTTGTGGTTAATGGTAGGTCTTTGTCAGAGACATAACACAAAGACAGTCATCTACTTTTGGTGCAGACAGATCTGCAGATATACTAATATTTGTGTAGATATGTATAGCCTAGGGGATGGTATCAATATTTTAATCCATTTTAATCAGCTAAAGTCAAAGAGATAAAATTTCAGTCCTTTATTTCCTTTACTTTACATCTGTACACCTCAGTCTGCTTTCAGACTGAGTTAGCTTTGTAAGAATAAAAAGAAAAGCTCTCAGCAAAATAACTAAAGGTTCTTCAACACTATTGGAACTACACTCGGTACAACAGGATTGTATTTTTCTTACCTTAGTGACATACTGGGGCCACTCATACTGGCCAGTTTTTCCAGTTCAACACTATTACACTAAAGGCTCTGATCTTGGATGGCGTGGGTGTCATGTTGAGACAATTTGTGTGACCTACAGACACACACCTTTAGTCCATGGACCCACAGGGGAAGACATAATTCACACAGTTAACATGTCAAATAACGCTGAAGGTCAGCACAGGTCAATTGGAAAAGAAAAGAAAAATGAAGATGAGGAGAATAAAGTGCAGAGTGGAATTTAGGAGAGGAAGTGAGTAGAGCGCTTAAAGAATAAAGACTGAAAAAAGTAAGACAGAAAGAGAGAGTTAAGTGAAAATGAAAAGAAAGAGGACAAGGTAAAGAAAGGAGTTAGATTACAACATTTTAAAATCAAAATCTATAGGAAAGAAAACGAATTCTGTGACCTCTGTATGAAGGCATCGTCCTCGTCATCTGCATATAGGGCTACATGGTATGGACAAAATCTATTGGATGACAATATTAAAACATCTGTCGTTTCATGTTATACTCTCATCTAGTTTGCAAATGAGAAGGTGCTCAAAATAAACCTGACTCAAACATTAGACCAGGCATTTTCCTGTGGCATGTCGTATAGTATTGACTCAAGAAAATAATAGCATATATTAGAGCTGGGCGATATGAGATTTTTTCATATCACGATATGTTTTTTTCATTTCAGGCGATAACGATATCTATCACGATATAAGCCAAATAACTATATTTGTAAGATTTAAATGTGCCGTTGCTCACAAGTAAAATGTGAAATAATCAGCAGCTTGTTTTTAAATATTTATTTCCCATAATAAGTTCAACAGGGTAGATGTACTTAAGGAACATGAGACTTTTTCAGATAAATAAAGGCAAATATTGCAAACTACACAAAAGGCAGCCGCTAAAGCGTTTAAGTTTCAAAATAGAACAAATGAAACAGACTAAATTGTCAATTCCACTTAGAAACAAAATATTAATTCTAAAAATAAATCTTAGTTTGTTTTACAGAAGAACAGACAAAACTGACTAACTTTTGTCAGTATCAAATAAACTGAGAACTAAAAGGAAATTCTCAATCTCTCCTTGTTGTATAGCTTAGCTTTTCAAACAGTTTTAACAGTTACTTTAGTCTGACAAAAGCCGAATGACGAATTAGCGCTTCCAGTCAGAGACTGAGGCTACGTCCACACGTACACGGGTATTTTTGAAAACGGAGATTTTCCGTTTTCGTTTTAAAAAATAATCCCGTCCACACATAAAGGCAGAAATGAAGGAAAACGCTGCTATGAACATGCCAAAGCAGCAGGTGGCGCTAGATTCCTAACCGTGCAGAAATGTTGGCCAATCAGAAGTCTAGAAGCCTCGGTGGGAAAAAGTAAACAAAGCTGGGGCATAGAAGCAGAACCGAGTCGTATGTGTGGAGGGACAGTAACTGTGTGTATATGTAAGCATTTAAACACTGCAGAGAGTAGAATTAACAGTATTGTAGAAATTCATTTCACCGAAACAATAACGTGGCGCACAGTGTGACGCATGCACCAGTTTATTGTATTTCCAGACTTGCTTTCGGCACAATTTACAGTGCACGCTACTCTGTTTTTTGTCAGACTTGAAATAGCCGAAATACCTTCAAACTACGGAACTTCTATGGCTCTTCCGTTCGACAATCTCTCCGGCATTGGAACCATCATCTGTTTTCTCTTCGGTCACACTCGGTTGATTTTTCTAGTCGGCACACTCATTTCCTCCATTATGCGCTGGCTCCATTACCCACTGGCTGCTTCCCAAACAAACACACGTGCAGCTTGGCACTTGTGCTGTACGTAACAAGTCACGCGACGTGACGCTGCGGCTGTGATTGGTTCGGCTCTGCGCTACTGAATTTGGATCGGCTGACCTTTTTTTTTTTTTTTTTTTAAGAGAACAAGAGCGGCGAGGTCTATCGCGATAGCTTAATTTCTCTATCGAGTAAAAGTTATATCGCGATACATATCGTTATCGTTCTATCGCCCAGCTCTAGCATATATTATAACTTATTTCTATAAATATATGGTTTTGTGCATTGGTCACTCAACACTCAACTCCAGGTACACAACGCAAAGCCGAAAACGCTTCACCAAGTCGAGTTGTCTCGTTTATATTACCCGTGTCTGGCCAAAGTATTGGAGGAAATCGTAGCATACTACACTGCAACAACAGACATGTCAACAAGCTAAACAACGCATCCCTGTATCAGCTAAACAGTGCACTTCACCCAAGACTGGACACTCTGTAGTCGATGTTTGCAGACAGGCTAGTTTGCTGACGACCATGCAGGAGCAGCAATGAGGACACAGGGAAGCGCTTGCGTGACTGTGTGGGGTCAGCTAGTGTGTTACTATGGGATAGCACCAGCTAAGGCCCATATTTATTTCATTTTGATTATTTAATTTAAGTGTAAAAAGAAATAGTGCTTAAAATATGAAATAAGATAACAAATGATTTCTTATTATTTTATGTGTGATTTTGGTCATATCACACAGCCCTATCTGCATAGCAGATACTGCCTAAGGGAAGCACGTATAATCTAAACGGAATTTTCAATTGGGGCAAGTGATGTTTTTTTTAACGGTTTAACTACTGCTAGCTTGAATGCCTGTGGTATGTAGCTGATTAATAGAGATGGGCTGATCATATTTAAGACTGAATTTAAGATTGAAGCAATAATTAATGGTAGGACTTCTTTGAGCAGTCTTGTAGAACGGGGTCTAAGAGACATGTTGATGGTTTGGAGGAAGTAATTACTTATTTAGTAGATTATTTCCTATGTAATTTATTTTAATGATTTTTTTTTTTTTTTTTTTTTTTGCAGATTTTTGGTTTGTTTTTTGTTGGGTTGGAAGCAGACATAGTCTCTAAGGGGGTGGGGTTTTGGGGAGACAACAGGAGTTTTTGGAGTTTAATAAATTAAAAAAAATTCCTAGAAATGAGAACTGTTCTATCCAAAGAGATAGCGGCCATCTTACCTAACAAGACCAGGTTTTCCGCAGATTGTTTCCCAATTATCTTTAAAGCCCATATAATTTTTTTCACATCAACTGAATTCTAAATTCTTACCATCCAAATTCAAGTAAAAAATGATAGCTACAGTGGCTGCTGTAGGACAAACAACTCTGGTTATTTTTCATCTGTAGTGAGTATAGGCTGTCAGTCCACTCTTCACCTTGGCTGTCAATACATGTCCATGTCTATTTGCTCTGGAGGAGACTGTAAAACTCCATTAAGAGTGTATATTCTAAGGAATTCCTCATGTGCACCATTGAGATCTTCTGATGTACAGTGGGGCAAAAAAGTATTTAGTCAGCCACCGATTGTGCAAGTTCCCCCACCTAAAATGATGACAGAGGTCAGTAATTTGCACCAGAGGTACACTTCAACTGTGAGAGACAGAATGTGAAAAAAAAATCCATGAATCCACATGGTAGGATTTGCAAAGAATTTATTCGTAAATCAGGGTGGAAAATAAGTATTTGGTCAATAACAAAAATACAACTCAATACTTTGTAACATAACCTTTGTTGGCAATAACAGAGGTCAAACGTTTACTATAGGTCTTTACCAGGTTTGCACACACAGTAGCTGGTATTTTGGCCCATTCCTCCATGCAGATCTTCTCGAGAGCAGTGATGTTTTGGGGCTGTCGCCGAGCAACACGGACTCCCGCCACAGATTTTCTATGGGGTTGAGGTCTGGAGACTGGCTAGGCCACTCCAGGACTTTCAAATGCTTCTTACGGAGCCACTCCTTTGTTGCCCGGGCGGTGTGTTTTGGATCATTGTCATGTTGGAAGACCCAGCCTCGTTTCATCTTCAAAGTTCTCACTGATGGAAGGAGGTTTTGGCTCAAAATCTCACGATACATGGCCCCATTCATTCTGTCCTTAACACGGATCAGTCGTCCTGTCCCCTTGGCAGAAAAACAGCCCCATAGCATGATGTTTCCACCCCCATGCTTCACAGTAGGTATGGTGTTCTTGGGATGCAACTCAGTATTCTTCTTCCTCCAAACACGACGAGTTGAGTTTATACCAAAAAGTTCTACTTTGGTTTCATCTGACCACATGACATTCTCCCAATCCTCTGCTGTATCATCCATGTGCTCTCTGGCAAACTTCAGACAGGCCTGGACATGCACTGGCTTCAGCAGCGGAACACGTCTGGCACTGCGGGATTTGATTCCCTGCCGTTGTAGTGTGTTACTGATGGTGACCTTTGTTACTTTGGTCCCAGCTCTCTGCAGGTCATTCACCAGGTCCCCCCGTGTGGTTCTGGGATCTTTGCTCACCGTTCTCATGATCATTTTGACCCCACGCGATGAGATCTTGCGTGGAGCCCCAGATCGAGGGAGATTATCAGTGGTCTTGTATGTCTTCCATTTTCTGATGATTGCTCCCACAGTTGATTTTTTCACACCAAGCTGCTTGCCTATTGTAGATTCACTCTTCCCAGTCTGGTGCAGGTCTACAATACTTTTCCTGGTGTCCTTCGAAAGCTCTTTGGTCTTGGCCATGGCGGAGTTTGGAGTCTGACTGTTTGAGGCTGTGGACAGGTGTATTTTATACAGATGATGAGTTCAAACAGGTGCCATTCATACAGGTAACGAGTGGGGGACAGAAAAGCTTCTTACAGAAGACGTTACAGGTCTGTGAGAGCCAGAGATTTTCCTTGTTTGAGGTGACCAAATACTTATTTTCCACCCTAATTTACGAATAAATTCTTTACAAATCCTACCATGTGAATTCATGGATTTTTTTTTCACATTCTGTCTCTCACAGTTGAAGTGTACCTCTGGTGCAAATTACTGACCTCTGTCATCATTTTAAGTGGGGGAACTTGCACAATCGGTGGCTGACTAAATACTTTTTTGCCCCACTGTAGGTAATTCCCAGTTCTATCGTATACTATAAAAACTAGAAGATGGCCACAGATGTATTTATAAGTCTGTGGCTCAAGACTTATAAATATGTTATTGTATTAATAAGTTACAATAATTTATTGTATTATTTTCAGTGTCATTTACCTATAAACGTTTCCTCCATTTACACTTAAAGGGTTTCAATGCTACTACCTAGAACTCTATATATACAACTAATAATTAGATTTTGCAGTTTTTCTTTGTAGATTTCAGCTGTTACACATTCCAGTACATTATCAATAGCTGTCATCATATTACCCAGCACCTTAAATTTCAAATAGTTTGTGGTCCAAGTACTAATATTTATATACTAATATTAATATTTTTCCCAGCTTCTTGGCTATGTCTGCATTGTGTTTGTTTAGATACTCAGTTCTAAAGATGTTAGATTGTTTTAGTTTTCTTCAGTGTTTCAGCAATGCATTCTTGTGCCGTCTGTTTACAAACCTTAAGAAAACAGCTGGTTTGTCACTGATGTTTCTCATGGGCATGCCTCAATATTGTCACAATCCAGTTCGATCCCTCTTGACTGCAGGAAAGCAGCTACCTGTTGCTCTGTGGAGCTGACATCCAGCTCCCAGGGTTCCTCACTGCTATCAGCAATCACTGCTGTGCGTATGACCAAGTTTTTATATGGAGCTCAGAAGCAATCACATTGATCGCCTGGAGCAGTGGTCCCCGACCTTTTTTGGGCCACTGACCAGTTTATGTCTGGTCTTTAAGGTGTCGCGGATAAATACAACAAAATTAAAACCAGTACGGGTACTAAAAAAAGGAAGATTTATTCATAACACATAGCAAAAGACCCAGGGAAACCGAGTTATGGACCGGTTATGGACTCATGGACTGGTACCAGTCCGTGGCCCGGGGGTTGGTGACCGCTGGCCTGGAGTGTTGTTCTAGCCAACTCTTTAGGTACATTATCTTCTTCTCCTTCTCCACTTTTACAGAAGAATTTTACCTCTACTCATTGTCACCCATAAGCAAGTTCAGTCAGCTGTTAGTTCTTCCAACTATTAGCCTAACAGCTTGTTGGCTACCACACAACTATGCTGCTCTGCTCCAGTGTCCAATATCAAGGTCATAATCCAGAAATGGTCATACTAGGAGTTTAAGGCTATTATTCTGATGGCCAGCAAACAATGGCCAAAAAGGTTAGAAAAGTCAGATAAAAAAATCGTCAAAAGATCCAATCACCATAACACGACAACTCACAAACAAGAAGCCAGACTCACAAATAGGAAACAAGTGAATCTAACATTATCTGAAATGTAGCCAATAAAATTTCATCTGATGTGAAAATGTAATCAAAATATTTAGAGACAAAAGTGTGACTTTTAGGATGCTTGAGTTAGCTGGCATGATGTAGTGTGTAATTAGATGTTATCATTGTTTATCCGGCTCGTTATCATCTTTCCAGAGACAGGACAGTCAACACAATGGTATCTTGAATGAAGAGGAATGTTTGTGGCTTCAGCTCAGAAGATAAGACATTAGTTAGGTTAATGATATCATGAGAAAATGATGATTTAAAATATTCATGTAGAAATCTTAACCAGATATATTTAGCCTGAAAGAGCTATTTGTGATCTTTTAAGTAAAAGGCACAATACATATGTGGGTACTGCAATCAAGATGGTGAGGCAACATGACAGCTTCCACAAACAAGTGCCTGTATATTTTTCCTTTTAACAGTTTTTATTCATTATCAGGAAAAGCATAAAAACATAACAAAGCAGACAAACAAGAAAAAATAAACCCAAAGAAAATCACATACATTTAAAGTCTTTACATACCTTTGCAAATACACATATGGGGAAAAGAGAAAGGAAGAAAAAACCCGTTCAGTTCATGAGAACACATAAATTGTTGGAAGACATAATTACACACTAATCATTTTATATTTAAGAATACACAATTTCTTTCTATTAACTAACTTTAAAAATTATTTACTAAACCTTTAAAGAAATCAAAAATAATTTCACCTGTCTTGTGTTCGAGGAGTTCCATTTTAGTTTGAATAATTGCACAAACTATATTCTAGTGAGCATTGCTTATTAGTATTTATTTATGATTATGTGCCTAAAAAGACACACATCCTGCTCATCTCTTTTCCAATCTTACTGTTGTAGTCTTAGTCTCTTTCCTGCCATCTTTCCCTTTGAGTGCTTGTCTTCTCTCCTCTTTCATCTTCACTGCCCTTTCTGCCCTCAGCAGCAAACCTGTGCTTATTAGAGAAAGAGAGAGAAACACAGAGTGATGGAACGCGAAGCCAAAAAGATAGAAAGAGAGAGAACGGGAAGAAATAGAAAGAAAATTTTGCTTGTCAGGGTTTCTGTGTGTGTGTGTGTGTGTGTGTGTGTGTGTGTGTGTGTGTGTGTGTGTGTGTGTGTGTGTGTGTGTGTGTGTAGCATGCGTATGTGTGTATTTGTCTGAGAGTGAGTGAGAGGAAGAGAGAGAGATTTTTGCTTATCAGACAGGAAGTGGATCTCTTACAATAGCATTCTGACGTTTCCCCTTCTCTAATGTGGAAAACTGTTAAGATTCCTATTCCAGATACCAGGCACACACACATACACACAAACACACACGTCACAGTGGTGCAGATAAGATGCAGCTGCTGTGTTAGAGACAGAATCACTGACTCAGCCATATGTATTCACAGACTTAAGACAATTACTAATTCACACTAACACAAAGGTGCACACAAAGGTGCACACACAGACACACGATCACGCATGAGGCTTACATACATTACGTACAGTTTCATATTTGGTATTCAGCTGATGCTCAAAATACAGTTACACAAACACAAAACATAAAAAAGGAAATAAATGGCAAGAGAAAAAGAAATTTGGTTTGCAGAGATGAAGGAATTGATGATTAGATCGAAAGAAAGAGGAAAACATTGAGTCACAATAAGCAAGAGGGAGTTTAAGGAAAAAGAACAAAAGAGATATTGTTGGCCCTAAAGGCAAGGAAACCTAAAAGAGACACAAGTACACGATGTGTTAATAGAATTGCCTGAATGCCCTCCACTGAGAATGTAATAAATGTCATTTTCTGTACTTTATTATCAATTCAAATGATTTAACAGTGATGAAATCCATCTAATTTAACTGAATGTTAACTCATAAGAGCTTTAGTTGGTCTTTCTACGAAAACATCTTCTAGCAACTGGAAAGCAGAGGTGGGACCAAGTCATTGTTTTGCAAGTCTCAAGTAAGTCTCAAGTCTTTATCCTCAAGTCTCAAGTCAAGTCTCAAGTAATGTCAGGCAAGTCAGAGTCGAGTCTCAAGTCACTGGTGTAAAAGTCAGAGTCAAGTCACAAGTCTGAAACTTTGAATTTCAAGTCCTTTCGAGTCTTTAAAAAAAAAAAAAACAATGAAAAAATAATGTTGCAGTTATGCTAAATGTAAATATTAGACCATGTAATTTTAAAATCTGTGTTTTTCTCAACACATGACAAAATAGTGAACTTAGAAAATATACACAAATTGTGAAATTGCACCTCTTTAAAATGCAGCTCAATTAAACCTAGCTCCAAGAATAATTTTCACCGACAGTTCTGAGATAAGCTGCATGTTATTCTTGGATGCGGTTGTAGGACCAGCTTTAAAATCGCATGACAAAAATATCATACACATTAAAAAAAACTGTATCACCAACGTAGCCTGGACAACATTTGCTAGTTAGATGAAGTCAGCTATCTCATCTTAGCATATTTATATGCATATTTATAATTATACGGTTCTTGGAGTGAGTGCATACACTCATGAAGTTTAGTAACTTCAGGTCACTGCAACAAGCCCAGGTACAGTTTACCGCCGGATGGGTGCAGGACCTTGAAATGCACCGTGTAGAACGAAAGACCATCGTACATATCATAAGTTTACCAGTCTCACAAATTGTCGTCATAAATACACATTCGTTAACCGTTTATTAATAGGACCTTTGAGCTCAACGGTAATTAATTAGTAGTGGAAATAATTTCTGGTAGCATCACAGAAATGTAGCAGTGACAATAATACTGTATGCTGTAATCGTACTGGACAATTGGTGATACAAAAAACCTGTTTTATCCTGTGAATAAAAGTATATGTTTTTGTCAGTGTACCATAATAACAGAAGCGAAACGCAATATTGTGTCAGGATAATTTACTATTTATGCACAATAAATAAAGGAGCATAGCGCGACAATTTCTGTTCAGCGCCAGACTTGCTTGTAACCTATATCACTAATTATTAGGGGTGCAACGATATTCGTATCGATATTGAACCGTTCGATACAGTGCTTTCGGTTCGGTACGCATATGTATCGAACAATACAACATTTGTAATTTATTTTATCAATTTTCCTTCTGACGATGCTGTCTGTGTGGAGCGCTCAGTGAATCTGTGTTCGACTACTCCGCCTAGGCTGCACTGTCGAGCGCAGATCCACTGAGCGCTCCACACAGACAGCATAGTCAGAAGGAAGAGCGCAGGGCAAGCTAGCGAGACAGAAGTTAAGCTCTCCTTGCAACAGGCAAATTGACCCTCATTCAGATCTGGCGTTTGGAATTATTTTGGTTTTCATGTGACGTATGACCCTGAAGGTAAGCGAGTCATGGACTAAAGTAAAACAGTATGTTGGATGTGCCATGCAATGCTCAATTACATTGGTGTGAACTAGTGTGTTAGCGCAGTTAGCTCGTTAACGTGTTGGCCGTCTAGCCCCATGCACGGAGCGATCGGCGGTAGCTCGTTAACGGAGATTTGCCGTGTTGTGGCGTTAAGGTCATTTCAACGAGATTAACCTGAAAGCACTAGTGGGAACACAACGAATATGACTGCACATTTACACCGACATCATCCTAGTGCAAAGACAAAAAAAAGCAAGCATGCTACTAACTTTAGCCGAGTCATTTAGACAGCTGTTAGCACATGATTCTCCTTATGCTGCTGAGAATATAGCCCAGAAGAAGCGGATAGTATAGCTTTTATTTTGGAAAGAGCCATTTCTCTGTAATAAACTCTCTTTTCCAAAGATGAGTGATTCCTCAATCAGATACAGGGCTCGCAATATCGCTAGCCCGACGTCCCGGAGCTAGCGATTTTTTCAGTTGGGCTACCAAAATCTATCTCTTCCCTGCCCGTCGGGCTATTGTAGGAAAAATATATGTCAATGCTTTTGCATTCTTTCAGAAATGTAGCTGGGTAATTATGTCATTGGCATCGGTGAGCCACTGTCAATATGTGACATATTGAAGTCGCGTTTGAATTTGCGCTTGTTTTTTTGCTTTCACTTTGCAATCGTGCGAACTGTGTATAGAGAGCGACAGTACTGATCTGTGAGTGATGATAATTTGTGCACCAATTCCTCTGACATCGTCTTATTAATCGTTAGCTTACTATGCAAACATGACAAGTGAAATCTCCCGCAGCAAGCTTAAACATGTGAGAGGTTGATCGCGCAGAGAATCGCTGAGCTTATGTGAGTGCGCGTGTAAAAGCATTTCAGTTCTGCTGAACCAAATAAGACAGGTCAGGGTGAAGAAGTGACAGCCAAATAAAAGCTTACCACAAAACGGAGAAGTTATGACAAATCAGACTATAACGCAAAAAGAAAGTGCAGCTTTATGGTTTCATGGACAAAATAATTTCTGTGGCTGCAATATGACGAGCTAAATAACCAGGGCTGCACATAAGTGGTCCGCAGGTGCGCATTCGCTGTCAAAATAAAAAACACGCACAAGGGTTAGGGTTAGGGTTAAATTTAAAAACTGTACTTTTGAGTTAAAATATATATTTATAATTTTAATAAATGACAAATTAAAAATGCATGAACATTTTTTTGTATCGAAAAAATATCGAACCGTGACACCAAAGTATCGAACCGAACCGAACTGTGAATTTTGTGTATCGTTGCACCCCTACTAATTATGTTATGAAAATGACGTATTAACTACTAAAAAACACTGACCTTCGTGTAAATGCTTGGAGCAGACTAACCTGTGAGCTGGAGTGTCCTGGGACGTTATATTTGGTCTTTGAATGGCTGCAATCCAGTCGCGTCTTTGTTACTTCGGAAACATGGCTTGAACAATTTCTCTTCAACGACGTAATCCGATAACAACCGATCTCTTTACCCGTCGGCTTCCCGTGGCTGTCATGCGACCGGCTATTGCAGTTAATAATACAACGGCTTCTTGACATTTTTGTGTTTCTTTTTATCGCTGTATAACTGATTTTAATTGAAAGCCTGCGTGCGCTAGTACCGCTTGCCACGAGTTCCCAGAATCCTTTGCGGTTCTACCCGTGAATGACCTCACATTTTCAATCTCTATATAATATGCATGTTAAATTTTATATTTGGGGTAAAATATCAAGTCTTTTCAAGTAAACCGGTTCAAGTCCAATTCAAGTCCCAAGTCATTGGTGTAAAAGTCCAAGTCAAGTCACAAGTCTTAGAACATTTTTTCAAGTCAAGTCTAAAGTCATAAAATTAATGACTCGAGTCTGACTCGAGTCCAAGTCATGTGACTCGAGTCCACACCTCTGCTGGAAAGTAATGCATTGTGTTTTGTGTTTGATGTGTAATTAATAGAAGGCATCAGGATGGGCATGTATGCGTTAACAGTTTCTGTCACCTCAAGCACAAAAATATTGCCCCTTTTAGTAATTATTAAGGCTGTTTTGCAAAAGAAAGAATACATTTGATTAATTGGATTTTTTATTATATTCTTATTGGCTCAAATGCAGTTTATCCAATCACAGACCGTATGGGATCAAAGGAGACACTGGTTGTTAAGGCAGGTCATCCCAGCTCAACTATCTCAGTAGATGACTGTTTTTTTACTGTTTTGTGTTTTCAAACAAAAGTAAACAGAGGAATAGGTATTAAAATATCTATTATATTGTACAAATGTTAAATTAGGTGTGTCTAGACCCTAAAATGCACAGGCAGTGTTCTACTGTCCAATGAAAATGCAAAAAAATAAAATAAAATGTGACATTTACTTCCAGAGCAGGGAAAACCAGAAAAGGCTCCTCTTACTTGGGAAATTTATAGAACAGTGATTCTGTATTTCATTTGCTTGGTCTCTGTTAGATTAGGCAATGTCGGACTATAGATTTGTTTTGTGCTAATTGGCTGTAATGGGGTTGTATTTTAAAAGGTAGCAAACATTATTGAACATAAATATTTTAAAGTATCCACTGAGTTCCCCAACTTTAAAAATTGGGAGTATCACCCAAGCTCTTGGAGCCTGATTAATTAAATAACAAACTGACAAAAAGGCATAATTAGGAAATTGCTTCTGTGGGGAATCTGTACAGTGAATATCAGTAAAGAATGGAAAATAAGGATTGGCAGGATGTGAGACCTGTAGATGGCGTAACAGATGGAGGTATGATGCAAGAGTAAAGGGGAAAAACGTGGCGCAGAAAGGCTGAAAGCTTGACAGTTAGAATATCCATGAAAAGTGTTGCTTTGAATCCTGTTTTTCATCTCAGTAAACCAGAATGATCCGTCTCTAGTCCAGAGCTGTTAAAATGTTTACATACTGTGTGTGTGTGTGTGTGTGCGTGCGTGCGTGCGTGCGTGCGTGCGTGCGTGCGTGCGTGCGTGCGTGTGTGTTTGTTTGGAGACGGAGAGAAAGAGTGGAAGAAGTGCAAGAAAATAGTATAACAGGTGGAAATGAGGTAGGATGGGGCTGGAAAGAGCGTGCCTGTGTTTTGTGTGTAGATTTGTGTGTTTGCTTGCTGACATGTATGTGTGGAAATGTTTCTCAAAATGTTTGTTTTACTTGTCACTAAAAAATGGCAGTATGACTGGCCAAGCAGAAGCCCCATTGGATTTGAATGACTTTAATAAGAAAAATTAAGAACTAAAAAATACACTCCATTATTTAATTAAAGCTTGGTGAGGAGCGGAGCTTTTTCTTATTGGTGTATTAAAACAACATTCAACCGAATGGATATAACTGAACATCAATCAAGCCTTTTCCTAGTGAATTTACAAAGTTACTAATCAGGCTCTTCAGTACCAAATAAATCAGATTTTGCACTGTAGAGAACTTTTATAGTTCTACTGTGTATGGTGACATAACGAAGCCTAACACGTTTTACAACAGCCATCAATGACTAGATAGAGCTAAACTCATTTTACATTCTTTACAGTCTAAAATGCACATAGACTAAACTGTAACTTTCCCTGGTCACAAGCAATGGTGAAGAATTTTTGCACATTTACTTTAACTGGTAGAGGTGTGAAATAAGGTTGGGCAATATTTAAAATTTTTCCATCCGGCATTCATCAGTCCAATAAATGGCGATAGGCGATATATTCGTGCAGTTGACTTCTTAGTGGGCGGAGCACTTTAATCATGCACAGACTGATTTGTGCGTGTAGAACATATAAGTGTTATAAGTGAATATCTAAGAGGTTCCTGAGTGTATCGCTTTTTATTTAAGTGAACAAAGGGTTTCCACTTTACGGCAGGCTGCCACACTGGCAGAGTTTAAGCTAACTCATTAAACAAATGCTGTAGGACATGATATCCCTCTGCGCTATAGTACATCTTGGAGAGGTAAGAGTGGGCCAGCTAACAAGGCTAACGCAGTTGTGGTTTTAAGATCTAGGCCCAAACTGTGTTTCTTCTGCCACAAGCCTGGCCATGTGGTTGTGTGAAACTGGCACTCAAGCGGAAAGCGCATCCGAAGGGAAAAAGGCCTGATTTGAAAACAATAAGCTGTGGTTCTCAAACCGACAAGGTTGCCAGGCCCAGCAAAAGACCACACTTGGGGCATAGTTGCTCCTGTGCTCAGTGTAAGAGGTCAACTAGCCCTGAGCTGCCGCTGGTTGACCATTTCTCAGGTCCTCAAAATGACCTGCAGGGGGACAGATTATGTATAACACCACTACTCAGACCCGCACCCCTGGCTAACAAACATGCCTGTACCCCTGACCTGACCCATATGGAAAATAAATAGTAAAAACATATATGATAAGTAAATCATATATAAATCATATAAGGCTTACATGATTTACTCATGAAAGTGGCCACTGTCTCATTACTTTTAGGGGAACGTAACAATAAGTATTGATTGGAGGGAATATTCTACTGTTTGTTTCAGTATTAATATAGCTACTATCTATCTATCTATCCATCCATCCATCCATCCATCCATCCATCCATCCATCCATCCATCCATCTGAGATACACCAAATCGCACAAAAGACTTCAGAGATTTTATTTTTTTATGTTCACTGGAAGAGACATTTTGATTTTTAACTTACGTTTTGTTTCATTTTGTATTTGTTGTTTGGTGAAGTATGTAAGATAGATAAACACTGGAACGGCCTGTAAACACGGTTATAGTGGAAAAAAGAAGCCAGTTTCTCTTTGTTTCCCTCCCCACCATTGTGGGGATTTTTTATTTAAATAATTATTTTTTTGTTTTTTTCTGAACATAGGCTACTGCCTTTCTTTCTTTCTGTATGAGCTTTGAGTAAATGATTCGCTGCATTTAAACGCACTCTGAGCAGGGTGCATGTGCTTGCAGCTGGAATAGGGTTTCGTTAAAACAGTGCTATTCTTTTTCCTGTTGACTGCTTCTCTTAGCTTCAACCAACATTATTAGCAAACTTACTCATGGGCAAATAAATAAATCTCTCTTGTAAAAACGATCGGCGGAAGGCTCAGCCTATCATTGATGGTTGATAAATTTGTCCAATCGCCTAAACCTAGTGTGAAATAAAGCTTCCGTACTGCAGCTGTAATTGGTATTGTTACTTATTTATATAAATGCCTTTGACATAACAATGCTTCTTGGCAGTACATCTTGTAGTACTGTAGTGTTAGAAAGTATCTCTATTTTCCCTTAAATGGTGCCACATTTGTAAGGAAAATGTGTTTATGGGTTGAGCAGCATAGTTGAATAGGTGGATTACACCCATGAAAAACTTGCCAATGCCAAAAAATGCTTATTCTGCTGTTGACTCTTGTTTTGAGATACATGTACCCCAGGTGCTGACAATCAGGTGCCTGACTCCATCCTCTATCCTTTGGACTCATTCCAGAACTTAAGCTACGGTCATTTGAAAAAGAAAGTTTTCACAGGACTCTGTGCAGTCCTGTGAAAAACTAAGTATGGCTTTATAACTTCCATAAGGATTAAAAGGTTGTGTAGCAGCCAGATTTTGCTAATCAAATGCATGCAATTAATGGATCTCTAGCAATTGTGATGATCTCCACAAAAGCAGAGGTTTTGGCAGTTCAATGGTCTGGAGCATTCAGGTACGTATTTAAACAATGCAAATGAGTGAGTGTTGCAGTAAATTTACCACAAGGTTAGACCACACAATGTTCAAAAACTATAAAAAACAAACAAACAAATGAGCAAAACTCTTGACTCCCTTTCCAAATCATTTGTAGTCTGGCCCGTCACTTTTGTCAGAAATAAAATAGCAAAATAGTAAAATAGTTAGAAGACTTGAGCAAAAGTTTTGCTCAGTGTCACTTAAAGAATTGGGGGGGAAAAGTGTAATTAAAGCAGCCTTTCCACAAGTGGCTTTGTAAACCTCCAGAAATTAATGCTATCTTAAATGCTTAAAAATTACTCTTAATAACTGTATCATCTGAAAGATGCCAGTATTCGTACTAAAATGGTAAATAAGAGATCTGGCTCAACAGGAAGAATTTACCTAGAAAAGCCCAGAAAGGCTTGAAGTGAGTGGTGTTCCCTTTTACCAATGATGAAAGAGAGATCAGATTTTTTATATGTACCACAGTGGGGTCGACTATTGTCTGACTGATGAACAAACAGTTGGGCCATCCCCAAATCCCAGTTGGAGTTTACACATACACACACAAGCACACACACGCACACAGTAAAATCCCACTGTGTGTGTGAACAAACAGAGGATGAAAGGCAAGACAACGAGGGGAAGAGCACATATAAAGAGCTGCTGTTTTATTAATGAACCTGGAAACAGGCTTGGGATTCTCAGGATGAGAGAGAGAGAGAGAGAGAGAGAGAGAGAGAGAGTGTGTGTGTGTGTGTGTGTGTGTGTGTGTGTGTGTGTGTGTGTGTGTCTTGGGCTGTGCACCCGCACAACAACAGAAACCAAGGTGGGTGCCTGGACAGTATTGACAGACACACACAGACACACACTCACAGTCTCTAATAAATTCACCCTAATTCATTCTCTCTTTTCTCTGGGGAAGAGCCAGCAGTTTGCCTGATCCAAGGAAGCTTCACGTTACCTTCCCTAAATAATTGATGCTCTCTCTCTGAGTTGCACTCACTTGTTCTTCTTTTTGCTCTGTGTTTCTGTCTGTTTTTCGTTTTTCTTCCCATCTGGTTAATTTTTTTCTTGGTCTTTTTTTCTGTCACTATGTCTTTGTTTCTTCTGTCTTTCCTCCTTTTCTTCTCTCCTGTCTCATTGTGTATCTGCATCACATACACACACACACACACACACACACACACACACACACACACACACACACACACACACACACACACACACACACACACACACACAAGTAAGCAGTTTGGGAGATTTGTCATAAAATTGCATTTTTTCCAGAGTTTTTAGAAAGCCAGGTCCTTTGGGTGTGTGTGCATAGCCTATATATTTCTGTGTGTGTGCGTAAAGGGGTGGCATGGTGGTTGAGAGGTTTTTTGGATGGGAAATCTTCTTGGGTACAAATGTTCCCCTCAAGAATTGAAACCAAAGAAAATTGTCTGCATTTAGAAGCACTGTGTGCATGAAGGGTTTTGTGTATATGCACATGCTTCTGCAGTGTGTCCATTTCTGTGAATGTTGAAGTGTGTGTGTGTGTGTGCGTGCATGCGTGTGTGTGTGTGTATGCACGCATACATGCTGGCATAGGGACCTTCTTCCCTCACTACCATAGGGACCTGACCCCACTAACCAGGGGTTAAGTGCTCCTTCTCTCTTTCTCTAACATTCATTTTCTCTTCTCTCTCATTCAGATTCCCTTCCCTTTTCTTCATTTCCTTCCATTGCATTTTTCTGTTTCTATGCTGAGGTTTTTACACTGCAATCCAGATGCACACTATTCATATTCATTTCAAATTTCAGATTTAGGGTATTGAGGCTTTCTGTTCATCTCAAAGACAACTTTGTCTTATGAAGTAATATCATTAAAACAGAAGGTCTGAGAGCAAGAGAATTGCCATTCATTTTTTCTGTTTACAAGTTTGTCCATTCATTGCGTGCTTTAATGGATACACCTGTAGAGTTAAATGCAATCCTGTACAGCAGCTCTGGTATGAATTATACGTTTACAAAGTTTACACATTTGCGCTTTGTGCTGACACTATTAACACTGTGATATTAGTATGATTATCATGCACTATATTGCCAAGAGTATTCATTCACCCATCCAGATCATTGAATTCAAGTATCCCAATCACCTCCATGGCCACAGGTGTATAACATCAAGTACCTATAAAATCAGACTGTTTCTAAAAACATTTATGAAAGAATGGTTTGCTCTCAGGAGCTCAGTGAATTTCAGTGTGGTACCATGTTAGGACATCATCTGTGCAACACATCAAGTCTGAAATTTTCTTGCTGCTAAATATTCCACAATCAGCTGTTGTTAGTGTTATAACTAAGTGGAAGCGACTGGGAATGACAGCAACTCAGCCATGAAGTGGTAGGCCGCATAAAATCACGTAGCATGGTCGGTGGATGGTGAGCAACATAGTATGCAGAGATCCCCAGCATTCTGCAGAGTTAGTAGGTACAAGCCTCCAAACTTCATGTGACCTTAAGATTAGCTCAAGAACAGTACGTAGAGAGCTTCCATGTTTCCATGGCTGAGCAGCTGCATCTAAGCCTGTCTAAGCCAGTCAAGTACGATGCAAAGCATCAGCTGCAGCGGCGTAAAGAACACTGCCACTGAACTCTAGAGCAGTGGAGTCATGTTCTTTGGAGTAATGAATCATGCTTCTTCATCTGGTAAGCCAATGGACAAGTCTGGCTTTGGCAGTTGCCAGGAGAATGGTACTTGTCTGACTGCATTGTGCTAAATTTAAAGTTTGGCTGAACAGGGTGTGGGGGTTTTTCTTCAGGACATGGGCTCTGCTCCTTAGTCCCCATGAAAGGAACTCTTAATGCTTCAACGCACCACAACATTTTGGACAATTTCATGCTCCAAACTTTGTAGGAACATAAATACATGGATGAGCAAGTTTGGTATGGAAGAACTGGTGGGCACAGAGTCCTGACCTCAGTCCGACTGAACAACTTTGGGATGAATTAGAGATGATGCCCCCATTAAAAACACTACTAAACCTTGTGGAAAGTATTCCCAGAAGACATCATATTAAACCATATGGCTTGGAATGGGATGGCATTCAAGTTCATATGCATGTGAAGGCAGAAGAGCAAATACTTGTAGTAATATTGTGTATCTCTTGGAAAAATCTGAGTGATTGATAGTGCCGAACTCCCTATTATGAGTTCCAAAGTTTTTCCAAGTGTCCTGATGATCATTTGCTCTCAACTTGACCATAGATGAGTTGGCAGACCTCTCAGGACCCACACATCAGGTTTAACTGTCAAAGTTGTACAAAGATGTTCATACTGTTATTGCATGCAAGCACCTTTTTGTCTCTCATCAAGGTGCTCAACAGCTACCTGTTTTTCTAAAGGTAACATTTAGAAAGGTAAAATAGATTGCCAGAAGAAAGGTGAATGTGAAACAGAGAGGGAGAGAATAAAAGGAATAAAAGCCATTAAAACAGCAAAATGAGTTACAGTTAGGGAACAGATCAGTCAGATTTAGTGTATGTACACCACCAGTCAAAAGGTTGGACACGCCTTCTCATTTCATGGTTTTTCTTTATTTTTTATGACTGTTTACATTGTAGATTCTCACTGAAGGCATTAAAACTATGAATGAACACATGGAATTCTTTCCTCATGTGAGCCAGTTTCGTTGTAGCGCTTGATGGTTTTTGCGAGTGCACTTGGGGACACATTCATAATTTTAGCAATTTTCTGGACTGACTGACCTTCAATTCTTAAACCTCCAAACTTTACTTAGCTGATTGGTTCTTGCTATGATATGAATCCTAACAGTTGTCAAATAGGACTGTGTACCGACCTGACTTCTGCACAACACAACTGATGGTCCCAACCCCATTAAGAAGGCGAGAAATTTCACAAATGAACCCTGACAAGGCACCACTGTGAAGTGAAAACTATTTCAGTTGACTACTGCAGATACCACTGACTATGGTATCTGGCACCAAGATGTTAGCAATAGATCCTTTAAGTCTTTAAGTTGTGAGGTGACGCCTCCATGGATCAGACTTGTTTGTCCAGCGCATCCCACAAATGCATGTGGGGCCTTGGTCCCCACATCCATCAGTGTGCACCCGTGACGTTGTTGCTGGGTCACCACTGTTTCTTCCTTAGACCACTTTTGGTAGATGCTGAGCATTACAGACCGTTTTGGAGGTCATTATTTTGATTATGCAAGACTTTTCATGTTAGGAGAAGATTTTTTAATTCATTTCCAGATTTAACTAGTAGCCAGTGAAGAGAAGGTAATATCAGATAAATATGACATTGCGTTCTCATCCACATTACTCGCTGCAGCATTTTTAGGTTCACTGAAGGCTTTTTAGAAAACTTTCAGAACTTATAATAATGAATTACAGTAGAAGCAATGAATGCATGAACTAGTTTTTCAGTATTCCTCTGAGATAGGGTGTTTCTAATTTTAGCAATGTGCAGATGAAAAAATTAGTCCTACATGTGTGTTTAATGTGCTCATTGGAGGATATATCCTGGTCAAAAGATTCTGACAGTGTTACTGGTAATGCCACCCAGAGTAACACCATGTTACTTAGATTCTTAGGGTAAAATATGACAAGTTTAATTACAGAACATACAAGCGCCAGTGTCTTACAAGACATGCCAATAAAAATAAAAAAAACTAGTTAGTTAATTTTCTAGCTTCATAGACAAGTAGTGCTAGATATCATCTGAATAGCAATGAAAATCAATACCTAAGGGAAGCATGTATAACATAAAATGTGCTGGTCCCAATACAAAACCCTGTGGTACTCGACAATTATCTTTTTTGTGTGAAGACTTGTCATTTACATGCACAGTTGTAATCTATTATATACACAATTCAAAACAGCTTGGTGCTGTTGGTCTAACAAGACAAATACAGAGACACTTCCACTATAAGAGCCTGTAATAAGGCCATTAGTAACCATCACTACTGCTGTTTAAATGCTATAATGCATTCTGACTCTTTACTGAAACTCCCCAAATAGACATTTCTTTCCAATGATCAGTTAACTGTTTTATAACTACTCTTTCGGGAAATTTTGAAGTTGTAGGAAGGTTTGAAATTGGTCTATAATTAGCTGAGACAGCTGGGTCAAGTAAAGCCTTTTTTGTAGTGGTTTAATTGCAGCCACCTTGAAAGCATTTGGTAAGCACTGTGTTAATAGAGATAAAATGATTATATTTTAAATTGTAGCCTTAGTTAATCATAGGACTTTGAACTGTGTTGTGGGAATGGGTCTAATAGATACAATGATGGTTTGGAGGAAGAAGTTATTGAAGTTGTCACGATATGTGCTGTGTGGCAGGCAGGATAGGACCCAAATGCAGGAACTCTCAGAGACAGGACTTACACTCAAAATGCAGCTTTTATTGCTGGATAAAAAACTCTTTTCACAGAAGACAAAACCAAACGCGAGGAACTAGAAATACGAACTGAAATCTAAACACTACGATGCTAAAAAGCTATGGAACAAAACTGGGCATGGAGAGAAAAAAGCATAATGAGGGTACAATGCAAAACAGAACAAGTAAAACACAGGGCTTAAATACACACTGGAACAATCACGGAATAGGAGACAGGAGGGAAACACAGCTGGGAGAAATCAGAGCTAACGAGACAAGGGGAAGCAAAACCAGACACACTGCACACAGGACAGGGACTATCAAAATAAAACAAGAAGCACATGATAGACACAGTGACACAAGCTGTGTCCCAAAACGTAGGCCGCATTCTTCCGGCCCACGTAGACCGCGAAGGCCGGAAGTGCGAGGCTGTGAAATGGGACAGTCTAGCCCTCAGATTTGCGTCACCGGTGTCTCGGTGGAGTTTAATAAACTCAGCCGTCTGCTCCTTGCTCTCTAAAATGTAACAGGACACTGGCGTAAATTCTCGACCGTCTCACACTTCTGTTTAATCAGTTTTCTGTTTGACGTTTATTCAGCTGTGTGAAAATCCCGGAGGAACCCACCCAATGGATTAATAAAGTTTTATTTAATCTAATCTAATAACTTTGATCTCAGCCAAACCAATTTAGTCTGGAACAAATAAAACACCGAAAAAGCCAAACAATTACATTTTTAAGTTATCCGAGTGACTTATATACAGTGGGGCAAAAAAGTATTTAGTCAGCCACCGATTGTGCAAGTTCCCCCACTTAAAATGATGACAGAGGTCAGTAATTCGCACCAGAGGTACACTTCAACTGTGAGAGACAGAATGTGAAAAAAAAATCCATGAATTCACATGGTAGGATTTGTAAAGAATTTATTCGTAAATCAGGGTGGAAAATAAGTATTTGGTCACCTCAAACAAGGAAAATCTCTGGCTCTCACAGACCTGTAACGTCTTCTGTAAGAAGCTTTTCTGTCCCCCACTCGTTACCTGTATGAATGGCACCTGTTTGAACTCATCATCTGTATAAAATACACCTGTCCACAGCCTCAAACAGTCAGACTCCAAACTCCGCCATGGCCAAGACCAAAGAGCTTTCGAAGGACACCAGGAAAAGTATTGTAGACCTGCACCAGACTGGGAAGAGTGAATCTACAATAGGCAAGCAGCTTGGTGTGAAAAAATCAACTGTGGGAGCAATCATCAGAAAATGGAAGACATACAAGACCACTGATAATCTCCCTCGATCTGGGGCTCCACGCAAGATCTCATCCCGTGGGGTCAAAATGATCATGAGAACGGTGAGCAAAGATCCCAGAACCACACGGGGGGACCTGGTGAATGACCTGCAGAGAGCTGGGACCAAAGTAACAACGGTCACCATCAGTAACACACTACAACGGCAGGGAATCAAATCCCGCAGTGCCAGACGTGTTCCGCTGCTGAAGCCAGTGCATGTCCAGGCCCGTCTGAAGTTTGCCAGAGAGCACATGGATGATACAGCAGAGGATTGGGAGAATGTCATGTGGTCAGATGAAACCAAAGTAGAACTTTTTGGTATAAACTCAACTCGTCGTGTTTGGAGGAAGAAGAATACTGAGTTGCATCCCAAGAACACCATACCTACTGTGAAGCATGGGGGTGGAAACATCATGCTATGGGGCTGTTTTTCTGCCAAGGGGACAGGACGACTGATCCATGTTAAGGACAGAATGAATGGGGCCATGTATCGTGAGATTTTGAGCCAAAACCTCCTTCCATCAGTGAGAACTTTGAAGATGAAACGAGGCTGGGTCTTCCAACATGACAATGATCCAAAACACACCGCCCGGGCAACAAAGGAGTGGCTCCGTAAGAAGCATTTGAAAGTCCTGGAGTGGCCTAGCCAGTCTCCAGACCTCAACCCCATAGAAAATCTGTGGCGGGAGTCCGTGTTGCTCGGCGACAGCCCCAAAACATCACTGCTCTCGAGAAGATCTGCATGGAGGAATGGGCCAAAATACCAGCTACTGTGTGTGCAAACCTGGTAAAGACCTATAGTAAACGTTTGACCTCTGTTATTGCCAACAAAGGTTATGTTACAAAGTATTGAGTTGTATTTTTGTTATTGACCAAATACTTATTTTCCACCCTGATTTACGAATAAATTCTTTACAAATCCTACCATGTGGATTCATGGATTTTTTTTTCACATTCTGTCTCTCACAGTTGAAGTGTACCTCTGGTGCAAATTACTGACCTCTGTCATCATTTTAAGTGGGGGAACGTGCACAATCGGTGGCTGACTAAATACTTTTTTGCCCCACTGTATCATGTTTAACCTGAGTAGCGAAAGACAGCAGGGTCTGAAAACGATGAAGCTGGGAGTCTGCTGCTCTTGCCGGCTCGAGTGACCATTGAATCCCCCGGCTAGCTATCGAGCTGGTGGGTAGCAGACGTCTCAGAAAACGTCGGAGCACTTTTGCAAATATGCAATGTCTTGATAAACCAAGCAGACATTTGAAGTTTACACGGCTACTTCCTCACCTGAAAATATGTTAAAAGTTTATTTGGTGACCCAGAAAGATTAATAAGAGTAATAGTAAAACTTAGTAGCGGCCGCCATTGTTTGAAACTGGAATTGGCTGGGCCGTGCTATGACTTCTGGGATATGGTGGGCCACGAAGGACACACCCGACCCATCCTTCAAATTCGAGGAAATGAAGGACACATTTGTCTGCCACATTTGAAGGAGTCGACGAATTGGGACAGCCTTCGTCGCCTGGCTGTGACGTAATCGGCCTTCAAATGCGGTCTCCAAAGGATGCAGTCTACGTTTTGGGACACAGCTACCGACTTGACACTGAACAAAAGGGACACAGGAACAAAACCCAAGAACTAGAAATCACAGAGCAAAGAACTAGAGAGCTAGAAATACTGATAAAGAAACCTAAACACTAATAGTGATAACAATGATGAAATCAAATATCAAAAACACAACACAACAAAACAAAACACTGGGTCACCAAACCAGGACCGTGACAGAAGTTAATTCTGAAAGATCAATTGGAGAGAAACTGTCTAAATAAATATCAGCAGTATTAAAAGTTATTGTACCCAATGAAACATCTGTTAGAAAGGTGTGAATATTTTTTTCTTCAATGTTTAATACATTTATGTGAAGAAATTCATGAAGTTACTACTAGTTGAAGGAATACTTGGCTCAACAGGATTTTTACTTCTTGTCAGTCTGGCTGCAGAGCTGAAAAGAAACCTAGGATTGTTTCTGTTTTCATCTGTCAGTGATGAATAATAAGATGTCCTATCTTTACAGATAGTTTTGTTTTATAGAGTAACAAGCTGTTTTACCACGCCAAACAAAGATCTTCTAAATGAGTACAATTCCATCTAGTGCAATAAAATTCTTTTACTAGTTCTGGGTAGTCCATTATTAGTAATTTAAAATGTAGTAAGAAATGAGTAGAAAAACTACTCATACTTATAGTCATGACTATACAGTGGTCCCTCGCTATAACGCAGTTTACCTTTCGCAGCCTCTGTCATGGTGTGCCGTGTGCAGGCAGGAAAAGAGGACCCAAACGCTAGACTCGGTGAACAGGAAGAGGCAGCTTTATTGTGCTGTGGCAGAAACTCCAAACATAACAGTGTGTGAATGTGTGTGTGAATGGGTGACTGAATGTAGTGTAAAGCGCTTTGGGGTCCTTAGGGACTAAGTAAAGTGCTATACAAATACAGGCCATTTTTACCATTTACCATAACTCACAATAACAACCCTAAACTGAAAACACAAAGCTAATAACAAACACTTGGAACCTGAAGATGAGAGACTGAGAACACGGAAGCAAAACACACAGCTTGTTGAGAGTACAACGCAACACTGAACACTGGAGGACACACACTATAAATAGACAGGCAGGAACATGAGGGAACGAGGAACAGGTGGGAACACAGCCGGAAGAAATTAGACTTAACGAGACAGAGGAAGCGAAACTAGAAACATGGACATAAGATATGAACCTTCAAAATAAAACAGGAAATCCACAGACTGAACACAGATAACTCTTACAGAGAACAGAAGAAACAAAGTACAGGGGCCAGAGTGACATCAGGGGCAAAGGAATACACAAGCTAAGAAATACAGAACAGAAACCAAAACACCAGTAGTCATAACCCAAGAACCAAAAGGAAAACAGACCAATAAGCAATAATATAAAATCAAAACACTGGGCACTGGGTTTCACGTATTTTTATGTGCAATTTCGCATGCCTTTTTTTTTTTTTTTTTTTTAACAGTGCATTGTGTTCCATCGTCCTCCGTGCGGTGTCTCCTGTACAGTACAAATATGTTCCACTTGTCAAATTTACCTAAATCTTCTATCGCTAGCAGTGTGACTCTGAAGTGCTGTACTTGGTGTTTGTAAGTTTTCTCCCCAACAAACACAACAATGTCGAAGAAACGTTTTGCACCGTCAAAGGCACCTGCGGTAGCACCCAAAAGGCAGAGGAAGATGCTAACCATCGCACCAAAATTTGGACTTCTGGACATGCTAAAAGAAGGTAGAAGTTACTGTATTTTTCGTGTGCCCAACAGGTCCTTTACTCCAGTCAACTTTAACCCATTTATTTAAAGTACAATTTTTGCATTTACAATTTAGTCAAGTAAGTTCAGCTTGTGGGGATAGGTTAATTGATTAATCCAAATTGTCACTAGGTGTGAATGTGCGAGTGAATGTGAGTGTGAATGGTTGTCTGTCCCTGTGTGTTAGTCCTGCGACAGACTGGCGACCTGTCCAGGGTGTACCCCGCCTTTCGCCCTATGACAGCTGGGATAGGCTCCAGTGCCCCCCGCGACCCTGAAAAGGATAAGCGGAAGCGAATGGATGGATGGATGGAAGTTCATTGGTATTGGAAAATATAGAATGCACGAGACCAGTTTTATCTTCCAGTTATTTAATTTTTTGTATTTAAAGCCCCGCATGTGCACATTCATACAATTGACTGGTATAGTTACAAAGGCAGTAAAAATGCCATAGAATACTAATAAAGAATATTATCCAGGTACCACACCATATTTTTATTTTTATTGTAGCATCAGAAGAAACAATCAGCCTTACCTGTGTGTTGCTCTCAACAAACAACTGAATTTTACTGTATATAACATTTTGTGGAGTCAAATATATGCTGTAGCAAGCAGTAAAGTGAAATCCAACGCAGCACTTGATACTGTGTGTGTGTGTGCGTGCGCACGCGTGTGTGTGTGTGTGAGCGAGAGCAAGAAAGAGAGAGAGAGAGAGAGACAGACATACAGAGAGAGCATGTTTTTTGCTGGTTGGTTCTTTACTGAGAGACTGAGTCAAGAGTCCCTAATCCTTGCCATCAGAGACTTCTTAGCACACGCATACATGCACACATACACACATACACACATACACACAAATTCATACACGTTCTTATCAGCTTGCCCAGTGAACCATTATGGTGTGTGTGTGTGTGTGTGTCTGTGTGCTCACTGATGAGGGGATACCAGTCCTCCCATGACAGAGGTAATCCTGTTCAATGGCAGGTCTGGATATCCCAACTGGTATGTGTGTGTTTGTGTGTTACTCTGTGTGTATCCCATAGCAGCAGGTCATAGAGCCCCAGTCTACTGTCCGCCTGCCACTCTCTCTTAGTCTGCGTGTCTGCCAGTTTGTTTTCTGTACTGTCTTGTGCTCAGTCTACTGTCCATTTGTAGTTAGGCAATGGTGCCTTTTTCTTTGAGAGGGCTGTTTGGATTCTGTTTTTAAAAAGAAAAAAAAAAACTCAACATGGTTCATGAGTACCCCATTGCAGTTCTTGTTACATTAGTTCCCTAAAGACATAGGTTGCAGAATGGAAAACCCAAAGTGATTTGGGGTAGTTTTATGGATTATTTATGAAAGATTATGGATTATTTACTATGTGCATTTATGAAGCTTTTGTTATTGTTTTTCTACTTTCAGGTGACAGCCTTATGTGCATCTGAGCAATAATAATAATAATAATGATAATAAAAAACTTTATTTATATATCACTTTTCAAAACAAAGCTACAAAATTCTTCAGAATACAATAGAAATAGAAATAGAATGATTAAAAAGATAAAGTTAAATCATCATTAGGCAGGGAAATACATCACAAGGACATTAAAAAAAGCCAAAACAATGGAAAACAGAAAATAAAAAGCATATATAAAATAATTAAAAATGATTGCTAGGTTGTTAAATTTAGAACAACACAGAAGAAACACAGTGGAGGGACAGAAAAGTCCTGCTTATAAAAATGTGTCTTTAAACGATATTTTAAAGACCTGAACAAGCTTGCCAGTCTGATCTCCTTAGGAAGAAAGTTGCAAAGAAAGAGTGCCTTGACTGAAAAACGCTCAGGATTTTGGGTTGGCCAGCAAAGCCTTGGCTCAGGAGATCTGAAAGGTGGATCAGGCCTTTAAAAACAGCAATAAAATCTGAAAATCAATTCTGAAATTAATAGGTAACCAATGAAGATATCTTTTCTGTTATTGGTTTTAATAAGAGGTCTGGGTGCTCAATTTTGGACAAGCTGTGTGAACTTTTCTGTCTCAAATAAGAGTGTAATGAAATTCAGTAATCTTACTTTTGGATAAAATTGATCTCATCTTACTAAATGTCTTAAGCTGCATAAAATAAAACTGGACAACTATGCTAACATATTTTTCAAGCTAAGGTGACACTGACATTTTTATAATATTGGCTCCAGTTTATAGACGAGGAAATCAGGTGTGTTGTACATGGATTAGACGCATTGGGGCCAATAGCTACCCCAGTTCTGTGCCGTTCAGTAGTTATTATCTTGGATACAGTCATTCAATACATTGAGGTTAAAATGTCATTGGGGTGAAAAGAGATCTACAGTTGTGTGTCATCTACACAGTTGTCAAAGGACAAAACATCCATAAAGCATAAAGCTCCTGCTTCAGCTAAAAATAATTTCAGTGATGTTAGAACAAGAAGCTTTTAGGTTGAGTTTTTAGCCCAGTATTGATTTGAATTAAGGCGTTGCTGTCTATAACAGCTGTATGTTTATGCGGTCTGCATGTGTGAGTGTGGTTGGATTCAAACTGTAAATTTGTCATGTGCATGTCCAAAATTAGCATGTAGCTGACTGAATTTGTTTTGAAATTATGGCGAGGTTCATGAGTATGTGTGGTTCCTGGCCAAATGTGTTTTCAGATCAGTGCAGGGTATGTGTGTGCATGCTTAGCTGTGTACGCTGTTGTGTTTTGGGAATATTATAGTGTCTGTTTTTCAGCACACCAGCGGGGGGCTAATGGAACAGCTTTGTTGGTTTAAAAGAATTACCAGCTTCCTCCGCCAGAATCAACTCATAATCTCCTTTACTGGCACCACTAGGCTCACTGCCATACCATTGACAGCACCTAGTAACGCAACACACATATGCACACAAATGGTGATCAGCCAAACACCACTACAAGATGCTAACTCTCTTGTGAGAACTGACTTGATGAAAAGAGAGAGGTGGGAAAAAAGAACCGTATAACAACAACAAAATACCCGTAAGACAATAAAGAAAGGGACAGAGGTATGAGGTGAAGTGACAGAGAGAAAGGAGGACAACAGTGGAAGAGTGGGGGTGAGACAGGGAGAAAGCGCAAGAGATGAGAGCTGCAGGGTTATCAGTGCTTAACAGTTCCACCCTATATAATGTTGCATTGGACATCAAAGAAATAGCTCCTTTTTGTTTCCAGGCTTTGGATATATCCCTTGTCGGAATGTGGTGTGTACACACACTCCAAGTTTAAAAGTGATGGTGGCAATGGCTGTCAAGAAAAACTGTCATCGAAAGCTGGACAGATGACAAGTGAATAATGGAAAACAGAAGAGTGGGAGTAAAAGAGAGCAAAAAAAAGACTACTGTTTTAATTGTACCATAGAACTGTATTAATAGTTTAATTTAAAAAAAAATGCTGCTTGTGCAGTTAGCTGAGCAGTTCTACATATGTACGTTCTACATCAATATGATTTTTTACAACATTTATTGAGCCATATACACTGCATATATGTTGTGACTTCACATATTGCCAGTGACGGATGATCTAAAAGATGCTAATGCAATCTTCTCAGGTGGACTCATAATCCACAATTTTCAGGGTCAAATTACAAGTCTTTGTGTCATGCTTTTACTTTTAATTTTCTTTCCTACAAGTTCTGACCAGAAGTGAAACTTTTTATCTTAGCTTCTATGGTGCTGTTCCACTAGGTGTGTTCACTGCTTTCAACCATGTTTCTTCTGCTTATAAATTAGTTAGAGCTTTTGTGGACAAATTGTGCTTTTACTTGTTTCATACAGAAAGGTGTGCTGTGCTGTATGTGAACTCTTAATTCTTCTGAAATCCAAATCATATACTAAATTAAGACTATACTTAATTGTTTGTAAAATATTATGATAAAGATATATATAAAAATAAATAAATTCCCCACTCGCCCCTGTGGGCGGTCAATCCTTCAAGCTTGGGTCCTCTACCAGAGGCCTGGGAGCTTGAGGGTCCTGCACAGTATCTTAGCTGTTCCTAGGACTGCGCTCTTCTGGACAGAGATCTCCAATGTTGTTCCCGGGATCTGCTGGAGCCACTCGCCTAGCTTGGGAGTCACTGCACCTAGTGCTCCGATTACCACGGGGACCACCGTTACCTTCACCTTCCACATCCTCTCGAGCTCTTCTCTGAGCCCTTGGTATTTCTCCAGCTTCTCGTGTTCCTTCTTCCGGATGTTGCTGTCATTCGGGACCGCTACATCGATCACTATGGCCGTCTTCTTCTGTTTGTCTACCACCACTATGTCCGGTTGGTTAGCCACCACCATTTTGTCCGTCTGTATCTGGAAGTCCCACAGGATCTTAGCTCGGTCATCCCATTTTGACCCCGGGACTTCCAGGTTATACTCGGCACAGATGTTCCTGTACACTCTGCCGGCCACTTGGTTATGGCGTTCCATGTATGCCTTGCCTGCTAGCATCTTGCACCCTGCTGTTATGTGCTGGATTGTCTCTGAAGCATCTTTACACAGCCTGCACCTGGGGTCTTGCCTGGTGTGATAGACCCCAGCCTCCCGATTACCACTGGGACCACCGTCACCTTCACCCTCCACATCTTCTTGAGCTCTTCTCTGAGCCCTTGGTATTTCTCGAGCTATATATATCTTAGGGGTGCAACGATACACAAAATTCACGGTTCAGTTTGGTTCGATACTTTGGTGTCACGGTTCGATATTTTTTCGATACAAAAAAACTTTCATGCTTTTTTAATTTGTCATTTATTAAAATTATAAATATATATTTTAACTCAAACGTACAGTTTTTAAAATAAAATAATAATTCTATCTGATTGAGAAAACACTCATCTTTGGAAAAGAGAGTTTATTACAGAGAAATGGCTCTTTCCAAAATAAAAGCTATACTATATGCTTCTTCTGGGCTATATTCTCAGCAGCATATTAAACATATCAGGTCCCCATAAGGAGAATCATGTGCTAACGGCATATATATATATATATATATATATATATATATATATATATATATATATCCTCAGCCTCCCTGGGAAAGTCTATGCCAGGGTGCTGGAAAGGAGAGTTCGTCCGCTAGTCGAACCTCGGATACAGGAGGAATATTGCGGTTTTCGTCCTGGTCGCGGAACACTGGAGCTCTTTATCCTCTCGAGGATACTTGAGGGTGCATGGGAGTTTGCCCAACCAGTCTACATGTGTTTTGTGGATTTGGAGAAGGCATTCGACCGTGTCCCTCGGGGTGTCCTGTGGGAGGTGTTGCGGGAGTATGGGGTGTCTGGCCCATTGCTACGGGCCATTCGATCCCTATACAACCGTTGCAAGAGCTTGGTTCGCATTGCCGGCAATAAGTCGGACTCGTTCCCGGTGGGTGATGGTCTCCGCCAGGGCTGCCCTTTGTCTCCGGTTCTGTTCATAATTTTTATGGACAGGATTTCTAGGCGCAGCCAAGTGGCGGAGGGCTTTCGCTTTGGTGGCCTCAGAATCTCATCTCTGATTTTTGCGGATGATGTGGTTCTGTTGGCTTCATCGGGTGAGGGCCTCCAGGTCGCACTGGAACGGTTCGCAGTGTGAAGCAGCGGGAATGAGGATCAGCACCTCCAAATCTGAGGCCATGGTTTTCAGCTGGAAAAGGGTGGAGTGCCCACTCCGGGTCGGGGATGAGTTCCTGCCCCAAGTGGAGGAGTTCAAGTATCTCGGGGTCTTGTTCGCGAGTGATGGGAGAAGGGAGCCGGAGATCGACAGACGGATTGGGGCTGCAGCTGCAGTAATGTGGACGCTGCACCGGTCCGTCGTGGTGAAGAGGGAGCTGAGTGTAAAAGCGAAGCTCTCAATTTACCGGTCGATCTACGTCCCTACCCTCACCTATGGCCACGAGCTGTGGGTAGTGACCGAAAGAACGAGATCGCGGATACAAGCGGCAGAAATGAGCTTCCTCCTAAGGGTGGCTGGCCTCTCCCTTAGAGATAGGGTGAGAAGTTCGGCCATCCGGGAGGGGCTCAGAGTAGAGCCGCTGCTGCTCCACATCAAAAGGAGCCAGCTGAGGTGGTTCGGGCATCTGACAAGGATGCCCCCTGGGCGCCTCCTGGGTGAGGTGTTCCAGGCATGTCCCACCGGGAGGAGGCCCCGGGGCAGACCCAGGACACGCTGGAGAGATTATATCTCTCGGCTGGCCTGGGAACGCCTTGGTATTCCCCTGGATAAGCTGGAGGAGGTGGCTGCGGAGAGGGAGGTCTGGGCCTTTTTGCTTAGGCTGCTACCCCGCGACCCGGCCTCGGATAAAGCGGATGAAGATGGATGGATGGATGGAGATATATATATATATATATATATATATATATATATATATATATATATATATATATATATATACATATGTGTATGTATGTGTGTGTGTGTGTGTGTGTGTGTGTGTGTGTGTATCCAATGTAAACGATTCTGGCAAGCAATAAACATTGGAAAGTTGTTATACCATGATGTTAGAATGATTTGTTTGTTTATATTGGCAATGAACAGGTAATTTGGCTAATTATTTTCTATTTTTGATTTAAATTCCTTTGTTTGCCAGAAAGGTGAGGAAAAAGTTTTACCAGGAAATCTTTTTATCCTGAGTAAGCGTATGTTCAAGGTTTACACTTTTTTGTAGTTAATTTACTGGATACAGCTTGTTATGGAAATATCTAAATTTATGAAAAATAAACAGCAATGTTTTGTGCGGCAGTGCTTAATTTCTTAAGGCACAGTGGCACACACAATACACACACACACACAAACCCTTCTCATACTAGACTCATATATACACTTAACACACACACACACTGAAGTAAAATGTTCCATCAAAGTACAAAAGTGGTGCGAGAAAAGGAGATGGAGAAAGAAAAAGGGAGAGGTCTGAGATCTGAGAGGAGAGGAGACGAGAACAATGGCTTTATGTCTTGACAAACACTTAGCCGAGGCCTTTAGACTAACACTTTGGAGCAGACATGTCTTCCTGCATACCAATAGCAAATACTGTCATTCCCCATCTAACTCAGAGGCTTTTGATGTTCTATTCACAGAGATAGAGAGAAGGGAGGTGAAGAAGGGGATATAGGTAGAGTGAGTGCAGTGAAAAGGAATGGGGGAAACATGACGGAATAAAAAAAGAGAAGGAAGGAAGGAATAGAGTTTGTTGAATTAGATAAGAGGGCCTATGATATTGCTCTCTAACAATTTCATGTTTTCTTTCTTTTCCCTTTGCTTTTCTCCTTCTGTCTCGCTGTCTCTTTTTACGTTTCGGATAATCTATAGATCATAGCAGTAAAAACAAGTTCCAAGTAGAAGGGAGAAAGAGGAAATGGAGAATACACAATGGATCCCCCTCCATGGTGGTATGTAATTTCATGTATGTAATTTTTAAGACTGTTCTGCTTATAATTTGCTTCTTTTTTGCTACTGTTTTCACATTAATTGTCCATCAATTTAGTGTCAACTTTTAAACATTTAAAAGCCGGTAGTTTGAATCGAGTTAAAGGTTTTCACATAACAGTGACATGCAAACGATCATGTCTGCACGCATATGCCATTTCCCTTACCAACTACATCTCTTATCTGCCAAAGTGCACAGACACTGGCAGGCACAAACAAACACACATACCCCACACACTTAATTACACACACATACACATGCATGCAACCTCCTCTGCAAGTTGATAAGTGTGTTAGGAGGCAGGGAGAAATTATTAATTATGAAGCTAATGGGCACCAGGCTGAGTTCTGCTTCATTAAGCTTTAACGGTTTGTGTGTTAATGTTTGTGTTTGTAAATGTGTGCATGAAAAAGTGAAGAAACTGATCTATATCAGAAATTGTATCAAACCTACAGTAGGTGGACAAAAGAGCTGTTTGTTTTATCATCATCAGTTGTATGTTGCTCGTATATGCTTATTTGTCATAGGTAATTGGAGACTTTGAGGTCTGAAAGAAGGACCTCAAAATACCCAAGATAATCAAGCTGGCATTTTGAGGCAGCTCTAAATCTATCAGTAAAACCAACCACCATAACCATGCCACACATTAGTAAAAGGGTGCCAACCAATATGTTGCCATGCAGTGTTTGCACGTGTCCTGCAGTTGTAGTACAACTTTGCTTGCACCCAGTGTTGATTGTATTGCAGTTTGCTCCCATTCTGTTGCTTGGAGGGTTGTGCTGGCTACAGTATGATAAGTAAAACCAGCATTGACGTTAATCTGTCTCACTCCCACAAGAAAAGACAGATAAGAGTGGGGGAGAGGAGCGGAGGGAGGGTGAGACAGTGGAAAGAAATTTTGTCGTGTTGAAGCTGAAGTTGAGTATGAATTGAAAGGCATGAGTCAAACTCCCCGTATCCTTGTGTGACAGCGTATGGCTGTCACATAACCATATGCTGTGATTTTTGCGTGTCTGGACACGTGTGTTTCCGTATAAATAGCTCTGATGGTAACATAAGCAGGGACCCGGGCTCAGTGGTTTTTCCCATTGATTAGATGGCTGGCTAATGCACAATCATCACCACCACTCATGCACATACACAGTAACACACACACACAAACTACTTTATTGCACTAATGAGACTTGGTTAAGACCCCCTAGGAGCAACCAACAACCACTTTACCCCTGAGAGAGACATTGGGTGTGAGAGAAAGAAGGAGTGACTAAAAAACAGCTAAAAAGCAGAGGAAGAGTAAGGCAGATATAAAGAGCATGGAGGAAAAAGGACAAGATAGAAAAATGAAAGGACAAAGCATGACAGTATAAAAGCCATCCTGCCTTAATTTTTGTCTCAGTGTGTGTGTGTATATGTGTGTACGTGGTTAAGATGTCCCTGAGGGGTGTCCTCTTGCTGTCAATGTGTGTATCCCCATGTCTGGGTGTATGTGTGCGCTAGAATTACCCAGAATGCTTTAGCAATTGACTGGCTGGCTAATGGCGGTCTCTGTTTTCCTCTGATGGTCATTGACTAGGCCTTCTCATCAATACCTGTTTTTACAGCTATTCTAGTGATGTGTGTGTCTCTGTGTGTAGTAATTGTGGTTGTGTGGTTGTGCATGCTACTTATGAAAGAAATTACCCTTACTTGGGAACTCATGAGTTTCATAAAAGCACCACTTATGCCGCTTCTTCACATGTCTCTTGTTTGCTTTACCCTTGATAGATCGTGTCTATTTTTTAAGACCTTGTACAGACAGTGTTTGTGGAGATTAATACCATTTTATTGCAATGTTTGTTTTGAGAATCATAATTTTGAGACATAAATTTGAACTGATTGCAGATACTTGGTGTGAATTAGGTTTCTCAGAGGAAATTCTGTGTTGTAAGATTTAGCACCATTCCTCGATTTGCCAACATACACCACTGCTTGTTTTCAGCCTAAAATTTGATTTGATAAAACTGTACATTTTTTTCCCACTCTTGGCTTTTTAGCCCTTGTTTTACAAGGTTAATGCGCCAGCAACACATGTGGTATGAAGGACAACTTGTGGCTTTCAACCAGGGAGGAAGTAATGGAAGTTCTTTCTGGAAAAACAGGATGGATTTTCTATCTTAAAGTTTGTTCCAGGATGTATGAATGAAGTATCATTTAAGAAGTTTAGATAGTGGCTCCTAATAAATGTCTTTTTAATCTAATTTTCTTTTATAGTTTTATTATTTCACTATATTTTATTTGTATGATAAAGCACAACTTTAGTGTTTCATCGTTTTTATTTTATTTTTTATTAAAAAATCTTTATCTGTTTTTATTTATTTATTCATGTACATGATTGGTTGTGTTTATTTTTATTTGTATATATGATATTTAAACTCTGATGATGAGCATGACGATGAAGGCCACAAGCTGAAATGCACAATTAAACAAAGCGTTGCTGAAGCTTTAACTTCATCAGACTCTATACTTTTCTCCATGCATCTTGGAAGTAGGTGAAGTTGTTCCAGAAACCTCCACTCTGCCCTTTTTAAGGCAAGGTGCATCTGCTCTAATTACTCCTTGAAATCCTTAATAATAAAGTAGACATATGAGAGCTGCTGGGAAGTAGTGCTTGACTTTGATAAATAAATATTTAGGAGTTACCAATATAAAAAAGTTGTGGCCTCCAGACGCTTTTCATAGTGTTTTGAATAAAGATACATATATCAGTATGCACAATACTCTCCTCTGTTCTCGTTTCCTCCCCCATAGTTCCCCTACCTGTGGGTTTTCTCCTCCTATTGTTCTCCCTTCAGTTTGGAAAGGATTTGGTCTCACAGACACACAGCAAGACTATCACCACTCCACCCAAGAGACCACTCATCTCTCCCTTCAACTCTCCCACTTCCCCCCCACCTTCTTTTCCTCCCTCTATCCATCCATCTTTCCATCCATTGATTGCCACTATTCCTGGACTCCTGTCATCCCACTCTTAGTTCAACTCAAGTTTCCCTTCCCTTCCCACCACTCAGCTGTGTGTGTGTGTCCTAACCTCTGCATTTCATCCTGTTTTTTTGGCTGTCACAATTGATCAAGTATAAAATCTGCACTTGCATAGTAGTAAAAGAAAATACTTACACTTACTTTCCATTAATGATAGAGCAGGACAGTAATTTATTAAAATCAGTGAGTGATCTTTTTTTTGACATGATTGGATGACTTGGAACACAGTCACTATGTTGTTCTTTCTTTGAAATGTGACTCAATTCCACGCTCATTAGGAGCAACAGACTTCTTACTGCCTAGTCACCTCTAAGTGGCCCAAGTATTGACCATCTATAAGAAATGGTCAATTCTATGAGAAAAGCTGAGCTGATCAATAGGCTGATTACCCTGGTAAGAGCGGAGCTCTCAGCTCATTCATTCAGTCATTCTGTCATTAAATTAATCATTCATTTTATTAATACAGATTTTTATGTAATGGATTCTTTTTGAAATGTTTATTTGCTCTTTTTAGGCTATTAGAGGCACAGATTGGAAAGATGACAGAATAAGGAGATAGATGGTTGGGAAACACAACACATGAGTAGGATCCCCAACAAGACTCAAGGAAGTCAGTTCCAAGAGTCCAGCATCTTAAACCCTTTGGCCCCCACTGTGCCAACCATAATTTTTGTGCTTGGCACAGTCAGACAGAGACACACTTAAATATAAAAGGAAGCATATGTATCATTTATTCACACATACTCATCTCCCTCTCTCACTTTCTCCAGTTCTCTTCATTTGGCACTTCCTAATGTGTGGAGGAATTTTCGAGCATCATGTTATTTCTGAATAGAATTGTGAGTCCTGAATGGATATTCATCAGTCAGAAAACTACAAATGTCTATTTCACAATCCCAGCCTTTGTCAGTTTGAATGTGACTGACAGTGGTGGATGGGTGAGTAGTGCAGATTTTGGATTGTTCTTGCCCAGTTAAATTTTTCTCCTTTTTTTTTCATCCTTCTATGTTCAATGTAAGGTAAAGTGTTCTCAGTAGCTTTTCTGATTGCTGTTAGACAAGTGTTTGGTGATGTTAACAGGTGGTATAAACAGATGACAGATTTTTGAAAGGATAGCATCCTCAGATGCCACTTCGATCTGGCAAGGAATAATAACAGTCGTGATGGATAGCAGCGCTTCCTTAGAGTAGGTTCTGCTGGCCATAGATTAGCACAGCAAAATACTTTTTTTTGCATCAGAAGTAAACAAACCTGGGGTTGAGTTATTGAAAAGTGAACACGATGGGTCAGATTTACTAAATGGTGCAACATAATATGTCAACACAATCACCAAGTTAGTTTTACAGGTGACTTACAAATTTTGTGCTTTTTTCTACATACAGGCGCAGTCAGTTAATTTCAGTATGACATGCCAAACCTTCCAAACGTACAAGTGTTACAAACTAAGAAAATGTATTGACAAGCAGGACTGGCTTAACCTGTTAACAGCAAAGAAATATAGGTCATAGCAGTATATGCTGAATGTAGGCCAACTGTTTGGCAGAAAGAATTATTATAATTGAAACAGGATTCTATAATTGTAGCACTGTAAGCTATTCACACCCTTTTAACTTGTTTGACAGATGAATAATACTTACATTCCTTCTAAAAAAGTCCATGGGATGTGGGAAAGTAAGTAAAAAGTGTTGAAAAAACAAAGAAGTTATGGAGACAAAAATTGTTAAAGTTGTTTGGTTTTTTATTAAACTGAAATACACAGGGAAGCCACTATCAAAGGAAAGAAAACATAATACAACTGAAAAAATGGTCACTAAACAAAGTTAAAAAGGTTCTCACACAGAGAAAGGGTACCACACACAAGTTCACAAGCTGCATCACAAAGGCTCACTGGACTGTATGTGGCCTTAAGTACTCTGGCTTAATTGCTAGAGTAGAGTAGAGTTAGCTGTGCAAAAAAGGCTGCACCTAAGGGGACATGGCAAGATACAACCATACATATCTCACATCTGGTCAAAGTGTATGCAGCTGAATTTGTGTAGGTTCACCTATGTGCACTGTCCATGGTCCTGAAATTATAACAGAATGAAATGATATTAAGAAAGTGTGTTTTTAAAATGTAGACATGTAATTGTATTGATCACAACAAAACCATATGGCACCTTAAAACTATCCAATCAATTCAGAGGATAAAAAACTGTTTTACCCATCAGGTAAAACATCAGGCATTGGCAGTCTTAATAAAGGCTGCCAATGCCTGATGTCCATCCAGACATTTCACTTTGCACAACCTGACACCAAAAATTGAAGACATGGAAGAAATTTTGTTGCCGTTGTTATTGGATGAATCCTTTTTGTTAGAGATTCTAGGTCATCTCTGAGTTAATTGAGCAAGTTTAGAATTCTGAGGCTTGGTAATTTATACTTTTTATCACATTATTTTCTGGCGTTCCAAATAAATTAAATGAACATTACAGTTGCTCTTAAATCTGCAATCCCCCATCTGCACAGCAAAAACTAAACTGTTAAGCACAAAATATAAGACTTGCTTTTTTTTGTCTTAAATAGTGTTACCGTTAACAGTTAATTGTGTGTCACAAATGTTAGTATATCTGTTTGCTAGCTTAATTTTTATATTCCCCTCCCTGCATTGTGGGTATTGAGAAAAACACTCCCAGAAATGCATATGTAAGAGAGTCGGTTACAAAAAATCTCTGAGTTACCACCTCTGACATCTTTTCAATTTGCTCGCTGTAATAAAGGCCAGCAGTTTTTGTTTTGTTTTTTTTAAAAAACCAAAACCCTATTTGGAGCAGCACAACACATTCATATGGCGCGAAGTTCACAACCTGATAAGGTGGCTTATATAAGAGGAATGTTAGTTAGCCTGTGTTCACATCAAAGTACTGATGTCGTCTATCCGGTTGTTCAGTCTGACGTCACTAGCCGTGTCTGGGCCTAAACTCTGCTGCAGGTCCATATATCAAACGATCACTATGGCATTACTGAAAGTTGAAAACTGTCTAAAGTCTTTCATCTTTAATAAAATGATCAGCGTTCTGCTCTACCAGGTGTAACAATTGAGTTTAACATCCAGGCATCCATGAAAACGGAATTTATGACATTTAACGAAATTAGAAGTTAGCAGGAAGTTAGCTCGCTAGCTTCTATCTAAATACAATATAGTGTGTCCTGACTGCGGGGTTTTGGAAACAAATTCAAACGTACAGCTCTGTTATCACTTCCAACATAAATGAAGACAGAAAACTAAACAGCAGTGACGTTTGTAGGGTTACTGAAGTTTGGCTAGCTGGTATATAATGATGTGCTAAGTGACCGCTTGCGACACAGCTATGTTAGCATATCATAAACAAGCTAACTTTTTTTCCACTCGATAAAAGTTAACGTGAGTGTTCTCGGTGTTCAGGAACAAATGTAATCGCATGGCAGGATGCTTTAAAAGGACCAAACTTCAGCCAGGAGAACAACTGAGATAATCCATCCACAATACGAGGTTAGTCATTCATATACTGCTGCATGGGCTGGGCTGTAGTTACATCCTAAGGTTTTAAAAACTGAGCTTAAATAAATGATTAGCGGTAATAAAAGCCGAGGGAGGTCAACAGTGATCACTGACTGTTTTAGGAGCTTTTTGAGATTAAATAGAAGAAAATACATAACATTAAAGATGTTAACAACACAAAAGCCATATTAAACGCAGACTACTTTAGGCCCGGAAGTAGGATTCGTCACGTCAACCCTAACACAGTGTTAGAAAATGAGAAAAGTTGATACATTTTCCGTAAACTTAAAATGGTGCATTTGAGGTGTAAGTATTATTATAGTTCCTGAACTGCACGTACCTTGAATGGCATCTGAATCCATGACTGATGCTTGAATGCCTTGGCCAGTTCAAATTCTACTTGCAGCAACTTAGGATGGTAGGCAGAGTCAGACTCACAGACAATAGCTTTTTGTATCTGCATAAAATGTGATTAGCCACTTACAATCATGAGAAGATATGAAGAAAGCACTTTCCACATGTATTAAGGGTGGAAATAAGCATGTGGTCACTAATGAAGGATGGGGTATACTGTAGATGCTAATATCCAATATTCATAGAGATAGGAAGAAGCATGCGCAAAAAGTATGGTGCCTTTTACAACCCATCACCTGAACAAGTTTAGGGCAAATGAGAAGAAAAGTCTTTTAAATCCATGAAGGGGATGACGAGTCAAGGTGGGCTGTTTTTGTTGTTGTTGTATATGTTCAGACTGAGACTGTGATAGGGATATACCTGTTCAAGTATTTCCCCTCAACCGTAAAAGGTTGATGAGGTATGTTTGTCACTGTGCTGGACGGGTGGGCAAGTTGGTTTGGATAACCAAGTTTGTGAATGCGATCTGAGAATGAGGCAACGTCGGAGTATCAAATTAGTATCATACATGCATCTACTAAAAATGTCAGACAAGTTTGAATCTCAGTGTCTCTGACCTCAAGGTCAAGGTCAGGAGTCAAGTCAAAAATCTTATGAGTGCAATAACTTGAGAATGAGGTGATGTAGGATTTTGAAATTGATACCAATGTCTAACTCTACTGAAACATGGTTTGTCTACTTATAATAAAAATGTACCAAATTAATACATCCAAATATTAGACTGAATTAGTGTGTTGCAATTAAGTTTTGTTTTTTTAAATCGATCTGCCCACTACAGTTCAGTGTCTCAGGCACAAACGGAATAGCTGGGCTGGGTATGTGCAGACAATATCAAGAGCAACTAACATAGGCTATAGCAGTGAACAGCATAGAATCTGCTGTTTGTCAACCTTGTTCACACATAACTGTGAATGATCTACTGTGCTTACTCTAAATAGTGCACAGAAATGCTGCCAGTCTTATAATACACTAGCAGAACCCCTGAGTAACTGTCATTGAGAGGTTTCATGTTACTGGGTCTATTTGTTTTTCTTGTTAACATGAAGGCGAAGTGTTTTGGCAAGCACAGGGTGAAGGGACAGAGAGGACACAGATATGGTTGGTAGCAGCAATATTGAGAGAATGGAAGCTGTGGGGTCTTTTTTTATTTGTTTATATTGTTGTTTTACTTTGAAAGAAGTGGGAACGACCGTAATTTGCTCACTTTAAAGGTACTTCTTGCTTTTTATCTGGTCCTAAACTAAACCATTTGAATTCTAATACATGGTGTGCCTTCTACAAACCACGTTCCTTCATAATCTTACTTGTTTTACACGTGCTGCCTGATTTTACATGTGCCTGAACTCGGGCGAGTGAGGGAATTTGTTTTAGAAGTCTGGTAATTAGAGAGAGAGTGGCTGCCACAGTTGATTAATGCACACACAGAATGTGTGTAACATTTTTTTGAGACACTTTTTACTGGGGCCATGGACCATGGAGAAAGAGAGACAGAGGAACTAGAAAAAAAGGGATCGCCCTGTTAATTTCATTATTTTATTTTAGTGTGTGTGTGTGTGTGTGTGTGTGTGTGTGTGTGTGTGTGTGTGTGTGTGTGTGTGTGTGTGTGTGTGTGTGTGTGCCTGCACAAACTTACTCAGTGTTGCTGTTAAAATAGAAAAAATATACCTAAAAGTACAAATATCATCTGTTTGAAAGGACACAAAGACAACAAGCAGTACACAGTAAAATTCAATGCAGTTGCCTGTAAATGCTGTAAGATAAAGTGCTCTAGAGGGATTTTTAACTGTGCAGTGCACAGCTGAAGTCTCCTGTTTCTAAAGCATATCAGAACGAACCTATTGTGATTTATTGCCTTAATTGATTTAATGTATTATTCGTTATAAATGAACTGATTTATTGCCTAAAAAAATAAAATTTTAGTGTTCAGTATTATTTAGGGAATGTTTAAAGTGTGGGTGAAGATGGTGGTGTGATTATGTCTTATATATGTATTACAACATGCAGTGTGGAGAATGTAGGACAAACACTGCATCATTAACAGACCAATATGTAAAACCTAACAAAAAGGAGAGTGTTACTGCTCTAAATATTCCATGTCATTGGACCAAGTCCTCTGTGCCTGTATTAGTTTCCATGTATTTGTGCTCAAGCACTAGATTGAATGCACTTCCACATACCTCTATGGAAATTAAGTCATACACACATATAGTGGGACAATCAGGTCATTCCAAGGTAAAGGGACTTAGATAAAGTGAAATATTCATACTTTAGATATAGTGTCTGTGTGTGTGTGTGTGTGTGTGTGTGTGTGTGTGTGTGTGTGTGTGTGTGTGTGTGTGTGCGCGTGCACACGCATCAAGCTCATGACTGCTACAAGCAGTTCTTTTTAATTGAGGTCCTGACGCCTCAAGCAAAACGCTTAGGAGAAAGATAAAACCTGCAGAGTGGTAAGTGCAAGCCTATACCGACAGACATACAGAAAAACACAAACATGCAGATAAACACAACAATGCTGACCTTTATAAGTAAATAAAAAAGTTGGATATCAAGCAGTACTGATAATGAAGCAGGCCACTTGCTGCCTACTAACTGTGATAACAATTAATGTTGGTTAATAACTGTGATAACAATTAATGTTGGTTAATAATTGCTTTTCTTATGACTGCTCAGGATAAGGATAGTTTTTGCCAAAACCTTTCAAGTTTTGGACATTGTACAGGCTCAAGGTGAACAAAAGACCGACGTGTAACAGTTTGCTGCTGTTTAGGCCAAAATTGCAGACTCTAGATAATTTGTTTTATTCTTCTTCCTTTTCGCTTGTATAGCCCGACCTGTCTTTGGTCCCTCTCCTCACTTAGTGTGAGGAATGAATGAGAAGAAACTTGTTGAAGTTGAGAAATATCTTGACCGCAACTGTATGACCCGTTAGCACTTCATTAAAAAGGCAAGAGCAAAACAGATTTTGCCTGCTGAGGTATATCTCTGGAGATTGGCTTTTGAGGTGAACAATCAGCTTGGTACTTGGTGTCCACACATAGTTTTAAACTGTGTGTGGACACCAAGTGATGTGGACAGTGATGTGTGTGTGTGATGTGGACATCATTTCAACACTTTGTTGTTAAAATGATAGAAATTGTTTATTGTTCATGCAGTGTTTTTCATTACTGCTAGAAATTTAACCCAGTGATTTCTGTTATGCATTTATATTTTAGACATGGCGACTAAAACTAAAGCTTAATCTCATGCTGAATCAGAGCAGTGATGAAACATGTTTTACTGTATTTTCTTGTTGTAACAGATCGCACCTAGCTATTCATGATTACTGGATTTCTGTTCTAATAGGAAAATAAATTCAATGTGCTTAACACAGAAAATAAAAACAAAAAATCATGCGCACACACACGCATACACACACACACACACACACACACCTGTTGAGTGTAGGCCTGTATGAACAAAAAGGTTTTGAATTTGTTTGTGAATGTCTCCACAGATATAATTGATCTCAGGTCAGCAGGCGGCTTGTTGAAATGAAAAAGATCACAGTAACTGAAGGCACCCTGAGCACATTTGGATGTGATTCCTAGGACCTAACTGCATTACGAACTGTCACTTTATTAATTATGTAACTACAGGTCAGCATAACTTACAGTTCAGGAGCAAAAAATGATTTAAGCTCTGTTGGCGTAGTTTCGATACGTGCAAGTCTCAACAGAGGTCAGTGATTACACAAAAAACACTTTGCATGCTATCAACTATAGATATTACATGTTTGACTAAAGATATTTTAACACTCATTTTTACGTACTGTGCCTCTATGCCTTGGACTCTTTCTTTGTCTTACATGCACAGGAGTTTGTGTGCAAATAATTTGCGTTATCTGTGGATAGTGGTTAAAAGCCTTGGAAGGAAACATCTATTGTTTTCTTCAGAGGTCTCAATATTGGCTTTCACTAAATTGTTTATTTAAGAGAACACATGATAGCACGAGATAACACGTTCACTTGCTGCACAGGTTACACAATTGGCACGAGGCATGCAAGGTTGTCGTGTGCCAGATGTGTGTATGGTTTTGGTTTTTTTTTATCTTTTTAAGCATTATTTTTTAGAATATGTCTTCATATTTACATAGATAAATGTGTTTTGGATTTTGTTTTTATATAATCCCCTGCAGTCTATTAGTTTCCTGTTTTTAAAACAGTGATTATTTTACTAGGTCTGTGGTGTTCTGTGCTCTTTAGTAGCTTCGATAACGAGCATCCGAACTTCATCAAGACTTTTCTCTGTCTCTCAGTCTTTCTCTATCCCGCTCTTAATTTATTTCCCTTTTTCCAGAAGCTATTGCACTGCAAAAATTAATGTGTGGAAACACTGATATAGCGACATTCTTTGTGCATGTACAGTGATTCTCAAGACCCCAGAAATGTATTCATAGCACCTTACCAAAGCAGTAGTTTAAAATGATTTGATTTAAAGATGTTATACATTTATCTCATATAATTCATATGTTCAGTGTATCTACTAGAACCCATAGAGATCATACAAGGCCAAAAGGTACTGCAGCGCCTCCTGAGTCTTAATTGGCCCTCTTCTCACCCTAAATTAATTTCTGGATGCATTAAAGGTTTTGTTAATTCCTGTCTTTCGTTTGTACAACCCCCTCTTTCCTTTTCTTTTCTTTGTTCCACTCACAGTCACCCTACATATCTAATTATCTCCCATTGCGAAACGTATATGTTTTCTTCTCACAATTTCAAACTTTGATTTCTTCTATTTCGGACGAGCAGCCATTGCACTGAAAACTTGTGTGACAAATTAAGGGGTGTTGTAGTGTTCTGATCTTAGCAACTAAACAAGAGCACCAAGGATGAGGAGAGAGTTGTTCCCCTCCCTCTCCACTTTCCACCCTTCTAATCCCCTAAAAGCACTTACGAGATTGGCGCTGCCCGCCTGCCTCTTCCTGCTCGCCTACCCCGTTGGTTGAAACAGCAGCTGATTGGAGGAATCGAGGCTCCTAATTGGATCATGAGGGTGTGATGCAGGCGACAGCAGCCACATTATGGGAAGCTGACTTTGTGCAGCGTAACCCTGCCAGGATGACCCTTTTCTTGTGTATGAAGGTGTGTGTATGTGTGTGTTTGTGTACAAACTGACCCCAATGTGACTAAGAGCCTCCTTTCATCAAGGCAGACTGGCTGAGGCTGCAGGAGAGGGTAGATTGATGAACAGAAGATAGAAAAGTAGAAGAGAGTGAAAGGAGGAGAAAATTAGGTAAAACTAAAAAGAGAAAATAGGTAACAAAAAAGGGAAGAAAGCAGGAGAGAAGGTGAAGCTGTTAGCACTGTATTAAGGGCACCACACTTCAGTTTTCCCTTTTTACAAATTTTTATTCCCTTTCTGACAGTAGGGGGTAAGGTAGGATTGATGACATGATGCAGTGAATTAATCCCCCTGAACTTTGTGCCTGTGCTCTGTGTGTGTCTTTCACTGTGTGTGTCTTGGTGTCTTTCACTTTGGTGCAAAGTGACTGTGTTGTCCGTTACGGTGTAAATTGATAGCGTCACTGCTCTTTGCCGCATTATTATTATGGGGAGCGTGGAGCTGTACATTCAGTTTCCTAACTGCATTCTATATCACACCATCATGCACACCTGATCCCACAGACCTAAATGATACACCAGGAAGGACTATCTCAAACATTTTCACCTGAAACCTTGCTGGTCTACTTCCTTTGTGTATTGCATACTGCATTTTTTCCTATTTAAAAACATCAATTAAAATACTGATGCTACTATGGTTACATTGAGTATTTTGTCTGTTTTTAGGTATCTCAAGTAATACTGAAACACGCTCACAAATATACACAGCAAAATTGTTATGGCATGGTGACATTTACTCATCATGCTGCAAAGCCAAACAGTTCTTCAGGGCACTTCTCTAATGTGAAGTGTTATTTAGTAGATGTAAAATTTGAAACTGATTTCAAACAGTAGCCAAAATTCTGCTGTTAATATTGTTGTTTTGCTGTTTGTTTGTCAGTATGCTCTCTGTTAGCCAGCTCATCATAGTGCTTTTATACCTGTGTCTTCATGTGACCTTTTGTGCATGTATGGATGTTGGATTTCAAGTGAATGTGGATGCATGAGTGTGCTGTACTATGTTGTGAGTATCTGTGCAGTCATTTGGGTACGTGTGTTTGTGTGTGCATGTGTGTGCGCACGTGTCTGTAAGAACGTGTGTGTTTGTGACTGTGTACTATGTCAGCGAAGTGCCGTGGTACAGCGGGGGCGTCTGATCCCTCCACCTTTTAAGAACATCAGAGGGTGTGAAAAGCTCTGATTGCTCTAACCGCTCTCATTGGGACTCAAACCCTCGGCTTAGTTGTGCTTGAGCGAGTTCGGAGAGACAAGACAGGAAGAGGGGCATGTGTGTGTCTCTGTCAGGGAGGATGAGGGAAAGGGGAATGGGGAGAGATGGGGGACAGAAGAGAAAGGGTGGCAGTGAATTAGTTTGGAGGAGCAATGGAGACTTATAGAGGAAATCAGGTTTAAGAAGGGAAACACTGAGTAAACTGGCAAAATTTGGTATGAAACAGATATGGTAAGAGAAGATGAATGTTGAAATGAGACAGGGTAGAGAACAGAAGGAGGGATGAACTGAGAACTGTTGTACGTTAGTGAAGTCATTAGCAGGAGGAAAAAAACAGAAGTCATGCTTGAATTATTTGGATTGATTGTTTTAAGCTGCTTATTAAGATGATGCTATTGTTTTCACTTACCTAATGATCACAGTAGCTTATTACCAGAGAGAAACACCCTGACAACTTTTTTTCTTCCAGTTTAAAAAAAAAAGAAAGTACAATAATGATATAAGTGGGGAAAATAAAAAACAAAAACAACTGTTCAAGAAAAAGTTACACATGTTCACAAAGAGTCAAATGTGTCAAACCAGATGTCACATGCGGTCTACATTGAATTCAAGTTTTGGGATGGAAATCCTGATCAAATGTCTTTGGAGAGAGCACTGAATCTCTCCTGGTTATGACATTGTTGCTGTGTATTTTAAAATTTGCAGTAAAATACACCAAATCTGAATATTTCAGTTCACAACTTTTACTGAAATGATCACAAAAATATTATATGACCTAAAAAGGAACATAAGATTACGTTTATTGTGTTGTTTTTTCCCCCTATCGCATCAGGCTGAAAGCCACTGCCACTAGGCAGCACAGTTAACCGAATTTAAGCCTCAGTCATGATTTTGACTTAAAACAACGTGATTAAGCAATATTGAAAATGTGTGGTTCACCAATAGAATGCAAATCAAAAGCAAATGAAACACACCTTAAATAACCACCTGACCACAGTCAGGTGACAGTCACAGCTCTTCCTCGCATCACGCAGTTTGAAGAGCATGTCCCTCTAAGCGGATCATCATCGACTATATGGAAGGAAGTCAGATTTAGAGGTACTAACAAGGAATATGCATATCTGCATATCCATCAAACTCCCCAAAATGCACTAAAACCACCAAAGCAAATACCAGAGAGAAGTGTCTAAAAATGTTTGTCTAAGGGATCAGCTGGATTTAAGTGTGTAAAGAGGACCAAATTTTGATGCACAGATTTGTACATTAGCAGGAATGTCACACCACATGGACACGCCAATAAAAATATTTTTGTCACAAAACTCATGAATAATCTTGACAAATAATTGTGATCTCCGTGTTGATAATAATCATGATAATAACTTTGGCCATGATCGTGCAGCCTGGATTTTAAATATATTCTTTCCCCGGCGGCATATCCAAAGGCCCCAGTGTTCAAAACTTTATCATCTTTTTCATGCCTGATGTGTTTGAATCACTGTAAGTTGGTAAAATATTATTTAATAACAATATCTAATACAGTACATGTGTTGATTTCAATTCTGTCTCTCTGTTCCCCATCTCAGAAAAAAGGATTTTCAGTGTCTGCATAGTTATACATATGCTATCATACACACACAGCGCACGTGTGAGCTTATGAGTTCTTAATGTCATCTAGGGGTTAAATGCAGTGTTGACTGTGTAGAGCAGAGTGCGGCACAAGACCTGCCAACTGATATCCACTGACATTCAACACATTAAGCCTTGCACACTATCTATGTGTGGTAAAAGTGCTGTTTATTCTCCTTTGCCAGCTGCTTAAGAATACAAGCAAGAAGCCTTTCCCTAACTGATATTTATTCTTCAGTGACCTTCAAGAGAAAAACATGCAGTGAAGGGAATGCAAGAAAAAAAAAAGTATAAGCACACATACACTTAAAAGTATAAACTCTGAAGATTCTCGTTGTGTTTCCTTCTTTCGCTCTTTTACTTTTCCCACACCCACATTTAGACAAAAACGTGTACTTACACATACTTCAAACACACCAGTACACTCCCAGCATTGCCCAGTAGATTTATATGTGACAATAGGGTCTTTGGGTCAGATATCCGGGGTAACCAGAGACCTGATCCCAGACATCAGGATTGTTTGAAAGTTCAGAGGTATAAGCCACACAATCTTACACATAATTTAACACACACATCTACTGGACAGAAAGCCTTAACTTTTTAATATATTGGAAATGGTTTAAATCGTGCAATTAAATAAAATATCACTGACAAGTATACCGAAGATTTTATGAAGAAAACTAAGGAAAAATAGACAACACAATAGCAACATTTGTGGCTTGAAGAAAAAGAAGATACACACATGCATGCACATACATCAGGGTGGGGTCAGGTGTGGGGTTAGGCTGTGAGGGTCTCTAATAGGTTCCCCTGACACATGAAGTGTCAACACTAGAGACAGAGATGTCATCACACTCACACATGGGCACACCTAAATATAAAAACAAACACACACAGCCAGCCATAGCTGTGTGGCCAGATGCAATTCCATGCAAAAAAAATTAGTGCAACTTAATAAGATTACACAATAACTGTCATTATCCCAGCAGAATGAAACATAAACCCACTGTTACTCGTAGCCACTGCAGTTTATTCTTACACTTCTATATTTTACGCTTCCCTGATATGTTTTTTATCTTGTGAAATATAACAGCACAATCAGCTCTTACAGACTGAACTATGTTCTGTTTTGTTGTGTCTGTGTTTGTGCCAGTTTCTGTTTGTTTAGGACTGTGTATATTGCTGTACTTAGGACTGAATAATAAGTATGTTTTCAGAGTATGAATATGAGAACTTATGAATAGATATGTTAAGTGTCTGTTCGTTTCTGTGCGTGTGTATGACAGAGTATGAGTGTGTCCACATGTGCATGTGTCGTTATGGATTGCCACATTGTGGACTTGACAGGATCATAATTACAAGCAGTGATGAAATCTTCCAAGTGTTTTCTCCTTGCTCGCCTGTGTGTGCATGTGTGTGTAATATTTGTCATCCGTGGCAGCACGCTCCCTGTTAGCACACAGTAACCATGATCACACCTTCATCTTCCACTAATAGGACCACGACAGACAGATGGAGAGGAAAGGAAGATAGATAGATTGAGAAATCGATAGATCGAGAGATAGAAAAAAATATCCCCATCTTTGCTATATAAAATTTTCCAGTAGGGTTTCCCTCTTACAGAAACTCTTCCACTTTATTTGGTGTTCCTCTGAAAATGTATAGCAGTGAGTGAGATGTATTAAGTGTGTGTCAGACACGCACCCCTTCACCACATAAAGGCTTTTTCCCTCCCTTCATTGCCTTGTGATCCAACCCTACCTGCCACTGTGGTAAAATCACCATGAGGCAGAGAGGGGCTGGAGGGGCTGGGGGGCAGAGGCGAGAAGAAGATGGAGGAAAGATGAGAGGAGTCAACAGAGAGGGGGTGAGTGAGAGGAGGAGAGAGAGATGGGAGGCGCTCAATTTGCCATCACGGGTGCAACGGGGCAGAAAGTATCCAAGAAAGAGGATGAGTATGTGTGTGTATGTTTGGGTGGGTGTGTGCATGTGTGAGAGAGAGAGAGCGAGACTGTGAGTGTTTATGCATTTATGCGTGTGTGAGTGTGTGTGTGTGTGTGTGTCTAACAAGGGAGAAAAGACAACTCATTTGAATGTCAGATACGGGGAAGCGTGGCGTGCAGGGAGGGAGGAATGAGGCGAGGAGGGATGAGAAGAATGAATATGGATTACTGGGATGAAGATTCTATTATTTTCTGCCCGTTTCTCTGATCTCTTTGTCGCAATGCTATAGGCTTGTGCCAGTGTGTGTGTGTTTGTGTGTGCCAGTGTGTGTGTTTGAAGTACGGAAGAGAAAGTACAGGTCTGCGACAGAGAGACTATATTTGCTTATGTGATGTGTTGATGTTTTGTAACAACACTAGCGTGAGTGAAAACATTTGTTTGACAATATGTGCGATGGACTTCAGGGTCTGAGTGTATATTTAAAGTGTGTGTGGGAGGGGAGTTGTTAGGTTTTGATGACTTGGAAATCAAGTTTTTGCCTTTTTTTGTGAAATCTCAACAGCATCTTGTGTCTCAACGTATGCACATATCTTAAACATTACCATATTCACACAGCTACACACTCAATTAAGGCCATATTTACTAAGCAGGGCAAATTAGCGCGATGCCACATACTTGAAAATGCGCTGCTGGGAGTGGAAAGTTCTGTGGGCAAACAGCAATGCAATGCAAATTAGTCAGCAGACTTGGAGAGGAAGTGAGTAATGTAGTAATAAAAATTATGTAGTATACTGTAAGTGAAAGTTTTATTCACGTGTTTCAATCCAGGCCTACAAGAGCAGTCAGCTACCCTCTGGCAACCTCCAGTCACTAGGGACAAATGTGCGTTCACTGACCAGTTGCCGAGTGGTTGTTAAAGGCTGCTGGATGTCACTGGGTGAAATTGACTTCAAAGATGAAACTGCATCAAAAAGCTCTCTGTAATTGCTGTGACAGTTGCCACAGTTACCTGTAGTTTGTAGAGATGGACCGATCCGATATTACGTATCGGTATCGGTCCGATACTGACCTAAATTACTGGATCGGATATCGGAGAAAAATAAAAAATGTAATCCGATCCATTAAATATCACGAAAGCACCTCACAAAACTTGCAACACCCCGTAACTCACCTCAGAACGTTAGCACGTTGGAGCAGTATGCATCACGTGATAGAGCGGCTGTGGCATGCGGGACCTGTCGGTGGTCTGGATAGCATGTGGAGCTTCGCTAGCAACCCGGCATTTCATCTCCGATAAAGTTATCCCGAGAGAAGTAAAGCAAGTGTGTAAGTCCATCTCTGAATGTTTGTAAAGCATTCCTGCGTTAAGCTTAACAAGCGACTGCCTCTTCTTGCTGCTACTTCAATCATGAAACTGCTTAACGATCAGCTGATCGGCTTTTCTGTCGCGAGTCCGTGTCTCTAGTTTGCTTTTGGCCCACTTTGCACCAGAAAGAGGAAACCAGCGGATAAACAACAGCAGCACGTTTAAGCTTGATCAGCTGTTGTTAGAATGTATTTAATATTACTTTCTACTCCAGGATCTTTTTCTACGTAGCTGACGCTGGTAACTGTGCAGGGGCGGATCTAGCAAAGTTTAGCCAGGGGGGCCGATAGGGCATGAACAGGGAAAAGGGGGCACAAAGACATACTTTTCTTTCTTATTCTCATTTAAAATGTCTAGCTTTTAATAAATAATTATCTGACACCCAAAGTTTTAATTTGATGTAAAATGAATAGAAGTCAATTACTGTATATAGTAACTATTAAGTCTAATATATATACCCTAGTAAGCTATAGTACTTTTTCCTTTGGGAAGGTACCATCTGTGCAGTCTGCAATTTTGTTGAAGAAAGATGTTGAATCTATTTAATATTTCTTGAAAAATAATTGATTTCTGTGCATTTTTTTTCACACTGCATCAAATTAAGGTTGATTACGTCGATTAAGCATCATGAGGTGGAGCGTGAGGGGTGGTTCCCTATTTTTTATTTATTTATTTTTATTGTTGCTGGGAGTTGGAACTCTATTAGTTAGGTTGCTTAATATTTATGCTAAGTACTCTTTAAAATACCAGAATAGGGAGGATGGTGTAGGTTTAAGTTTATTAGATTGATCAGTATTGCTGAACTATGAAATATTTTTTTTTTGCATACAGGTATAACAGAATAGCTTTAGTGTAGTTGTTGTTTTAAACTTGAGTATGAACTTATACAAAATGCAGCAAGATATTTAAAAAACAGTTTTGTTGATTAAAAAACACTATATCGGATTCATATCGGTATCGGCAGATATCCAAATTTATGATATCGGTATCGGTATCGGACATAAAAAAGTGGTATCGTGCCATCTCTAGTAGTTTGTATAGACTTCAAGTGAATTGTCAGTAGCCAACTTGCTAACTAATTAAATGAAACTGAAAAAATTTGATATCAGCTGCAAATTAAGAATGTTTGCTTTCAAAGTAAAAGTTATAAACAAAAAGTGCCTTACTAATTAAATCAACATGATTCAGATAGCACACCTTTTACTTTTAAAGCACACAGTCTCTCTTCTCAATTCATGCTATGCTCTTCACAGTTTCACTATCGTATAACAACTAGTTGGAGAATGTTTGCGGAGAAATTGGTATCCTCCTTGCAAACTATAGGTGACCTCATCAATCTGCTAGTGAGCAATCGCAGGGAGTATTTCACAACAGCACCTTAAACCTCTTTGTGACCAGCTTCACAGTAACCAGCCTTCCACAACCACTCACTAACTAGTCAGAAAATACACATTTTTCTGTAGAACCCAGGGGGTTACCAGGGAGTCACTGACCAGTCCCTAGGCGTGCATGACTGGGGCTTCTGAAATTGATTTCACAGTGACTGCCAGCCACCACTCTCCCTAGCAACTGGTGGTTGCCAGTTGGTCATCAACTGGGCTCTAGACCGGTGTGCATTTAGTTATGGGTTACAGTTTCAACTCTTATGTAAGAGCGTGCTCTTTCAGCTTGTGAACTTGATCTCTTGTTATCATATAAAGGATATTGCTGTGCTTTCCCATTCCCTTTCACTCCAGTACTCCCTGCACTTGCACAGACTTGCTCTGTCCTTGTTCAGACCACGTTTCTACTCAGATATACTGTTCCAACTTTACTCCCCTCATAACAGTCAAAGTAACAGTTGTTTCTGTTAACTGGTGTAACTTCTACTCTCTAATTTCCACCCCTCTTCTCACCTCACAGGTGGCATTTCAGATGGTTAGGTCATATACCACATAGGCACAAATGTCCTAAGTTTATCTGGCATATCTTTATCCCTGTGTCTGGGTTCATCCTCCCCCACATTTTAAGACTTTCATATGTACATTTCTTTTGTATGAATTTAAAAATGTAAGCCAGCTGAAACATACATCACATTTTGTGGTATAGCTCAGTGACTATGTATCGTAGCCCTATGTCAATGTGATGTCATTTTATTCTTTTTATTGTGGGGGTGCAGCGTGAAATTGGACCACAGCAGTCTAACAGGTCTACAGTAGATCACCAAAAGACATGGGAATAATGTGCTATAAAGGTCCAGTTATCCATAAATAGTACCAGAACCCAAAATGGCACTAACACTGGGAGACTGGGTTTTCTAACTGTTACACAAAAGTCCAAAAGCAGGAGCTGAAATCCAAGTGCAACAGTTTTGCAAGCAAGTGGTTAAGTTGTAGCATAGGGAAATCTGTACAAGGACCAGTATATTTAAGTGTAGATTTGCTATTTTGATCAAGCTCTGAGTAAATCTACATGCAACTCGTGATTGTGTGTGAGGTCAGAGACTTGTTGGAGAGCATTAAAATATGTGATCATGAAAACATTAAATGTTTTTTTTTAAACTGATAACGAAAAGGCTGTTAAATAAATACAAAAACGTATCCATTAATATCGGTGGAAAAAATATCTTGATGCATTCTCAATCATCCAGGAAAGTAAATCTCCAAAAGTTGATTCTGTTCATCTGGACGTAGCGTTTTGTGGGAGAAACGTTTCGTCACTCATCCAAGTGAGTCATCCAAGTGACTTCTTCAGTGAAGAAGAATCAACGTCCAGATGAACAGAATCAACTTTTGGAAATTTCAAAAATAGTAATTTGGGGCAGGATTACATCACAATTCTGTGATTGGGTTAAGGTCTATCCAATTTTGTCCAAATGGATTTGGTGCCCGTTGGTGAGACCTCTTGAAAGACCCCTCTAAATTTAACGAAGTTTCAGATAATTGACATTTCCTTATTTGTCTTGTGATGCCTAGAAAGCCGGAGCCAGTCTGACTCTGGAGTTAGCCAAATTGTATTCTATATATTTCCAATAGTAAAAGATGATCTGGTCTGATAAACTTTGTTCAGAAGTCTTAAATGCTAAAAATGACAAGAAAACTGCTCCAGTAGTGGACGATGGAAGACAGTGGACAAAATCATATAGCCAAGACGTTGGTGGCCTGAGGTGGCTTCAGGACACAGTAGTCTGACTGTCCTTGAGTGGCCTGGCCAAAACCAAGATTAAAGCCCATATCACATCTATGGACAAACCTCAAAATGGCAGTTAGCATACACTTCTGATTTAATCTGACAAAAATTGACAGCATCTGACAGAACAGTAGAAAGTGAAGAAAGTGCCCAAAGCTGAGTTTGTGAAGCTCATAGAGACATATCTCCATAGACTGAAAGCAGTATGTGTTTGTGTGTGTACGAAATAATGCAGACATGTTTTTGTATATAAATACAAAACACTGCCGTCATTATTTTGTGTAGATTGTTGGAAAACTGGCTTTTTTGGAACAAGTGGATAAGTTATTTTAATACTTTTTGAAGGAATTTCACTTTTACTTATTTTAGAAGGAAAACATATTCTGGACAGTCTCCATCTCCTGCTCTTTTGTGTTTCATCATAACATCTTTTCCCTCACCATCCCAGTCTTTCCTCTGATGCATATTGTTCCTCCTCCCCCACTCTCCACACATTATCAATCTCTTTCTTTTTGTCTCTTGCTTGCTCTTTCTCTCTCTCCGCTTGAGTGGTGAGCAGACAAGGGGCGAGAGAGAAAGAGCGAGGAAGAGAGAAAGATGTGAGTCTCGGCCAATTTGTCCTGACACGTAGAGATGCTCAGGTGGGAGAAAGGTGTCAAACAACTAGGAGAGGGAGCTAGACAGGTTTGTAGGTAGCTGAGAGAGAGCGGATGTAAGGAAAAGGACAGACAGGAATGGTAAAAAGTAGAGGATGGTCTTATGCATATTGCATCTTGCTACACTGAGTGGAAATGTGTGTGTTAAGCTTTTTTGTCCAGTGTGAAAGTGTTTCTTAAAAACGTAAGATATATATATTGACTAATTTTTAGAAATGACATCAAATTTGGACCTCCTGTACCTTTTCTTATAATGCAGTGCCTGATTAGGACTGATAGCAAACCATTTGGAGCCAAGAAGTTCATTGACACGTAATCAATTAAAAGAGACTTAAAGGAGGAACAGATTTCAAAATTTAGGAAAAAATGGCAATGGGAAAAAGTTCAGAAGAGTTACAAAAGACACACCATTTCTGCTGTGATCCACTCGTGCAAGTAGTTTGGAGTCACCCATTTGTTGATTCAGATTTAGCCAAACTTATTTAAAAATGCACTCACGAGGACACCTCTAACCAGGGAGGGGGAAAGTGTTTTACATTCATTTTTTTGTACTGGCGTTATATTAGCAGATTTAACACTGCAGAGATGGTACAAATTAACACATATGGTTGATTTGCATATATGTATAATTTAAATGTTTATGCAAATGAACTATGATGACATGCTAGAAAATAAATAGAAAATATAAAGTAGAAAGACAGTGGAAACTATGAAAGACAAGAAGAAAGCTAACAATTTTATATCAGGCGAGAGGAAGAGAGAGACATGGTTCCCGGGGCGTCCCCCCGTGATAGTGGCATGTTCCCCTTGTGTCGAAACAAGAGAGAGAGTGGGATCGACAGAGAGAGAGATGTCTAATCTTAGAGGGTAAGGGAGCGTGGACTCCCCAGGGCTTGTCGTGCTCAGCACCTTGTTAACCAGACATCTCTCTTTCCATCTCTATTTCCATCTCTCTTTCCACCCTGCTTTCTCATCTCCGTCACTTTCTGTTATCTGTCCCTCTTTTTCGTTAGACGTGCAGAAAGAATCAGGCAACGATCTATCTATCTATCTATCTATCTATCTATCTATCTATCTATCTATCTATCTATCTATCTATCTATCTATCTATCTATCTATCTATCTATCTATCTATCTATCTATCTATCTATCTATCTATCTATCTATCTATCTATCTATCTACAGCGATCTGTATCTGCAGCGGTATTTATCGTGATGATGTTTCCGTTTCTTGATCAACGTTTTGTATGTGTGTTTTTTCCTCTTGTTAATGCATCGTCAGGTTCAGGAAACCTTTGTCTCTGGTTAATGGAACATCAACCAAGGTTAACACAGACTGGCAGTTGAAGCACACACACTTGCCTCGTACTCTAGATTTTAAGGAGGAGGGCTCACAGTTGCGTTTCTTGGTATGGCAAGAAGACAACCAAGTGAGATATTGAACCTCAGTCGCTTCTGATGGTCAAGCTAGTGCCATGCATGGTACCTGGTTGCCATCACTGTGTGTGTGTGTGTGTGTGTGTGTGTGCGTGCGTGCGTGCGTGTGTGAAACAGTATGAAATAAAGGTTAAATGAAAGGTAAATTCCAAAGCATGTCTATAAAGTTAAGTCCATCAGAGAAATGAAGGTCTGTATGGGCATGCGTTTGCAAGGAGGTTGTGAAAAACCAAGGAGGAGAAAAAAAAGTGAAATTAACTTGGAATATATGTTGGGAACTGACGAAACAAGAGCTTTGTGATGCTATTGTGCTAACCTTTATTGCACTACAATTATTCTTGGCTTTTTAGTTGTTGTTCAGAATAATGGAGACATCGTATGGTGGGGTGTAAGAACTTTTTTCATCTCTTGAAGTGGAGCAAAAGTTTGAGAGCCACTCCTGTAGACTCATCAAGACAAACAGTGAATTTGGGTAAATATTCAAACAATCTGGTGTCCTGGGAACATTTTTTAGGTAAGCGGAGCTAGATAGGAACATGTAATTTTTTTTGATGTGTGATAAATTATGTCCAATGACTCTGGCAATTTGTGACGTGATAGAGTTCCACTAAGGCATCTGTGTAGGACTACAGGGTATTATACTGCTTAGTGCTGAGCTTTGAGGTTTCAGGATGCTGTAAAACAATGTGAGAAGCACTTTCTACTTGTTCAGACACCGGCGTAATGAGAAAATACTCTTAATCCAGCTCACACATACACACACAACGACACGCAGAGGCGTATTTCTGCTGCCGAGTGGTTTCTTGGTGAAAGCATATTGCGAGAGAAGCAGTTTAAGGAGTGGCAATTATAGTTTTGGACAAAGTCATTGATTTAAACTCCTGATTAGAGGAAAGGTGACAGAGGTGGTACACACAATGGTGAGCGTTGGGGTGGGTGGGGTGAGTATGGGGGAAAGGCACATGCGCTAACAGTGATACACACACAGACACACACACATACGCAACCTTACTAGTTCCGTCAGTCATGGGAATGCCTTAGAATGGCAAGGGTCCCCCCCCTCACTCCCGCTTTCATGTTTCTCTCTCCCTCTCTGTCTCTCTCTCTTTCTCGACACACCTGACTGAAATATTGATGTCTCCCAAGCGCTGCTGTTCATTCCTAAGTGGTTGTTTTTGTTTCAAAGAGCGGGTGACTGTTTCGCACATTGGCAGACACACATGCATGAAGACACAGAAAGATAGGGAGGCACATGCACGCTTGTAATTGCTACCATATGTATGTATACTAAATGTACACCCGTGCCATGTTAACTTCACGTTTTATGAGTATGAACATATTAGCTGACAGAGTTCAATGATTATTATAAAAAATGTAATTTCCAAATGTAAGAGAAACTTTTATTTTTCTTGCTTCAAAATGTAGATATAAATGTAGAAATTATAGTTAATTGTATAGAAACTTAAGTAGATATTATTTTAATTGTATTAAAATAATATATTAGCCAAAACTCTCAAAGGGTTATAAGTTTTAGCTTTTCAAAAGATTCTTACCAAACTTCCTGCAACAGGTTGTGCATGAAGTTTTCATGAAATTATAGAAGTTTCATTTTGTGTTTTGATGAGTCCTGTGGATCTCTTGGTTGGGCTCCAGGATCCCAAAAAGATTCTTTTAAATCCTGTTTTATCTATAATTAATACCCAGGGTCAAAAGAATCAAGAGATTCTTTTGTTTTAGAAATGTTTTCCCTTGACATTTTCTCTTACTTATCCACTTTTTGCTGTAGAGTTGGATATTAGCGCTAGAATTAACTCGCCTTTAACTCTGCTTTTCCTTTTCATGTACTGATCCTGTAAGGTCTGAGTCATCGTCACTAGAAACCTCCCCTGGTTTGGACAGGTTTCCTATAGTGGCTGCATAGTGGGGTGGTTTACATATTTGACAATAGGGCTGCCACGATTAGTCGACTAGTCACGATTACGTCGACTATCAAAATCGTCGACGACTAATTTAATAGTCGACACGTCGTTTGAAGCTTTGTAAGATCTCAAAAGACGCAGGAATAAGTAGTAGGATTTAAGAGTGTAATAACGGACTGAAACAGAAGATGGCAGCACTGCATGCACAAGGATGCCAGCTGCTGTTAAACCCCTAAAAGAAGAAACTGTCCCAGAATTCATAGCGCAACCCATCGCGGCCCTGCTCAGTTTCCAACAATGGCGGCAGCTAGTTAGTTTTAATGTTACTCATATTATTCTTTCTGGGTCACAAAATAAACGTTTCACATATTTTCACTTCAAATATATTCCCAGTTTATCAGGACACCACATATTTTCAAAAGTGCTCCAACGTTTTCGGTAGTGATGGCCAAATGAAGCTTTCCGAAGCACTGAAGCTTGTATTGAAAAACGGTTCATTACTCGAAGCTTTTCAACACAGTCCTCTCCGGTGACATCTGGTGGTGAAAATTTTGAAGAGCAGCTTGAATCTGCAAAATAAAACGGACTGCCCAATTATCACTGCTCACTCAAGAGTGGAGTTCTCTCTGATATTGGGCCACCGTTCCGTTGCTTTGAACATGTAATTGGTTTTGTTTTCTCGATTGGGGGGCTGAAAAAAATGTAATGCGTATCTGCGTAATACATTTTGATCAATAAACTTTCCCTATTTAAACATGCACTATGGTGTGGCCTTTCTTTGCTCATAACTCCTTGATGTTGGTAAATACAATAAGTGAGCAATATATATAATATACATATGAGAATGCACAGCACATTATGGAGTATGCCCCTGCTGTGAAGTCCTGCCTCCATCTACTTGTCGTTTAATCACTGGACAGCTGGACAGGTTCATACAAAATATTAGATTAGGCCAATTCCTATACATATTTTTGACCTAGGGGTGGGATTGATTGTGAACTGGAAAGGGAAAATGCTTAGGGGGCTGAGTACGGCTGCATCGTCACTGATTTGTAGAATCATTTTGATTCGATACAGGATCCGATTCAATTTGATTGGAATCTGGAAAGTTTTGCCTCAGTCAGAAATATTACAATTCTGATCATTTAACAGTATATATCCATAATTTCGTATCTATTAAAAGAAAGCTGACACATGTGAGACTTAATTAGAGATGTAAACAGAGAGTTATGAAACCTGCAGCTGCAGAAGCCAGCGGGAAAAAAAAGAGGCAAACACAGCGCGGACCCAACGACACACCAAAATCTGATTCTGACGCGTCGGGTCCGCGCTCTGTGTTTACGTTTGTATGCAGAATCCGTAAACCTGCTCCCAGTTACTGTTTTAGCTGTATGGTGTTTGACGACATGTTGTGAGGTTTAACCTGAGATGCTGGTGTTTCAGGCATAATAACGTTAATTTACAAATCAACACGGGATTTTAATGAATCAATATCACTTTATTCAATTTAGCATGGATTGTAATCAGAAAAGCGATAATCAAAACCCACCCCTAATCAAGAACTTGCAAAGTAAAAACATGATCTATGTAAGGTAGCCCTTTTGTTATTTACATTTAAAAAGAGGATTAGTGTTACTGTGCGCTGGCTGAGTCTGTTTCTTTTCTTAGAAATAGTTTCTCCTGCCCTGGAGAAAATCCACTTGCATGGAACAGAAGAGGCTGTGGAGTGCAGGAACCACACTGCAAGCTGGTAGATATGCAGGTATTCCTGGGTCCTGCAGACTATCACCTAAAAACAATAAACAAAATGATTTTCTAAACTGTGTAGCAATGTAATGTACGTATAGTGTCAAATACATTTTTGTAGTCTTCATTAGCTTTAATTCACATGGAAGTGTTCCTAAAGTCATATGCTGTAATGATATTTACATTATGAAAACATGATTTTGGACATTTCAAGTTTTTCACTTCGGCAGATAAAATGAATTGAGCAAAATCAACTCAAAATATTCCCACACGCCAGAACGTCCTCTCTTCCTCGCTGGCTCCATATCTGTCAGTGGAATGATCACCTCGTCGCTATCTGTCACCATCAACACACTCCACGAATCCCGTGGATGATTCACTTCCTTATATCCGTTTGAATCAGGTACCGAAGCAGTTACGTGCGTAATGAAGCTTCGGACGTCACTGGTCACGTGACTTTTGCCAAACGAAGCAAGCCTCGACACAGTGCTTCTGAACCAGTGTGTTGTTTTTTTCGACACACGCTCCGGAGCGTCAGCTTCAAGCGGGCCATCACTAGTTTTCGGAGACATCTGTTACTCACTAGCTCGATAGCTAGCCGGGATTCAAGGCTCACTAGAGCCGGTGAGAACACCGGACTCCCGGCAAATCGTTTTCAAACCCACTGCCGTCTTTTGTTACTCAGGTTAAACATGATATAAGTCACTTAGATAACTTAAAAATGTTATTGTTTGGCTTTTTTCAGTATTTTATTTGTTCCTGAGTAAATCGGTTTGGCTGAGATGAAAGTTATAGTTTTTACACAGCTGAATAAACGTCAAGCAGACAACTGATTATCAGAAGTGTGAGATGCTCGAGAATATACTCCGGTGTCCTGTTATATTTTAGATAGCAAGGAGCAGACGAGACTGAGTTTATTAAACTCCAACGAAACAATCTGCAAATTTCATTAAAATTTAATAAACTATCATCTTGTCTTTATTTTTAGTTAGCAGATACCTTAAACACTTAAAGCTGTAAGCATGCTGGTGCAATAAGCTGTACGTTTTATGTTCAATGGATGCATGATCTGATTAGTCGACTAATCGCAAAAATAATCGGTGACTAGTCGACTATCAAAATAATCGTTTGTGGCAGCCCTATTTGACAACAAGCGAAAGATCCCCAGTTCAATCTAAAAATTTTCAATTAAAAACAATAATATCTATCAAAGAAAACATGCGGAGCTACATGCTGTGGTAACCCTTTGTGAAAAAGGGAACAGCTGAAAGTAGCTTTTAGGACAGTGTTACTTATTTTTCATAAAAATGTTATCTTAGTGGGTTTTAATATTCTTGAATTTGATTTCCATTCCAGAGTGATTTATCTCAGTGCTTGGCAGGAAAATGCATGCATGTACACACAGTCAGTCAGACATGCTGCTCTGTTCTGGGCTGCTGTGGCGCTACCTTTTTAGCATATCCTATTAATATTAGATGAGAATCATTTGTATCTGAGCGCACCGTTGACCTTAGTCTGCAGAGGCATGTAGAGTACATGTGTATGTCTGCACACTCAAGCCCCTCCTCTCAGAGCTTGTGTATGTTACCACATTAACGGGTAAGTCTGTTAAGGTTAGCCAACAAAATTACAACACACACGTTCATTCAGTTACTGAAAATATTTCTTTCAATTATTCCATCAGCTAAGCAAACAAATTACTTTTAATTGTATGAAATAAAAATGATTCAGGATAACAATGTGACTATATTACAAATCCATCAGGAAGTTTAGTATTAAAAAGTTACTCAGTGTAGTGAAATTTGTGAACATACCAATGTTTTGTTTGTCACTAAATCACATAAGGTCAAAGTCAAGGTCATAAAACACACTTTCTTTAATTTAATTCAGTTTTATTTAATTCAGGCCAAATCAGAACAACAGTTGCCTCAAGGCGCCTTATATTATAAGGTAAAGACCCTTCAACAGTATAGAGAAAAACCCAGCAGTCAGACAACCCCCAGCTACTTTCAACTTTGCTGGCTAGCAAAATGTCCTTATTAAGCTCTTCCATCCTGAAACTGTAGATCATCACACCAACCCAAGGCAAACTGAGACAATAAGATAAGATGTGTGTATTTCTACTGGCTGCCTTCTCTTTGTGGATTGTGGCAGGAAAAAAAAGAGTTTCAAGCAATTTGTAAAATTTATTGTTGCCCACTAGATAAAATGTCAGGTAAATTGTTGTAAATAGTTGTAAATGGAATTACCAGGTTACAGCAGAATATATACTTTCTGCTTGATACCTTTTTCATTGAGAGCCTGATGAAGACTGTGATATCTGCAGTGTTACGAGATCCATTTAGTCTTTAGTGTGTGTGTGTGTGTGTGTGTGTGTGTGTGTGTGTGTGTGTGTGTGTGTGTGTGTGTTCGGGCAAAGCTTTGGTCCACAATCTGATGTCAGATTGAGTAACTCTAGTTCAAATGCATCTCCATTAGTGCTCCCTATCCGTGTGAGCTCACACTGAGGATCTAATTCGCCTACTGTTTCTAATTCTCAAGAATTGGCAGGGAGACCACAGAAGTTCAGCTGTGAGATTTTAAACAAGTTTATGGATAATATGTTTGTGTATTTTTAAAACCTCTATGAAAAACTTCTAAACAATCTCCTGTCCAGCCATTTATGTTCCAGTTTCATTAAGTTGTAGCTTCTTTCAGACCTGACAAGATGTTAGATAAAAAGAATAATATGACAATAATGAATTACCAAGAAAATCCAAGATTTGAAAGAAATGTAAATAGTCATGGTTTTACAGTTTGTAAATCAACTTTACAGTTACAATTATTTGGAAAGAACCTAACTGAATCTGAGCATTCACAGGCTGTTCTACATTTGCATCTGCAAGAAATGGTGGATAATACCGATCATGATGATAATAATAATACTAACACTACAACTACTAATAATAATAATAATCTCTGTTTTGCATTAATAATAAGCCACTGTGCTAAATAATATAATAATAAATAATGCTGAGTTATAGTTTTAATTAAAAATGACAGATTCCGAGGGCTGCGTGGACAGTAAGTGTAGGACCCAAACGCAGAATTCAGAGGCGGGAGAAATAAACTTTATAGCTAACTAGCTTTAGCTAAGTTTATTTATTTATTATTTATTTATCTAAGAACACTAAGAAGTGAAAGCTAACCGAAACACTTTAAAAACATGATGAAAGAATAACCATGAACCTAAGAATCACAATAAATATTCCAAAACCAACAGCACAATGTCGAGAAGTAGAAAACACTGGGTCACAGGCCCAGTACCATGACAAAACTTACCTAGAAGATAGTAAAATGGCAAACAAATCTTACCATCTTTCTTTTCTGTCACTCTAGGCCAGGGGTGTCAAACTCAAATACACAGTGGGCCAAAATTCAAAACTAGAACAAGGTCACGGGCTAACATTAATATTTATTGAAAAATATCTTCCTCCAGATTTAAGAATGAATCTCTTCTTATGGACTCAAACAAGTTTTGCTGAAAAACTGAATGTGGAACAAGCAAAGCTTAATACTAAACAATGTATATATTAGCTGTATAATACCAGTAGGCCAGCTCTAATAGTAATTTGGTATGGCTTCGCGGGCCAAATGTAATTAGGCTGCGGGCCAAATTTGGCCCGCGGGCCAGAGTTTGACACCTATGCTCTAGGCTGTACGCTTGATGCTGCCGTTGAACAGAGGGTCTTCGATGATGATGCATAAATGCAAAACAGAAAGAGTCATAATAAAAGTGAAAAACACAGTAAAGGTTACTTACTTAAATGTCATAAATTATCCATTTTGTGCACATTTTTGTTCTCAGTCAATGAGAACAAAATGAAAATAGTCAGTGCATTTTGTTGGATTTGCAGATTGCATGTAGCCTATTTTTATTACAAAACCAGCACTCTGGTGTTGAGAATCACAAACTGCGTCTTCCTTTCTGGTTCTGCTCACCGTTGCTCAAATTCCACTTCAATATATGAAAGTTCCTGGTAGTTCTCTGTGTTCTCAATATTTCCACAGCATTTTAAAAGAGTTTTACTCAATTACTCAACAATTTTGCTCTTAAATAATACATTCTAGGTCATTTGGTAATTTGTCCAGGTTGTCTGTGTTCAGTGTTTCTCATTGATTTCTGTAATTGCAGCTACTAAGTTACTATCATTTAAGATAAATTGCTTTCCTTTTACGATTTTTATAAATTGTGAAAAATTGTCTACCTTTTAGGATTTTGATATGTTATTTGTCCAGTCCCTTCTAATTTCAAACTAGTACTTTAGATGGCGTTACCTTGACTTCCAGTAACGCTGTGAGAAATCTTGGAGTCATTTTCGAGCAGGACATGTCCTTTAGTGAGCTCATTAAAAACTTATGTGGGACTGCCTTCATTTGCACAATATCACTAAAATTAGTAACATCCTATTTCAGAGTGATGCTGAAAAGCTAGTTCATGCATTTATGACTTGTGGACTATTGTAATTCGTCATTATTAGGTCACTCTAAAAGCTCCCTTAAAAAGCCTTCAGTTTAACTGGGACTCGGAAGAGAGGCCATATTTCACTAATAATAGTTTCTCTTCAAAGTCTTCCATGAGAAATTCAAAATTGAATTTAAAAACCTTTTCCTCACATACAAGATCTTGAATAATAAAGTCCCATCATCGACCATTGACCCCAGGATAACAAAGTACTATAACAGAGCACATTACTCTCACACTGCAGGCCAACTTGTGGCTCCTGTGGGTCAGAAACTTCAGTTTTTAGGCCCCTCTTCTGTGGAACCAGCTCGCAGTTTGAATTTGGGAGACAGACATCGTTTTTACTTTTAAGATTAGCATTAGCCTTGATTTTTCTAGCCTTAAGATTAGGATAAAAACTTTCCATTTTGATAAAACTTGTAATTAGGGCTTTATGAGGTTAGCCTGAGCCAAGCTCTGGATATGCTACGGCTACACTGAGCATTTCTTCTTCACTCATCTATTTTCACTCCCTGTGTGTTTACAGACCACTATTGCATTTAATGATTAATAATTATCAAACTCCGGTATCATCATTTGTCCCGTCTCTCTGCTCCCTTCTCTTTCCCCTCACCCTAACTGGTTGCAGTTGACAGAAATCCTCCAGATTCTGCTTGAGGTATCTTGTTGCTAAAAGGGAGTTTTTCCCAAATGTTGCCAAGTGCTTGCTCATGTGATTGTTGGTGTTTCTTTGTAATATTATTATGTCTTTACCTTAAAGCTTCTTGAGGCATCTGTTGTTGTGGAGTGGAGCTAATGAAATAAAATGTAGTTGAATTTATAAATTGTTTTGCAGTTAGGACTGAAACATTTTTAGATGTTTTATATATTTTATTTTAAACTCCTAAAATCTGAAAGCTAGCTGGACTTTCTGGCACAAATCAATCAGTGGTTAAGGTCAAATTTTCTATCTACTGCACCATTACTGTATGTGTTTTGCAGTGTGTGTTTCTGCGTGTGTGTGCGCGCGCGTTTGTGTGTGTGTTTGTTCTTGTGTGGCATCGGTGTGTCCTCTATGCCCCTGTATTGTTCCCCACATTGTTTTTCTTCACAAAAAGTCATGGCCTGACAAGGTGCTGCGCGCTGTAAAAATTATGCCTTGTTTATACGTATTTATTTCCCCTTGACAGTTTAATTATTTCTGGCCCCATTGGAGGAAACCACATAAAAAACTCCCCATGTTCATACAGATTCTAATTAGGAATGCTGGGAAATTAAAACAGAGTTGTTTCGAAATGCTGTCATTTTTCTAGGGCCTCGTCTTGGAATTATGTCTCAATCAGCACAAGCGGAAATAATTACTTGTATACCTTCTAACTGCCAACATTTACCAAATGGCAAAGCAATTTACAGCCATCATGGCCTGAGAAGCAATCATTGGGCCAACTATAAATTCACAGGCCGACGGTTTGGAGAGCAACATTGGAAGGAAGGGTTATTGTGGAAAATTAGAGAGAGTGAGATAAAGGGGGGTGTGGGGGGGCTTTTTACCTATGTTCTCCCTCAGTCCCTCTGTTTTTTCCTTCCCTCTCTTTTCCTCCTCTCTGCAATCATTCTCACTATTTTACATCTCCAGGCCTTCCCACTTATGTCTTCATCTTTCAGCTTATTTTACAGTGAAACCATTGAACTGACACACACACACACACACCTCTTAAATGGAGTAAGCGGCGATTAAGTGATTATTTTCACACACACCATTAAACATACTTATTGCAGGCACAGACATAGACAAAAGCCTAGATAAAAACTTACATGAGCAGAGACACTTAAACACCCGCACACACTGGGCTTAAAGTAATTACTCACACACGTCATTAGACACAGACACAGATGAAGTGGAGTGTGTTTATGTTCTGTGTATCTTGCACTGTAGCCCTCTTTTCTCTTTGGATACAGTATTATCGTCCCTCTAGTTTCACAAATCAACTACTTTTTTTTACCATCGTACAGCATAGATAGTAAAATCAGTAGCACCAAGCAAGTATCTGAAATACTAGTAGCAATAACAGACAAATATGGAGTGGGAATGCTCTGTATAATTTACTAAATATAGTTAGAAAGCCACAGGCAGTTCTAAAAACAATTAAGAATCACAAAGGAAATGTAGAAATTAACATTTTACACTGATTCTTGCTTTATCATAGCATTTTTTTCTTAGTGACTCAGTGTTGAATTAGTATGTATATCCAAATAGAGATACACATGATGATTAAGAGGCTCGGTATACCGTTGCAGGGCTAACACAGAGAAACAACCATTCACACTCACATTAACACCTATGGACATTTGGGAATTACCCAATAATCTAACCCTACTAAACAAGGCAAGCATACAATAGGCAAAAAGTTTTGGACGTTTTATATTACGAATAAGTAATTATTGTGCATATCTGCATCAACAGTTGTGAAACAGACCTCAGTTCTTAATTCACACTTTTTGGTGTCAAAAAACATTTATGGCCTAGAGCACAGGTGTCGAACTCCAGGCCTCGAGGGCCGGTGTCCTGCAGGTTTTAGATGTGTCCGTAATCCAACACAGCTGATTTAAATGGCTAAATTGGGAGACAGACTTATTAAGTTCTCCAGAGGCCTGGTAATGAACTTATCATTTGATTCACGTGTGTTGACCGAGGGTGATATCTAAAACCTGCAGGACACTGGACCTCGAGGCCTGGAGTTCGACACCCCTGGCCTAGAGAGTGGTTGGCAACCCTTGGCAAACTCCAGTCACTAAGGAAAATGTGTATTTCTCAACATGTTTGCAAGTAGACAGCAGGTCAGTGAGGTCACAAAGAGGGTGCTCCACCAAAAACCTTGTTGTGATTGCTTTGGTCAGTAGCAGATTACACAGGTTCCCATAGTTTGCTTGGAAGATGCTGAGTTTTCTATAGACACTTTCCATTTGCTCCATGCTGCAGTGAAACCTGAAAAAGTGTAATGCAGACAAAAAACAGAATGTTCCTCTTCAACCGCTCAAACCAATACATTTTACTGCAACTTTTTAACTCTGAAGGTGAGCATCCTCTGTTTCCAATTTGTATCCTATGAAGCATTGTTTATTTGCACTTACACATGAACTAATCTGAAATATTGGCCAGATGTCCATTATCATGACAGAAAATTCAGACATAGTGGCCTATGGCTTGTAAGCTTAACTCTGGTACCAGCTAGAAAAAAGACACTTTACTTACACAACTGTTAACATAGCTAACTAAACAACCTGAACAACTTGAGCAAGACTATTAACAGTCACGTGTCCAAGTGTTCTCCAAGTGTACAGTCTAAGAGACCACTCCTTTCAGGTTGCTAAAATGTACAAATCTTCCATTTTTTGTACCATCTTCTTTATCAGACACAAAACAGCTTACATACTTCTGCATTACTAACCAGCAATTGTGTATTGTTAGCCATCATTAGCATGAAACTTTTATATTATTATTATTATTATTATTATTATTATTATTATTATTATTATTAAGGAGCACACTGTAATTCAACAGAAGCTTTTCAATTTAAATCAGTTTTATTTTTATAGTGCCAAATCACAACATCACTTTCCTCAAGGTACTTCATATTTTAAGGTAAAGACCCTACAATAACAGAGAGAAAACCACCCAATGACTCCCTTTGAGCAACTACTAGGCGACCATGGAAAGGAAAAACTCTTAACTTTTTAAAAAAAACTTTTGACAGGAAGAAACCTTTGGCAGAACCAGGCTCAGGGAGGGGCAGCTATTTGTCCCAACCAGTTGGAGTTGATGGGACAGTTCAGCACAGTATAGTTCACACACATAATTAAATATCCAACAATGAATGGTAGGTGCTATTAAGCGCGTATGAACTGAAATATCTAGTGTTGAATTATATATATTTTGGAGTATATTTTGACTAAAACCTTTTAAGAAAAGTTTCATACTTACATTTAAATCCCGATATCAATATTTACAATGAACAAATATACATAAACAAAACATTTCAAATAGTCACACTCACCAGTTTGAAACTTGTGATGTTGATCTTAGCTTTCATGTTTTGTTGTCCTTGAACATCAGAATTATTCTGTAGGCTTACCATTCCTCTCAACCCTTTGTTCCCCCCTCTTCTATGCTGTTTTATCCCCTTTCCCCCTTCATCTCATCTGTACACACTCTCTCTTACCGTCTTTATTAGTAGTGGAATTATTCACTTGGCTTACACCTCAGTTTGAATAAATTGAGTGTGGAACTATTGGCGAGATGGTCTTTTTTGGCAGGCATACATTTGTGCCTCGAAGTACATGTGTGTTATGTGTGTGCTGCATTAACAAAGAGACTGCATTGAGAGACAACTAATCCCAGTGGGATAGCCCACTCATGTTCTGTTTGAGAGCGGCGTAATTAAAGGAGCGCACCTCTCCGAAGTCACCTATTTCAATACAAAACACTGCTTTATACAGACACGCAGGCAGCGAGAAACCTGTACGCACACACATTTGCACACTCCCAGTGCTTTCTTACCCAGGCAAAATTCACTCTGTATATAATTACATTCCTCTTCTAATTTATCCCTGGGAATATATCAAAACCTCAGGATGTTTCAGGAGGTATGGAGGAGAGAAAGAGAATGAGAGGTTTGGAGCGATGATAAGGTCAATACTTGTAAGAAAATAATGCAATAAAGTTATTGAAATATTTGTGTTTGATTGTTAGGTGCATAAACAGTTTATTTTTATTGTGTTTGACCATCTATATGGCTGCCTATATCCTTCATTTTATTTTATTTTTCTAATTTCTGCATTAAAAAAAGTTCACATAGCCCTTTGATTTTAATTTTTTGACATTCCAGGGATGTTTTTTCCAAAGAAACTGAGGCTGAAATATGTGGATGAATACATACAATTGATCTTTATAGCAAGATTGTATTTAGCTTTCATTTGGGAGAGAGAACGATTGTGTCGCTTGTTTGTGCTTCTTAAATGTAGAATGTGAGTTGAACTGGAAGTCTCGCTTGGCTTCGGAAGATACTACGTATGCTCACAGATCACAGCAGGAGACGTGTATGTTGATTGAATGGAATATATGTGCACAGAGAGATACAATAACACATATTCATCATGCCCACCCTGTCTGTTTACGTTTGACAAAGTTATGCCTCAGTTTAGTCCAAAGTCTTCCCCTTTTGTCTGCTCTCACTTGCCGAGGTCACTCTTTTCACATCTCTGATGAGATAGTGTCCACCCATCCTTCAATCTGACCAGTGACAGGATGATGACCACAACTCACCTAGCCTCTTTGAAATTATTTTATCTATATGAAAAAATATTGTACACTCCATGTTAACTTAACTTTGAAGAAAGATGACATGTAAGGTGCATGCATGTACTGACTCTGTGTGTAAATGCTGGTAATACTTCCTTTTTATATTTTGACACATCTTTTTCTTTGTGTGTATATTGTTCTGTTGCACACATACATGCATTTTTGTTTCCATGACTTCAGAGGACATTACAATGCAGAGGTGTGGACTCGAGTCACATGACTTGGACTCGAGTCAGACTCGAGTCATTAATTTTATGACTTTAGACTTGACTTGAAAAAATGTTCTAAGACTTGTGACTTGACTTGGACTTTTACACCAATGACTTGGGACTTGAATTAGACTTGAACCGGTTTACTTGAAAAGACTTGATATTTTACCCCAAATATAAAATTTAACATGCATATTATATAGAGATTGAAAATGTGACGTCATTCACGGGTAGAACCGCAAAGGATTCTGGGAACTCGTGGCAAGCGGTACTAGCGCACGCAGGCTTTCAATTGAAATCAGTTATACAGCAATAAAAAGAAACACAAAAATGTCAAGAAGCCGTTGTATTATTAACTGCAATAGCTGGTCGCATGACAGCCACGGGAAGCTGACGGGTAAAGAGATCGGTTGTTATCGGATTACGTCGTTGAAGAGAAATTGTTCGAGCCATGTTTCCGAAGTAACAAAGACGCGACGGATGGCCTGGATCGCAGCCATTCAAAGACCAAATATAACGTCCCAGAACCCTCCAGCTCACAGGTTAGTCTGCTCCAAGCATTTACACGAAGGTCAGTGTTTTTTAGTAGTTAATACGTCATTTTCATAACATAATTGGTGATATAGGTTACAAGCAAGTCTGGCGCTGAACAGAAATTGTCGCGCTATGCTCCTTTATTTATTGTGCATAAATAGTGAATTGTCCTGACACAATATTGCGTTTCGCTTCTGTTATTATGGTACATTGACAAAAACATATACTTTTATTCACAGGATAAAACAGTTGTTTTGTATCACTAATTGCCCAGTACGATTACAGCATACAATATTATTGTCACTGCTACATTTCTGTGATGGGTACCAGAAATTATTTCCACTACTAATTAATTACCGTTGAGCTCAAAGGTCCTATTAATAAACGGTTAAGGAATGTGTATTTATGACGACAATTTGTGAGACTGGTAAACTTATGATACGTACGATGGTCTTTACTTTCTACACGGTGCATTTCAAGGTCCTGTACCCATCCGTCGGTAAACTGTACCTGGGCTTGTTGCAGTGACCTGAAGTTACTAAACTTCATGAGTGTATGCACTCACTCCAAGAACCGTATGATTATAAATATGCATATAAATATGCTAAGATGAGATAGCTGACTTCATCTAACTAGCAAATGTTGTCCAGGCTACGTTGGTGATACAGTTTTTTTTAATGTGTATGATATTTTTGTCATGCGATTTTAAAGCCGGTCCTACAACCGCATCCAAGAATAACATGCAGCTTATCTCAGAACTGTCGGTGAAAATTATTCTTGGAGCTAGGTTTAATTGAGCTGCATTTTAAAGAGGTGCAATTTCACAATTTGTGTATATTTTCTAAGTTCACTATTTTGTCATGTGTTGAGAAAAACACAGATTTTAAAATTACATGGTCTAATATTTACATTTAGCATAACTGCAACATTATTTTTTCTTCTTTTTTTTTTAAAGACTCGAAAGGACTTGAAATTCAAAGTTTCAGACTTGTGACTTGACTCGGACTTTTACACCAGTGACTTGAGACTCGACTCTGACTTGCCTGACATTACTTGAGACTTGACTTGAGACTTGAGGATAAAGACTTGAGACTTACTTGAGACTTGCAAAACAATGACTTGGTCCCACCTCTGTTACAATGACTTACATTCATTTCCTGACGCTATAATCCAACCTGTCTTTCTACTGTAGGTGTGAAGCTTGCTTGACCTTTGTGCGGAATAACGGGGCTGTCATATGACTGCCTGTCCTAAATAAATCACAGTATACAAGCCCTAAGTTTGTAGGCATGTGTAACTATACAAACAAGTGAGAAGGCTGTACGTGTCATGTCTTTTGTGTTCTTGAAACTGCCTGAACATTTCCACACAAATCTGTTAGCTGTACTGTATATGTAGTATGTGTGCAATGGCACTTCACTACGCTGGTGTGGTTGCATAAGCTTTAGTGTGTTTTATGCATGTGTGTGCATGTGTGTGTTTGTAACTTTCATGTACCCTTCTCCAAAGGTTACCCAGACAGGCTTTTGGTGACAGGCTCCAGAAAGCTCCCTAAACCCAGCAGCTTTCCCCAGCAGCTGGTGCTCTCTCCTTGGCCTCGATCGCCATCACTGCTCCTTCCCTTAACTCACAAAATAATTTAGCAACCAAAACGATGACTTTTGAAAAGTTCACTCAGTTCGTCAGGTAATTCATTTTCATCAAATTATTCATTTTGCCAGCATGTGGCTGCTATGTGGGAGTGTTGATGTAGGACTGTAAAATGTTGATTATTTGACCAAACCAAATAGCTCCACCTCAGTGGAAATCCAAAACTCAGTCAAACTCACTTGGTCTGATCATGTCGGTTGTAAAGTTAACACCCAATACTTGAGCTGAATATGTAAGACAGCTACACATTTCTCCGTGTCCAACTTCTGATGTGTCTGTGTACATTTACCTTCTCTGCTGCCTTTGTGAGGAGAAGATATTATTACAATAACTGTAGCAAGGAAATCTCTTTAATGTTAAGAAATTTGTAGTTGGTTATTTCTTATTCATATTTCATATTTAAGAATAGGTTTACTTTGATAACTCTGTTATGACTAATTTGAGGCTAAGTACAATTCAGGAAGTAAGATGTAGCACAGTAATTAGGGCCCATTTAGTTTACATAGACAAACTTTGCTGCTATGACAAAACTCAATCAAAGAGGTCATTTTTAAATATTTGTAAAACATTTTTTAGATATTTATTTTGTATGAATAATCCCAAATATATTCATCACTCTTTTAAAAAATAATTCTTTATGACTACTAAAATATTTTATTTTCTGATTATCCTAGCGGATTATATCCTGTAATATATATAATACATAATACATAAAATATATTGCCCAGAGGGCAAGTTTTTTCCTTTGCTGTTTTACACTCACACAGCCTGAAAATGAACTGCAGCTTAAACTCTGTTTATCTAATAACACCTTGTGACTTCAAACCCTTTCATTGCTATTACAGCCATCAGTCACGTTAGTGACAGAGATGTCTTTTCAAGTCTACAGATCTCTCGCTTTTTCCTATTGGCTTCTCTTGCTCTGTTTTTCTCCCTGTCTCCTTCTCACTCTTCATCGCTCCCTGCCTTTTGCTCTAGTCTGGGTTCAGGTTGGAGAAGCAGGCAGGGGTCTTTGTTCAAATTGTCCATATCCACACTGTGTCCTGCTGTACCTGCTGACAAAGCTATCAGATAACTCTGCTCCATCTCCCCTGATCCTGTTGGCGGTGTAGCTTTGTATTGTGTGTGTATCTTTGAGAGTTTGTGTTCTTTTATATATTTTTGTTTATTTTTGTTGGTTTTCACGATGAATGATATTGTGACTTAATCTTGCATATTTTTAGCTACATTCCTACAAACAGCCGTGCACACACGAGTTGTGAGTCTTTGTGCTGCTGTTGGCTGCAAACTGACCAGAGTCCATAGCTCCCTCTGTTGGCTTGAAGTGATGTGCAATTTCTTACTCTCACTCCCTCCACCTGCCTCACCCCCCTCTTTTCTACAAAAGCAAAGTTCAGTAATGTGTGAAATTTCCAAATTGCTTCATTTCACTTTTGGTACAGCTTAACTTTTTAGTTCTCATTTTAACATTAAAATGTCAAATGGTCGTCCTGTCTTAAATGCTTAAATGTTAATAAAAACAGCAAATGTTCTTTAATTATCAAGAACAAATGCTCTGTTTTATTATTGTTGAAAGTACTTTGTTTGCAGTTGTTGCCTCAGTCTAGTGCTTTGTTCATGACTGGCACATGCGTCGATGGGTGGCCTGGGGTCAGCTTCCTAAGTGGCCACGTCTTGAATTTGTTAAAGATTGTTTTGACCAGCAAAGACGCACATATAACCGCTCACAATACAAGGCTCTGAATGAACTTGCTGTGGCCTATTGAGTAGTTTGATTGATGTCAGCGAGAGTTGCGATGGATAATTCTTCCATAGATGTCAACAGGCTGCCACCGCAGGGTCAAAACACACACACCCACACACAGATTTACAAACACTGGCAGACAAGAGAAGAGTGAGATGCCAGCAGTTACCGAGCTCAATAGGTTTTACATTGTAAATGGACTTTTAAAGTGATTCCAGCAAGGCCATTTACCCATGCATACAATTATTAATTGTGATAAAATGCTGTTTTTACACGGTGCTTCGACTGAGTTTCATATTTTTTGTTTTTATGTTGTTATATGCAGTTATATTTCTGCAGCATTGTGCATGGAAATATTGTCTGTTAACCAGCAATCACATATGCACACATCGTGGATGCACAAGGTATCACCTTGGCTTTTTGAGTTACAGGTTTGTGTTTAAGATGTTCATGGTTTGTCCAGTTATAGAGAAAAGTGGCCTAAAGGGGTCACTGTCAACATACACACACTGACTGAGAGTCAATCAATAGTCTATGGGGGTGGGGAGGATAGGGGTCAGAGAAGGAAAAGAGGAGTGAGGCAGAAAGACAGAAAAAGTAACGGCTGTTTTAGGGTTCAACCAAAATCACAAGAATTTTGTGATGGTCTCTACAAAGATGATTCAGAAGCTTTAGGACCATATGGGCCTTTTGTGTGTGCACCGGTTGATGAATTTTAAGGAATACATCTCTGTTTGTGGCATTGTGTGCATGACATGATGTTATTGTTCACCGTAACATTTTTTTTCTGTATTTACATAAAAGGCCAAGCTTTGTAAGGCATCACTCACCACACATGCACAGTGAAAGCTTATTGTTAGACAGCGTTCTTATGTTTTACCACATTGCTGCTTGTGCTTAAATTATCAGTCAGTAGAAATCACTTTCCACACAAACTGCATAAATTAAAGAATCATTGAATATTTTGTAACATAAACTAACTAAAAAATTACGCCTCCATGAACACAACCAGTTCATCTTTGACAAATAATAATGATTTCTGTGTGCGTCAAAACACTGTTCTTCAAATATTTATATAGCCATTCGTTGGTGTTTTACAACTCGCAGGCTTCTAATTGTTTAATTCAATGTATGATTTGTAGTTCTTATTTTAAATAAATGTGTTAGACAGAACATTTTGGACTTTCTGCACTGAAACTGAGATTTTGTGTGTGCGTGTGTGTGTGTGTGTACTTGTGTATTCACAAGTGTGTTAGACACTGAGGTTTTGGTAAAGGATTTGTTTGCACAGTAGTGACGGCAGCATTGATTCACACTCATCTTTGTCAATGCTTATAAGCCTCTGGATACATCATAACTGTGTGTATGTTTGTATGCCTGCATGTGTATGTGTGTACACAAACCTAACAGCTATATATCTGTAAAGACATGTATTTGAATTCCTATCCTTCTATGTAAATGGCAAAGGTACATCTGTGCAAGGAGTCTGTGACTATGAGTGTGTTTGTTTTTGTATGTGGTCTGTGGATCTTTACTTTGTCGGCTTTCGAAACAACTTCTAAATATGTATTTATTCTTGTAAAGACCCTGATTGTGCCCATGGGAAGGCAGTTAAGCTCAGTTTCACAGGGTCTTTCAGCACAATAATGTCAAGAATTCTCCACGTCACACACATGTATTAAGCTATAATCATATTACCTTTAAAATGGCATTGAACTGAACAGTTCTATGGCTAACAGGTACTGAGTTCTCCATGCAGCTAGAGACAAATGCTTTATCAGCAAAACCAATACACATATCCTACGCTACGCTGAGAAGAATATGAAGAATATTTAGTGCGCTAACTTCAATGTTTTAGTAACAGTTTTTCTGTTAAGCAGTTGAAATGTTAATGATTGGACTCTGTGTTTGTCAAAGAAAAACAGGGAAAGAAAAGGCAGTATTTACACACATACACACACGTACATCAAAGCTGAGATTGGTTTCAGGAAATATTTTATTATCTGTACTATTCCAAAGCTGCTAATCACAACCACTCTCTTTCATCTTTGCACCCCCCACCCCCTCTACCAACAACATCACCACCCCCTCCACCCCCTCCGATTCCATTCTGTGTGTCTCCCTGTATTCGCTACACTTCTCTCTCCTCCGCCATCCCATGTGCAGGGGTACCCAAAAAATTACATGTAAGGACATGTTGAAAAAGTCTAATCGAAAGGAGGAAGACATTAGTTAAAAAGAAAGGAAAGAAGACAGAAAGAGTGCGTGTATCATTCGGAGTGTCCCTGCGGGGTTCAGATTTTTCCCTTTTCACAAGGCCCTTCCCGCTCTTCTTGCATTCCCTTTTCTCTTTTCCGCTGTCTCCTCCTTGCTCTAAAACTGAGAAGCGGTGAGCTAATTTTTCCTGGAGAATCCCAGTCGCAGTACCTATACTCACATTCCAAGGTGCTCGGAAATACTGGGAATACACAGCCTGCTGGTGTAGAGATGAAAGTGAACTTGACAAAACAGCAAGCAGCAGGGAAAACCTTGTTCCAATCATGCCCAAATCATTCCACAACAAAGGACAAGCGCTCTGGAATTGCTATAATCTCATATTTTACTGCTGGGCTGCGATGGGTTCTGCTGCGCTGTGCCTGTGTGTTTACGGTGTGACACAGTATTCAGGCTTTGGGTTCATGGTCAAGCATACACTATTTGATCTTGCATTTCTCTGGATTTGATTAGGTCAGTTTTGTGTTTTCCGTTTGAGCACAAATCAGTATCTGCGTCCTTAAAACATCCTAATAACATGGTGTAACTTATGTGGTTTAGACCTTATTTGAAAGAGGGTCAGCTTTTTGGTTTGAAACTTTTTTTTCATTGTTAGAAAGAAATATATTGTCAGTTTTTAACATTACAGTTTATGTGAGGATGTAATTTTACCTATGCAGGTGCATGCAGAGAGCAGGAGTGACCGGGGTAGTGAGAGACCATTGAAGAAAGATCAGAGAGATGGATTGATAAAGAGAGAAAGAAATTAAGTAAAAGGAGAGCAGGTTGTCTTGCTTTAAACCTTTCTCGCACCTGTCTCATTCTCCTCTCTGCTTCCTCCTTTCCTTCCTGATTCCCTCATTCTCCCTTTTCCTCCGTGCTCTTTGTCTGATCCCTCCCTCTCCACCTGCTCTTCTCCCTCTCTCCCTCGCTCTCCCTTCTTTTCTCCACCCCTTTCTCCGCCCCTCCCTGCAGCTATTGGTGAAGCACCCACCAATCACAGCACAACTGGGACCTGAGGGACTACATATGCAAAATGCTGCTTAATATTCATGAGCCGCTATCGGGGCTTTAAGTCGTTGATTAGGACAGCAGCACAGCTTTCTGTCCCAACTGCCTGACTAGCTGGCTGTGTGTGTGCCTATAGCCCCCTCTCTCTCACTCTGACATACACACTGCATACACATGCTCCCTCACTTCTACGCACACACGCAGAGCTGATCAGTGCAGGCAGCGCAGAGCCCGGTAATTGTATTGCTCACTCCAAGTGGAAGGAAGGACCGAAAGAGAGGAAGATCAGAGAAAGAAGAGAAAAGAAGAGAGATATAAAAAAAAACTTTGATTTTTTTTTGTTTTTAATTTCTTGCCATTTACCCTGAGGAGGTTGACATGACAATGACCCGGTATCGCCGATGGATTCGGTAGGACACCCATTATCCGAGTGTTTTTTAATGCACTCTGAACAAGAGTAGGTAAATTTTACCTTTTACTATTATCCTTTTATTGATCATCCAACTTGTCATTGCCATTGTCTTCCACTGTAAGTGACTGTGTGAGTCAGTGAGTGAGTGTATGTGCTGGTATGCAGCGGAGGTGGCCGGCACCGTGTCAAGGTTGTTTCTGTTGTCAGGTAGCACGCGTTCACTCTTGTCTTTGTGTGTGTGTGAGTGTGTGTGTGTGTGAGTGTGTGGCTGCAGTATCTGGACAGCAGTTCTTACTTAGTGGGCAGAGGAGCAAAATTTCTGTCCCTTCACCTGAAAGTGAGACATACGCACAACACACCTGCCTGCAAACACACATTGTTTGCTCCATTTTCACTTTCGCTGTTTTCAACAAACACTTTACTTGAAGTCAGGCTGTTCTTGGGACAAACTTTCTCAGTACATGTCTGCATGTGTGTACCTGTGCATGTGTTTATGCTTATGCATGTGTGGTTAAAGTATGTGTTCATCCAAGCAGAGAATCCGCGAGATAACAGGGCATTAAGGTTACAGGAGCAGCGTGTAGGAAAGGGCCCATAAGAGAGGAGGGAGAGGGAAAGGGGGAGAGCTGCGCTCTTAAATGCCAGAGGAGGTAGAATTTCAGACGGGCAGCTCAGCGTGTGGCCCCGCTCAGGAATTAGAGACAGTCACACACACACAAACACACGAGTGCTGCTGAGCTGCTCCTTTCGCCAATGCTTTGCTCTTTTAGATCTGTGCAAAATGTAGATTAAGTGATTGGCAGAGTGGACAGCAGTTTGCTTGATTAGATTATTGTGTGCACAATTATTTAAAAAACAAAATTAGAGCCAACAAACAAATGATTAAAGTATAGCAGTATTTGCTTAACTCTTTTCTTAAACAGGACAAGATAAAACATTCCTCCGACACTGTGCGTGTGTGATTCAGTAGCCGGACAGACCTGTTTTGTCTGTATGTATAAAATTATTGGCATTCACCTTTTCAAATTTGCAAAGCTCATAAATAAAGCAAAGATTTTATGGTCATTTATATATATAAACGTATATGTATAGATTTAAAACACATGCTTAGATTTAACCAATTTCCACTTAGAACTAAATTTGAATGAGTGACACTAAATCAAAGCCACAGTTTAGGTGGGTTTTTTTACGGTAGAGAGTCGGAAGTGGGAAAACTGAAAGAACAAAGTCAGAGCAGAAGCTCATGCAAAATGTTGTACTGTAATATTTCCCAAAATGGTATCTGTAACATTTTTTAAAGAAAATTGGCAATTTTTCATTTTATTTTCAATCTTTCTCGTCATTTGTTTTAAAACACACACGCCCCACTCACTTGTAAAGCATTTTGAATATAGAGGCATTTTAAAGAGAATACACGGAGATAAGCTGTACCACTACTTTACATGAAAATATTCTTTTGTTATATTTTTAATTTAAAAAAATTGTCTTTTAACTTTCAGTCTGTTTGAATTAAAATGTCATTTAAGCAAATATGAGAAATTGCCCCTTCTGAACAAGTAAATGCTTAAAGAGCACAAATTAAAATGTTCATAATATGTGCAGGATTTTTTTTTTAAATGATTATTTTATTATCACTGCGGTATGACCAATCAAGCTTTTAGAGAGTCTGAGAATATCAATCATTTCAGTTCCCCTTTTAGAGGGAATAACTGAATTTTCAGTAGAGCAAAATCTGAATTTAGGACACTTTACAAGGATTTAACCCTGTGGATTGCATCCAAACAAGCTTTCTCTATGTTGGTCCTTCAACTGCAAAACAGTGGGGTGGAATTTAAGGACCTGTAACGGCTCAGGTGTAAGAGTCTTGATTTTTTTTTTTAAATCAGATTAAGACAGAGAATTCAAATTTTTCAAAAACTTTTGAACTGGATTTGCTTCTTAATGGACAAGAAGTGTGAAAACTGTGTTTAGACATCAAGCATCAATACACTCACTGAAAAACACACTTTCCTGACAGACATTTGGCAATGAGATGTGTCTGCTTTACCTGCGTGTGATTCAGCAAGTGTACGTAAGCTGTTGCCACTCAAACGTTTTCTAGAGAGCCCTCTGGTCCCGTCATCTGTGCGTCCGCTCCTTCACCCATCCATTCATCCATCCATCGATCCATCGATCCATCCATCCACCGTTCTCTGTTCCCGGCTCAGGCGTTCCCTTCTTTGCTCTAAGGCACTGCTTTCCTATACTAATTAAAATATTAGGGATAATGATGATCATACTGATAATAATAACAACAAGTACCACTTAAGCTGTTAACATAATTGCATTCCCCTCATGCCACCATATACATAACATTTGCATATCATTAAAATATATTTCCCACAGTGACTTTAGTGATTTTGGTGTTTTTAACAGTGGGTGTGAAGGAGAACGGACGGGTGGTGAGAACTGCACAGTTGCTGATCAGTCAGGCAAAGGTTTAGTAGTGCAGTAATGAAGAGAAGCACAAGGGAGCACATATGATTTGATTAGGAATTATTCTCCAATCTGATGTGTCTGGATTTAATTCTTTTTAAATACATGGAAATGTAGAGGAAAGAAGTTATTTGTGATTGTGAGTAAAAAAAAATAAAAATAAAAATCTGTTTCAGGTTAAACATTGTTGAAGTCGTTCATCGGACTAAATTAAGATGTGCCAGAAAAACAAACATTTTTTTTTACTTACAGTAATATATATAATATGATTTAGGCACCAGATTTTCACACGTAATGTTGTGTTGCTTCTTGTTCTGCTACGACAAATGCCACTGTTTTAGTTCACATTTGGAAAAGTGCATTGGCCATCATACAGTGATTTACTTTTCCTGATTTTCCTGATGAGGCAAACTACTTTATATGAAACCGCGAAAGAAATTCAATTGAGAAAAAAATCTAACTCGAAGGCCAACCGTCTGATGCTTTGACCGTTTGTTGTTTAAATGTGCGACAGCGAAATATACATATGTTTTGTTATTCAGAATAAAGAGATAATATGTCTTGCTTTTGATTAGACAATGAAAAGCATTTAATGGTTTTTTCCCATCTTTTTCTTTTCCTTAATCTTAGTCGCTGGACCTTATTTTTCAGCTTATGAAGTGGGATATGCAGTAAAGAGAGAGAGAGAGAGAGAGAGAGAGAGGTAAAGCTGACTGCAGGGAGGGACAGGGGGGACCAAAGAGAGATTGCGTAAATTAAAATCCTTTTAATCTCCTTATAAAATCATTTACTTAATTCATCTGTCAAAGCATGTCAATATGTGCCGTGCTGATTTGCTGGCTGCGCGCGCGTGTGTGTGTCTGTGAGTGTGTGAGCGTGCAATTTGCATCTGTTTGTTGCCATCCGCGGTTTCGTGCCTGCATGCTCCCATTTTGTATGTGTGACCTATTGATGGCCTATATGAGGAAGTGTTGTTCTTTTTGTCTCTTTGCCTGCCTGTCTGTCCCTATGGAATTTGTTGTCTGTCAGTTTTTTTGCATTTGCCTGCAAACACACGCGCAGAGAAACGCACGCACTCATGCTTACGGCGGCCTCGCTCTCATGTGAAGGGTCCGGGCATTCCAGTGGTAATTTGGTCCCGTAAAGAGAAAGAGAGAGGTAGAGAGTGTGAGAGAGAGAGAGAGAGAGAGAGAGGGAGAGAGAGACGCAATGAGAGAGACAGACAGAGCGAAGTGGGAAGGAAGGGAGGGGGTTTGCTTTTGTCTGACACCAGCACTCAGGAGGTCCGCTGGACACACGTGTAAGCATGAATGCCCACAGCAACACACACTCTTAACACTAATGCATAACAATAAACACACAGATCATACCATTTGCAGGTTAAAGTTATCACAATGTTAAAAATGCAGTGACTTATTCTTACACACACACATGCGTCTACATATGTGGATGTAGATATTAAAAATGCATTGTCTCACACACACTTAGAAAGCCACTGAGAGATGACAGAGCAAAATGGGATGAGCCTTGATGATGTGAATTTGTCTGATTTATGTCCAATCCATCAGTGCTCTGTGTGTGTCTGAGTATGTCACGGGTCAGTGCCGGCCTTTATGTGTTGAAAGAGCAGTAAGGGAGACTGTACCAGATGTGACACAAACACACACACACACACGCACACACACTGCAATTAGCCATTTTGCCACACTGGTGGTGAATCTGTATGTGTGTGTGTGTGTGTGTGTGTGTGTGTGTGTGTTTGTGTGTGAATGCACGGTTGAATGCCAAAGCAGTGATCAAAAAAAAGAGAGAGAGAGTGTGATATATAGTGAGAGGCAATGTCGCTCATCTTATCTCCTCTTCTCCTCTCCACAGCGCTCATCCTCTCATTCCCCACGTTCCATCATCCATACATCTCCGTCATCCATACATCAAAATGTGAATTCAATTATTACTATTATCACGTTCTATCAAATCATTTATGCTCTGTCTGAGAATTACTCTCCGTAATGCTGCTGACTTTTCCGTCTTTTCAAATCTGCTATGACCAAGTATATAGTTTCAAGAAATGCAGAATAAAAAGAGGATGTTTTGCACCTGTGCAAATTTGAACTGTGTCAAAAGCACACAGGTCCCTTTGTAGATGCATCTGCTTGATTTTAACAAACGTTGCTTTAAACTAAATTACGTTTTCTTAGAATTGCTATATACATTGTGAGGTTTCTTTGGTGTCTGTGTTATTATTGTTTTCAGAAAAGGAGTCACTAAATTTGAATTTTATCAAGTTCAACCAGATGAGCTATTGAGTTACGCTTTAGATCCGGTGACTGGTGTATGCATGAGTGTGTGCGTACCCATCATGTTGTGCTTAGGGCTTCTAATGCTGCTCCTCAGTCCTAATAGGAGGAGACAGCGCAGACCGGGCCACAATAGAGCAGATTTAGATGGAGAGGTGAGGTGTGTGTATGTCTCTATGTGTGTGTGTAAAGTGTAAAAGTGTGTCCATGAGTTAAAGAGGATCACGAGAATGGTGAAGGTTCAAACCCCTTGTCTGTCTATGGCACTTTTCTGTTGTGCTGCCCATGGGGAGAGCCCTATGGTTTCGCTGCTTGGGTTGTTCTCTCCCTCTGCACGGCCAAGCTGAAAGTATGATTAAATTGTCATTGTTTCGACAGTGTGTAAGAGGGGTTCAAAAAGACAAAAAAGGGAAGATACAGTAGAACGGAAAGGGATAGCTACTAAGAGAGAGAGAAAGAAATGAATGACCATGCCGCCTTCCAACTGACAGTGAAATATTCCTCCTCTCATCCTCCCATCATGCTTCATGTGTGTGCCTGATGGGGAGAGAATGACAGACCAGCCCACACCCCACCTCATGGTTTAGTTCTCTAGTTTTTGCTGCTTTTTTCATCTGCCTTGCACTTTTTTCTTTCACTCTTTCTATCTCCTGTCTGTGCACTAGGTTTCTCTCTATGCCAACTTTATCAGGTGCACCATACAAATAAACTACAATCACATGATGATTTTCAGAAGTATTTGTTCTTCCTAAATGTACTGTATATTCAGATATTAAGCTGCTCAACAAAAGTGTATATTCTTTGAATCAGGGAATTTTGATTTCTAGTTATTAGACAAGATTTTTACAGTTACACACTGAAGACTGAAGACTGAAGAAAGGTTTTTTTTTTTTTACACTTTCTTGCTTCCTGCCCTGAACTTATTAATTTCATTAATTAAGTTTATTCCACCCGCTTCATTATACACAAAAAATGAAATGTACATAACAACATATATATGTATATTTACCTCATTATTCACAGCTTTTGGTGTTTTTGTGAAAAGGAAATTGTCTCTAACAAATATGTTGATCACACAAATAATTTTTTAATTTTATTTAAGAAAAAAAAAAAAACAAGCCCAACAGCATCAGTCCTTGTTGGTCACTCCAACTGTACCAACGGTTCAGCTTTGACACACATCCGTGCATGTGTGAGAAGATGTCACGTGTTAATATACAATTCATTATTTTGCACATGTAAAAACAAGAAAACTATGTGTGTTATTAAGGCCTTGTTTCTGTGCATGTGTGTATGTGTGTGTGTGTGTGAGAGAGACAGTGAGTGAGAGCGCATTTGTGTCTATTAACTGCGTTTACGCTTTCACACAATAGTTAAATTGTATTTGACATTTGAAAAACTTTCACTTTTAGTTTGATGTAGCTTAAATAAAATAGTTAATATACGTTTATTGCTTATTCCAAAATATCGCTCTATTTTTAAAAAAAAAATTACATAGTTTCATCACTGGTAACTTTAGTAAAGATCAGATGTTAAAGTATTTGTGCATGGAACATTTATGTGAATTATGTTTACATTAATTACATTAAAAAAATGCTCTAATCCTACATGGTAAAAACGCTTCTTTTCTTTAGGATGCGTGTTCCTCTGCGTAGCTGAGCCGCTCTTTTATTCATGGCAGTAGATAATTCATTTTCTCTTTATCCCTATCTTCCTTTACCATTCAGCGCCCTCCACCCACCCACACGCACACACACACACGCACACACACGCACACACACACGCGCTCCTCTTCTCCCTCTACACACACCCCCTCCCTTGTGGAACTGTCACCTTTCTGCACCCGCTCAGTCCCTATTAAGGCCGACAGCCCATCTGCCGCCTGCCCCGCTAACAGCTCCCGTCGCTAACGCTAACGTGCACACACATCCACATCCGCTCAGACACACACAGAGGGCTACGTTCAACCCCACCTGCCCTGCTGCACATGCAGTCACACGCAGAGCAACATCGTCAGACGTATATGTATATCAATATATGCATCCGCTCAGTATTTATCGTGATCTAATGATTCTTTTAATTACTTCCAAATATCAAAAAGTCTGTACCACACTTTTTTTCTTGATTTAAAACGGCCACTTTTGATCTTGCACATTAAGACTTTCCAGGCAAGTATAAGGCTGAGTGTTATCAGGAGTAAGTATAAATACTATAAGAACCATGTAAACGATCTAGAAAAGTCAGCAATTTGCAACAAGAAGTGCAGAAATGAAAATAGAACCAACAAGTTTATCTGCGAGGAGGAAACCAATGGGATCACCGGGAATTTTTAATGCAGCAGAGGAGATTGGCTAGTCTTTAGTTCAGTTATTTATTAGTGTTCATATCTGTAGGTTTATCCATATTTATGCATACAAATTGTCTGTGTAACTGCAAGACGTCACACTACCCTGACGAGAGGAGTAATTAGGTAGGGCAGTTGCTTGTGTGTGTGTGTGTGTGTGTGTGTGTGTGTGTGTGTGTGTGTGTGTGTGTGTGTGTGTGTGTGAGTGTTGTGGCATTTGCTCCCTTCAGGGATAGGTGCATTTTGCATTAGCAAGAATGGCAACTGTCTCATCAATCACTGCATCACCATGTCACACACACACACACACACACACACACACAGACACACACACACACGCACACACACATATGTACACACATACCATGGCATGGTCATTCTGTTCACAGATGGGCCAGCAACACATGAGCGAGTCACTGAGCATCAGAAAGACACCAACGATCTCCTTGCTTTCACACACACACTCGCGCACACACACACACACCGCCACACATCCATAGTATGTCTGCATGTGCTGGTTCTTGTGCTGCTTACATGTACTGACAGGAGCGTGAAATAGGTTAGGTAGAATCACATACATTGCACTTTTCTTTTATTCTCTCCTTTGCTCTACATGCATATTTAAATATTTATGATATGAGCTATTTCTTACATATATGAGTACTTGTGGGATTGAATTTTTCAATTGACTTATTATTTGATGATGTTTAAAAAAAATGTAAAATGTGTAAAATTCAGATTTTCATTTTACATATGCTTAGTACTGTGTTTCTATTTTAGTATACGATTCACATGTGCTGAATTAAATTTTTAAAAAGAAAAAAATGCCTCATGTAAAGAATTGTCTGTTGGCTTTAAGATGCTTTTTTTTAATGAGTTTCATTCTTCTGAAATGAAATAAGAACTAGGAAAATCAGATTATGTGGTTATAAAGCGATAAAGCAGAATCTCTTTCGGTAATCCTAAACAGTTTTAGTCCAGGTTAATACAAATATCAGACAGAGCTTTTTGTGGTTTCTCTAAAATATCATAATACAGACTAATCATAAAACTTTGTAAACTCGGGTTTTCTTTTCAGATGTATTTCTCGTGGTTCGTGATTTTTATGGTTTAAACCTAAATATAATAATATATTTCTCTGATTTCAGCCCCTGTCTAAAAAAGCTGTTACAGCGTCTGTTACTTCTAATGCAGTTAAGATGCCTGCAGCCAAAATGTGACAGTTGAACCCAAATGGCTGGTGATACATACACAGGACCTAAACTATTGCACACAATGTAAACCCAAATCAAGATGAAAACACAGTACTGAACAATCTACAGCGTTTTCAAGCAAATACTTCATGCAGTCCGATTTCCATACAGCGCCTGTGGGCATACAATAAACGCTAAGGGTAATGTTGTAATATTGTTGCGGAGATACCGTCATTAAAAATAAAAGTAAATCACCTCGCCGTCTGGTTTTTAGATGTCAGAAGTGGCCCTCGTCTTCAGTCTTGCAACCCACAGCAAAGTATCTGGGGTACTTTGGTCACAGTGTTAGCACACACAGGTGGGCAAGGGAGAAAATATTAATTCAGAATGTAAGCGGGCGGATCGGGAGAAGGTGATCGAATTTTGCCGCAAACCTGAGTTACTTGTTCAGCCAGAAAGTTTTTGATTGATTATAATGGTTTATAATTCCCAGCACCACATGCACCTCATAGTGGATATACTTTAGTCCTTGGTGTCACACCAGAACCACTTCCCCCACCACCACCACCACCTCCACCCAAAAACAAAAAACAACAGAATTAATAGTTGGCTGTCTATATAGCATTGTGACACTGCAACCAAAGCCAATAAGTGTCTGAAGCAGCAGCAGCAGCAGAAAGATATCGATTCCTTCTATTCACCAGAGTGGAACTAAAACCTACATATTACACACCCTGGCCCTCCACCTCTCACTGAGCCAACCCAGCTCTGTGGATGGATAGAGGGATGGCTGTCAGACAAGTCATTGGTCTGTCTACCTGCCTGTCTATGTGGCCCTCACATAAACAGGAACCCACAGCGGGGACAACATCTCACACTCAGACACACGTGCGTATGTGCCGGTTGTTTGTGTGGTAAACACGTGTCTATCAGTTTGCGACACATACCAACATCCTGCTCTGTTTACCGATACACTTTGCTGGAGGAAACACACACAAACAGGAGTGTCACAGTGTAAAAAAAATTTAAAGAAAGACCTGAAAAAGAAAGATTATTTTATTCATTGTCTTTTAACTTCGATGTGCTCCCTGATTTCTACTTTTACATGTTTGGGATGAAATTATTAGTTGGCTTCAGCTCTGTAATTCTTTGGCAAAGTTTTAATATTAAATCAATAATTAGTCTTAGGTTAATTGGGCTAGTGTTAGCAGACGTGATTATTATAATCGCTCTCATTAAGCAAAAGCATAAATGCTCAAAAGCAAGCACCTCTTCAGATCTTTGCACTATTTTTGAAGGATTAATTTCTTACTATATGTTTTCTTTCATAGTTTACCAAATCTGAATTAGTATCTGTTTTTTCTAGATTTTATCCACCGGTAGGAAACTGCTTTTCCTTCCACTTCCCTCGCTTCATTTTCCCCCGATAGTTTAAAAGTAGGGCATTCAGATCATTTTATTACAAGCCCAGCCATGATGTAATTTTTTCTTTTCTTTTTTTTGCTTCTTTTCTTTTTTTTAAATTGTTTTTGTAAGGGATGCTTTTGATTCTGTTGCCTGTGGTGACCTTATCACCCCAGCGACAGCCCTGCTTCTGATGACGGCACTGGGTTTGATTGAAGGATGGCAGTTCTTCCTCTGATGCTTTTACTTTTATATTTCCTCCATTTAAAAAGGTTTTTTGAGGTTAAAACTGGTAAAACTCGGGGACAAAAGTCTCATGTACTAGTTTAAAATTCTGATCTGTCCCCTGTGCGTCTGTCTGAGAGCTTCTCATCTTTCTGCCTACTTGAGATGCTCTCTGCAAATTGCCCTATGTGTAAATCTTGGACCTTTCTTTGTGTATTTATGTTTTTTCTTTTCTGCCTCTCTCTGTCCTAACTCTGCAGTTGCATAAATCATAATAGTTTTTTTTCTTATGTTTACTGAGGGCTGAATGATTATGTGTGCCTGTTACTGTGCCCTTTCAAGCGCGCTCTGTAATTCAGTGGTCATCCACTTAATTGTAATTTTGTGTTGAAGATTTTTTTTGTTTTTCCATTTCATTTTTGTTTGCTTGTCACTGTGTTGAGCTGAAGAAAGTATTTTATTAAAACAATAAAATGAAAAAGATTTTGTGTTTAGTTTAGTAGTGTTTTGTTTTCTACAGCGCTTTAACCTTATCAGATTCTGGTACTGAGAAAGCAGAAACACACAAAAATGTAACTTGTCACTGTTTCTATTTTTTTTTCCTAAGTTTTATTTTGTTATTTTACCATTGCCCCTGAACAACTGATTTCAGTGTCATCAGATAGTTTTTATGGCTTTTACGCAACACATAGGAGCCATGTCTCCGCTTTACAGTCCCACTTGCTGTTTTCCTACTTTTCTCTGTTGTATTGTCAGCGCCATCCTTATGTTTCTCACTTTGCTTCTGTCTACAGAATGAACTTATCGAAGGGGCCATTAGTGAACAGCAGCAGTGAAGATAACTCCAAGTCGTCTTATGGTAAATGCGGCGCTGGCGCCTGGAGAATGCACCAGAGCTACGATCCACTGGAGGCCAACCACATGAGAGACGCACATGCCCTCTACAACCCCAGGTAAGACAGACTGACAAGAAGACCACAGACATAAAAGAAGAAAGGGGGAATGACTTAAAAAGGGCAAAACAAAAGTGACTGAATCCATAAATCTACGTTGAGTTTTCTACAAAAGTCACACTTGACCTCTATAAACCTCGGAAGAAGAGAAAGAAAAGGCAAGCATTTGGAGACATCAAAAGCCAGTTTTTATTGGTCAGGATGTGTGCGTGTTTGAGACTATTTGGAGAGAACCAACTTTTCTCCACCATCTATTCAAATGTGGGGAGAACAGTTGTGTGCATGTGTGTCTTTCTTTGTGTATTTTTTTTAATTCATATGCCTTATCTGTTAAATTAGTTTGAAGTAATTTACATTTTTAACAACACTTTTTATGTTATCAGCTTTACAAACCATCTTCCGCTGTTTGTGTCACCAGTATTCTGTATTTTTATCTTTTTTTTTTTTTACCTGCCCTCTATCGGGTTCTTTAAATAATTGCCTATAAATCCAAGTTAAGGGTGATCTTCAGTGTCGTTTGGGATCAAGAAGGGGTTCCCCACGGTACGACCAAGCCTTTAATATCTACTCTTTTTTTATTTCAAATTTTGGGAAACCCCAACTCCCTACCCTTGGGAAAAAAATAATTCTCTTTTAAACGCCACAATATAGAAAACATACAAATCCACTGTAAACTATATGTTATGATTAAACAGTGCAACTAAAATGAGAATATTTTTTCCCTAGTATATATAGAGTATCACAAGGAATTTGGATTCAACTTGTGGCTCAAGGACACTTCAGTAGTGCAAATGCGTCGCAGTGCAGAGGCTTTAAATCACATCGTTTTGTTGAAGGACATTCTCTTTTACCATTACAATTATTCTCCATGCCATCTGTATGTGCAGTCAAACCTGAACGCATGAAAAGCTTCAACCAAAGTGAAATTTCACTTTAAAGTTCTCCAACAAAACCAGTTCTGACTTTCTGTTGTTCCGGGCAGGTTTTGCTGAGGCTGTCTTGCTTTATTTTTAGAGCTTATACTGTAAATATGCTTCTTGTTTTATGTTTAAACACAGGAAATGTGTGACGCATTAAATATAGACAAACGTTATCATATCCTTCCTCCTCCTCTTTTGAAAGTTTCTCGGGATAAGAGATAGCATGACATGCCCTGAAAGCGAACGTTTAACTGTAAGTATGCGCTTTCTATATAATTTATATAATTCAGGGGTATTGGACTAGTATAAACAAATAAGTATATTATTACTGTGTTTAGTGTTACTTGTTGTACATTATTTCACTTTAAAAACAGCTGAATATGTATTTAATTTAAATAGGCTATATTAGAACCTAGTGTAACCAAAAGTGGGTTTCCCAAACTTTGCCTATCTGTTCTCCAGATCGTGGTTTCTCTCTCTGGATTTTGGACATTATGCTTCAAGATCTCACTGACTAACATGATTATCTTAAATGAACATTACTGTGATTTATTATGTTGTTATTATTGTTGTATTATTGCACATTCTTTAGGAACAATATTGATTAGTGCATTATTAGGGTCTTGTGAAGCCCTTTAATTTTAAATGCATGTGTGTGTGTGTTCCCGTGTGCGCTGTAGACTGGGAAGTTTTAGTCCAATAGGATTTCAGGGTTAGTCTGGGTCAAGCCAATTAGAGGTCTGGCAAGCCATTCTCACGCAGACCTTCGGCCAGTCACCAGGAGGAGTGTTAGTAGCACAATGTGAGTGTGTTGGCAGACAGTGAAGTCTGGTGATGAGAGGTGTAAAGGTTTGCCAGGGGCTATGGAGTCAGTCCGTGGCTTGAAGTCACACAGTACATTTGTACACATGGATAGAGACACACTAGGCTCCAAAATGGGGAGCATTATTTCGCTTCTATGGTTCAAAACTAACTGCAAATTATATTGTTATTGTGAATTCGGCTGCCGCAAATGTGCCAAGCCTACACAATGACATAACAGTATCCCCTAACTACGGGAGGGGGTGGGGTGGGGGGCAGCACTGTGAAGTTAACAACTTGAGGATTTATCTCAAGACTTGTGCTGAACAAATACAATCTGGGGATTTGCAATTCTGTTAAATTTTTAGAATTTTATTTCTCCTGAAACCGAGCTCAGAGTAGTCCTTTCTCACGGCAGGTAGCCTAACTTACCATAAGAACGGTGTCCCTCCCAGTAAGACGTATCTGTGGGACAGGAATACCAGGACTCTAAATCTGAAGCACTTGAACTCAGCCATAATTCATTACCTGTTATAGTTTATTATTATTTATTCTTATGCATGTCCATCTGTGACAAACCAACACATCCAGTGAAAATAGTTTATTTTTTAAAAATGGCCTTAAAAAGCTAACACTAAATATTAAAGTACTAACACTAAATATTAAGGTAAAAGTCACCTTACCTCAGTTGAACCTTTACCCCTACACACACACACACACACACACACACACACACACACACAAGTTTTCACTTACACAGTAAAAGGAACACATTTTCTTACACACATATGCACTATAAGATCACAGGAACACTTCCTTAGGATATCTGACCTCCAACTGTGTTGATGGGATTTGGCCGTAATTTATATGCACTCTCTCTCACACACACTTGCACAGACACACACTTGAACAGCACAGACACACCGAAAATGAAAGAAATCCAGGTTCGGAAGGGACAATATTTAGAAATGAATTTAAATGAATTTAGAATTATAGCAGTGTTTTTATTTTATCTCTTAGAATAACTTTTTTTTCATATCACAGATCTCTACAAAAAAAGCAAAGAAATAAATTTAATTTAATTTGAAGTTTTCTGGGGCCTTTTCTTGCATTAAAACTTTTTTGAATTCTAAAGAAATTTCTTAAATGCTTTTGGAGATCTGCAGTTTTCATTGGACAGCAACAATATTATTCCTCTTTTTATTTAGGCCATCAAACCATGGGAATGTGATTAATGTCAGGCAGCTAGAGTGCGCTTGAATACACACACACACTGTGCTGTAAACTGAGCCCAATGTAATCATAATGATAAAGCAGATTGCCTTAACACACAGATGGGCTTCCCAAAAGCTGTGTGTGTGTGTGTGTGTGTGTGCGTGAGTGCGTGTGTGTGTAAGTGTGGACAACGCTGATTGGATTGCAGATTTATAGAAGAGGATTACTGCAGGAGCAGAGAGAGAGACAGAGCGAGAGAGGGGAAAAGAGAGAGGGGGTTTCAGACACTCACCTCTCATTAACTTCCACCCTCTTCACCTCGACTCGCCCTATTCTCAATCAAGGACAAACATGCACATGTACACACACATAGATATACACATTTAAAATCTTGTTTAAGTGGAGCATGTCGTTCTTTATATTTACCAATGATATGCTGATTCAGTATTTAAATCTTAGTAATTTGCAAGAAGTTTCAAAAGTAAGAATCCTGCAGAATGCTGCAGCAAAAAGCATTACTGGGTAGTCATTTAAAAACAATACAGCCACATTTTAAAGAAAAAGGTTCTTAGTGACAAGATCAGAAAATGTCCCTTTTTTGTTGCAGTTCGCGAGATTTATGCCAGTTTTGAGCTTTGTATACCTATTATACTGAATGTAAAGTATATTCAAATACATGACATTTAAGGGAAAGACATTCATGAAGGTTCCAGATTAAAGGAAAATGGACAAAGGCGCAGTGTGAAGTGGACAGAAAGAAGCAGTCAGAGACAGACAGAGAGACAGAGATGGCGAAAGACAGTGGGCACTGCAGCAAACCTGATTATGACTGGATGTGAATTAGATTCCCTAACAGATGGTCCAGGAGCGAGACTGTAAGGTGCATCAGCCAGCAGTGAGGGGAGGAAGAGGGGGAGGATAGAGGGCATGGGTGGGAGAGAGGGAAGAACAGGCCAGGAGACTCTGAAGACGAGTGTCAACAGCAGCTTGTGGCAGGTCAAAATGGGCATTTACAGTGAAAAGAATCTTGTTTCACATTTTTATTTAGTGAATTTGGAGTCGGGTATTTCAAGTCTATCACTTTCTCTCTTTTTTGCAGTATAAATGAAGTAAAGTGATAATATACAGAAGTAAAAGTAATGAACTGGGAGAATCCTTAACAGTCATTGCATTTAGATATAAAGTAGTATTCCATGTGTAAGGTTAAATATAATCTGTCTAGATGTATTATTTGTGGAATATTGAAGTAAACATTGAAACGCACACGTTGGATGGTGCCTGCTTAGGATTGATTTTCTCTATTTTCACAGCTGCTGTGGATTATTGTACATATTCTGGCTCTGCTTCTCTCTCACACCCTATGATGGATAGGTGTAAATCATCACAATCCTGTAGTGACAGCCCAATTTCCCCAAATCTGATCTGCTTAAAGAATGCAGCTTTGACGCTCTACTCACTTGTGTCTCCTCTCCTCTCCTCTTCCACATTCCGTTTTCCCTTTTATTACACTTTTTTTCCCTTATTCCGTCTCAGATCGAGGACCATTTTACTTCACACACACATTCTCTCTCCCTACTTTTGCAGCACTGTGCTCTTTTCCCATCCCCTCCTTGCCTCTATCTCCCTTCCTCCCCTTCCTGTCTCACTGGCTCGTTCCTGTGTCACATTTGAAAGCCCTGTCATATTTACTAGAGTGAAAATCCTCTTTCACCATCTGCTTAATATAATGTGCTTTTAATCCGATGGGGCATATTTTGTTTTTAAACACTTTTTATTATACTTTTCCTCAATTTGATTTGATGTGGCGCCTTGCCCAGATCTCTGCCTGTCTCTGTATGAGAGAGAGAAAGCAGGAGAGCTGTACATCTCACTGTACACTGATAGTTAAGTGTGCGCATGTGTGTTTGGGCGCGTGCTACAGTGCATGTGTGTTGGTGACAACAGCAAGTGTCAGTAAGTGTTTGGAAGGGCTGCTGCGCACCTAATGCTAAATGATAACACTGCTAATCCACACATGCACATAGAAAGAGAGAAGAATGCTAACCTTGATCAATGACCTTTCTTTTATAAAGGAGCCAGCCTACATTTCATAAAACTGACACTCCTGAGTAAAACATTCTCAATATCGATTGAACAAGCAGTGTGAATGTGTACGTTTATGCATTGAATTCATTTTATATATTGTTCAACTAATAAAATAACTATGCGCATATATGAGAGATATGCAATATCTCCTATAGACTTTACCCAGGAAGAGGATGTGTACAGTACTTTCTACTCTTCAGATTTCACAGCGCATAATATGAAATAAAAAAATAATAAAATACAACAACAGAACTTAAATAAACATCAAATTTTCAGTGATTTATGTATTAAATAAATATTTTTGATATGGTTAATCAGTGGCCCACTGTGCACTGTATGAAGTTGAGCCGTTTTAGAAATTTGAAGAACCTTTTTTACAGTAGACAACCATCCTTACAAATACAATGACATACAAAAGATAAAGGAGATGGAAAGGGAGCGAGAGAGGGGCAAACAGAAAGGTGAGGAGAGAGAGGGAGAAGGAGTGAGAGAGAGACACGGGAGACATGGTGACAGAGATAATGCCTGGCAGCAACATACTTATCAGCCAATGCTCCACAAGAAAATGACCTAAATCATCAAGATTCCCATCTGACACACACACACACACACACACACACACACACACACACACACACACACACACACAAACACGAGTTAGTGGTGCACTGACTTCCATTGTTGCCCTGAACATGCTCCCCTTCTTTACATCTTTTTTTCATCTTTATATATAATAATAGACTGTATTTTATGCAGAGTACACACGACTCTGTATAAATCCCTTGAAATTTTGTCATTAAAGAAGTGAATAGACGAGAAACAAAAAGCACGAGGAGAGCGGATGGTGAACTGAAAGTCTGCACATTGATGATTGAAAACTGGTATTTATATGAGCAGACTCAACATGATGCTCCTGAAAAGTTTGCAGTTTGAAAAGTACATAATTCTTAATCAATGGAGAGAGGCTGAGAACACCCGGCGTGTTTTGCTTCCCAACGCTTCTCCAATCACATAGGGATGCGTGTGTTATTCTCTAGACTACAGCTTTAGACCCAGTAGAATATCTCTCTAAGTCTTTCTCGCTTTTTTGTAACACTGCGTGTGAACCATGTATTTGCATCCGTCGCATTTAGATTCATACTAGAATTCATAGTGTCTAAACTCTCACGCACACAATCACAGACACAGGAATATAGACACACACTTACACTTCCTTTCCTCTGCCAGTCTTTACAGCCCAACAGCCCATCGGGCAGAATGTGTTTTAGCCATTGTCAAATTGATTGTATGTAATCAGGGATTTATTCTGCAGCCAATGAACTGAATTACAGGTTTCCTGCCCTGACTAACACTGTAACAATTGATCTGCTCCCTGGTGTGTGTGTGTGTGTGTGTGTGTGTGTGTGTGTGTGTGTGTGTGTGTGTGTGTGTGTGTGTGTGTGTGTGTGCATCTTGTGTGACAGGATAGAGAGACGGACAAGAAATGATAGGGGGTGTTTGTGTGTGAGAAGTAGAAACGACGACAGAGAGAGATTGAGACCTAAAAGGAGCAAAAAGGAGAGGGGAAAGAGCCCAGTAGGAGGGAGAGTGGTTTAGATTGACTGTCGCTGTTGGAGTTTTTATTTTGTCTTTTATTCATTTTTGTCACTGAAAACAACTATAATCACCCACACACTGTGATTCCACACACATAAACCCACACTGAAACAACGCATAGCTTTTTTTTCTGAGCTCTATTTCGCTGCTTTTAAACTATGCAGTTATCTTGCAGAATGCACAACATAAAACACAGGTTCAACGTTAGACTCACAGGATTTTGCTGTATGTACGTGACCGATACATGATTTCAGCCACCACAAAGCAAAAAGTGGACGTGTCATTGCTTGTAATTGCATAAGAGTGGTCACCTACGTCTTTGAAATTGCTGTGTGCAATTGTTGTGTTCCTATTTTTGCGAAAACATATTCACTACTGTATCAAACTAACTGACATGGAGTTCAACAACCCTCCAAAGATAGGAGACTGTTTAAAATAGAGAGAGAGAAAGAAAAACAAACTGAACAGTATAAGTGTTGAAAAAGCAATTCAATATATTGATGAAATCATTCTATTCATTTGACTATGACAATGTAAATGTAAATGCTTTTTGCTCCTGTTCCCCTCCTTACTCCATTCTTTAATTCAATGTATTTTCTTTTATGTCTTCCACTCTTCCTTCACTTCCTCTCCCTCCCAAAGCATTGCTGGTATCATCTAGATAGAATTGTGTAAGGTTTTCTCTCACTGTTTTTTTTTCCCCCTTTTTGCTTATTGGACTGTGTGTTCTTATCAGCATTGAGAGCACAATGCTTGGTGTGATGGAAAGGTATTAGCCAAGCCGAGGTAGCTACATTGTCAGCACTTCTTCCTGCTCTGTCTCTGTTGCTCCCACTTCTTCTTCTCTGTTTCTCTCTCCGCTTCTTCTGCTCTTCTTATTTTTAGCTGGGGTTTTTTTGCTTTTTATTTTTTGGAGATATGTTTTGTAAGCAGTAAGGCAGTGAAAGCCATCACATCTTTACACCATCCGAAGCCAAAGTTTGGCAACGTATAATTAAATGCAGCTTTGTCATTTTAAATTCCCATGACACTTGTTATGGTAATACTTTTACTAAGTAATGCTATTTCGGAGATCCGGCCCTTTAGAAACATTGACAGAAGAGCCCAGGGCAAGCAAAATAAGCAACCAGACAATCAGAGAAGTTATCAACAAACTGAGAGTTATCTGATTTGGTAGTGACAAGCCGATGTTAGTTCTCTTCTCTTCTCTTCTCTTCTCTTCTCTTCTCTTCTCTTCTCTTCTGCTATTATGATCCTCAGCCCAGTAGGGGTGGGTGAAAACAATTTAGAGTTGTTTGAGGATCAGTTTGTGTTTATGGCTGCCATCTAGCGAGGTAGTTGTTCAAAGATTGTATATAATAAAGCAGTGCAAGTGCACACAGAAACACAGACTAAAGGAGCGCACAGCAAACAGCACAGAGCGAGGCAGAGAGTAGTTTCTCTAATACGATGATTGTATGTTTGTCCCCGCCAGTTGTCAGGCCACTGCATCACCCTACCACTGTAATGACAGCTTGTCATACTAAAGTGGCCCACCTTCTTTCAAAACACACAAAAAAGCATTTCTTTCTTCTTTCTTCCTTTCTTCCTTTCCTCCCCATGCCTCCACATATTCATCTTTTATGAGTAACTGTGCCTTCCTTCAAGTGAGAAATGAAAAAAAGAAATAGGCCTGAAAAGAGAGAGAAAATGACAGGGATCAACTTGGAAATGGATACAAGCAAAGGCGGTCATTTGTGTGTGTGTGTGTGTGTGTGTGTGTGTGTGTGTGTGTGTGTGTGTGTGTGTGTGTGTGTGTGCGTGTGTGCGTGCGTGTGTGTGTGTGCTGGTGTGGTCTCCCTCAATAAGAGACACCTAAATAGAATATTCAGTGTCTGCAAGAACTAAGCAGCGACTTTGGCCGCTTTAAAAATGGCCAGTTTTATAATTTGCATTACTGCTAAAATATAAACCTAAATAAATCCGCTCAACCTCATTTGCTAATCTTTTTTGTTTGTTTGTTTGTTTACTGTTGCATTAAAAAAACATTGGTACCATAGCCATTTCCCTAAAATTATACAAAATATACAAAAAATACATTAAATGCAGTAAGTTTGTTAGTGCAAAGTGATTATTTTATGCTATAAGATATACCGCTTCTTTTTTGCCGTACATGATACATAGTGCTGTTCAATATAGAGCAATCAGCTTATGTGCTAATTACTTGACTATATTTGTAACTGTGTAGGTTTCAATATCACGAGCATCAAAATCTTAAAGATGGCAAAAAGAGAATGACGTTAAAACCGTATTCTTTAACGGAACTGAGCAGAACCGTTAATACCAAAATGTGATTACTTTGCTTCCTTGTGTTTTACTGTTATCATCTCATAAAACACTGCTTACATCTTTAAGCCTTGTCTGAATAAAGGCAAAGAACGGCAAACACATTCGAGCTGTTTCCATTTTATTTACATTTCTTTAAACACCTAAAAACCTAAAGAATTGATTAAAAAGAGACCCAACCCCTTCTCTCTCTTCACACTCATCTGAAGAGCAGACAAGCACAATAAGACTGCTCTTTCAGCACTGAGCCATCGCTACATAGCACCATAATTATACTGATAACATACATACATAAATGCATTCAACCTCTCGCTCGGCACAGCGCACTGGCTGTGATTTCTTAATCTTCTTTCCTCTTCTCCTCTCCTCTGCATGCGTGTCTTCTTTTTTTATTCTTTTTTATTCCTCCCCCTTCGACTGCCATTATTTTTCATTTATAAGCACAGTTAGAGAGCGCGAGAGAGCACTGAGGGAAAAAACGACGAGATAGAGGGAAAAGGGGGAGAAGAAACTGGAATGGAGAACGGAAAGATAGATAGATGAGAATTTGAGAGAGAAGGAAAAAAGCGCCTGAGATCTTTTGGCACTTAAACTCTTTCGCTTAATGGTACTCAGAGGGATTGACGGTCAAAAGGAGGGGCCACAAAAGAGCATAAAGAGTGAGAAAGGAGAGATTAAATCATCACCATCACATCATCTACTTAAATGGTTCTACTCTCTTTTTCTGTCACCACTGTTTTTCATCCCATAGACACAGAACATAGACATCCTCTTGCGATCTCTTTCCTTTCCATTTACACTTTTTTCTGTACCACCTGATACTGTCTGTGCTTCTGCCTTTCCTTCTATATGTCTCCATAGACTCTCTTTCTATCCCTAATTTTCTCTTCCTTGATTTGTGTCCAAACCTTTCTCACAATGTCAGCCTCTTTCCAAACTGAAGGCCCAACTTAGCATCCGATAAATGGATTTATAGACACTGGTGAATACCGCAAACCCACGATAAATGGAGTCACTGAATTAAAAGAACCTCCAGCAAGGGTTTAATATATGATGAAAAAGGTGAAAAGGCCAAAGCAGTCTATATCATAAATGTCAATTCACATTTGAACGGGAAAATTTCAGGGGAAAAGAGTGTTTCCTACATTACAATGCGTTTGCAGGTTTTTTGCAGGCCTTCTTTCTGCATATCAGTCATGTTAAAGCTGAGATGCAAATTAAAAGAAAAGGTGTTGTTTGTCAGTAGACAATCATCAGTCACTGCAGTCCTGCAACTACTCTTTTTTCCCCATTCTGTCTGTCTTTTGCATTAGCTGTCTGCCTGTCTGCCTTTCTGTTTTCCTGTCTATATCCATTCTTCATTCCCCCACCTGAACAGCTCCCCATTCTCCAACCAGGCACTGTCTGTGTTTTATGGGTCCCTGTAGAACGGGGATCTTTTACAGGCCGACTGGACTTTAGAAGCCCCTCGTTTAGCAGCATCCTGCCTTAATTAAAAACCCCTTTTGTGCTTTCTGCCTTTAACAATGAAAGGGGAGAGAGAAAGGAGGGAGGGCAGGGTTAGAGAGACAGAGAGTAGTAATGCGTAGAGGAAGAGAAAGAGAGACAGTCAGAGATGGGAGTGAATAGAAAGTGATAGGGAGAGAGGCAGATAGATAGTAAGGTAGACAAAGGGAAGGATGGAGAGATATGGACAGAGAGAAGATAGCCGTTAATTACAACTGCCATTAACAAGACACCAGCCTCCTTAGGGAGTGGAAGAAGGAAAAGCAGGAGAGGAAGGAGGGAGATACGAAGGGAAGGAGAATGTAAGAATAGTACTACAGTGATAGTCTGGCTCTGATTAGTGAGTTTTATTTAATACATACAAAATATGCATACATTTATTGTTTTGCATCGCGCAGCTTTTAGTAACTTTTTAGACTGTAAGCTGTGCTTGAATATGACAATGTATGTCTCTTTGTGTATGTGCTGTCTTTGGGATGACTGAGCAGCAGAGGAGCTGCTTACTGATTACCTTCATGTAGAACACGCTGCTATTGACTGGAGGGTGACGGATGATCTTGGCCCCGTGGATGGGGATGTGTTTGTGGTACTCTAGATGCCGCTCCGCTACTCTCATGAATGTGGTTTTCCCCAATGAACCACAATATATTTGTGTCATTAAATATTGCTGAATATGACTTTACATTTCTCCCTTCCCCTATGCAGTGCCCCTAACTTTCCACACTCATGATTATCTTTCTTCATATTAACATTTTCCTGTAATGTTTTTTCCCCTCTTGTTCTGTCTCACTCTCTCAGGCTTCTCTGCAGAATGTCCAGTAAGGAGCGCCACCTTGAGTCCAGTTGTCCGTCCTCTTATATAAAGACTGAGCCGTCTAGTCCTGCCTCCCTGACTGATAGTCTAAACCATCACTCCCCTGGTGGCTCCAGCGACGCCTCAGGCTCATATTCGTCCACGATGAACGGTCACCCCAATGGCTTAGACTCCCCAAGCCTTTATGGCTCCAACGCAGGGACCCTAGGACCTGCTGGCGGCCCTGGATCAAAGCGTTATGAGGACTGTTCATCAACCATTGGGGAAGATTCACAAATTAAGTGCGAGTACATGTTGAATTCCATGCCCAAGAGGCTGTGTCTCGTGTGCGGGGACATTGCGTCAGGTTACCACTATGGAGTGGCATCCTGCGAGGCCTGCAAGGCCTTCTTCAAACGCACCATCCAAGGTTGGCTTCTATTTTAACTTTGTATCTACATTTGTCTTTGTTTCGCTTGTCTACATTTCACTCTACATCTTGCCTCTTGCTGTTTAAGCTCCACTATTTAGTTTATCTCGCTTGGTTTTGTTTTAATATTTTTATTAGTGGTTCAGTTCTTCCACCAGTTTTTTCATCAAAATCTGTGGTTGTGTATTGTTTAAGATTAGACTAGAATAGCTGCTTGTTTGTTTGTTTTTGTAAATCCATTTGACAGTGTCTTAAAGACAGCAGTAAATAATATAAATAATATATATTAATCAAAGATAAAGAAACTTTTTAAAAATGTAAAGACGTTAGTAGGTTGGCTACAGAGACAGCAAGGTCATATGTTTGAGGTAAGCATGATGCTCTCTATATTGACCTAAATGGTATCCTTAAAAAAGCTTTCACCTAAAAGTACCTAAAACCTTGATAAAAGTAAAGTGAATATTTATACTATTTTTAATAAAAGGAACAGACTAATCAAATTACACACACACTCAGACATGCACACACACCTGAACTAAATTCAGGACATATGATGAAAGCCTCAGGCCAGATGTAAACCCAGATTTTTTATAAGGTACGTCTCCCTCCTCCTCTGCTAAGTGAGCCACCAGGACACCCACATAGCCTATTTCCTCTTTCCCCTTCACCCATTCTCCCCATCACACACGTTCACATTTATACATCTATCTAGGTACATAAACCAACCCCCAAAATCTACACCCACTTTTTAACCTCAACCTTGACCTTTTCTTCACGAATAATTTTGGAGCAGTGTTTGCATTCCCAGATCTAGCTGCTCATACATCACAGGAAGCGGTTTAGCCATAAGCTTGTTGTCTGTGCGATAACGTAGCATCAGAGTCGGGTCACGAGTCATGTCTAAAGATCAAGAGTTCAGGGGTTGAAGAGAGAAAGGATAGAGAATAATCCACATGATGAGAGGAGTGCCAGGAATGAAGCACAGTATACTGTACAGGAAGATTAACAACTTGATTGATGATCTTTGTGTTGTGTTTTGTTTTGTTTTTTAATTTCACAGTAGAAATTTGATGATAGATAGATAGATAGATAGATAGATAGATAGATAGATAGATAGAAAGAAAGAAGGCGGTAAACTTTTGAAAACCTTTGTGTTAGTGTTATAATCCTTCATGATTTGCTCAAGTTTTTTAAAAATAACTAACAGGCCCCATCTGTCAGCAGGACAGCCCACTTGTCAGTCAGTCTGCTACTGCAATAAGCACACTACTAGTCAGCCAGCCATCATCGATCCATTGAGTCAGTCAGTCAGTCAGTCATATCAGACAGGATTCATCTATCTGCCTTTCCATCCATCCACCTATCTGTCGGTGCTTTCTTTTGCCTCTGATAAGCAGCTTTCCCAGTAAAGCCCCAGAGACAGAGAGAGACAGGAAGATGTGAGGGGGTGGAAGTCCTACATTCACAAGATGGTCACCACTACCTGGAAACGACCTGTATGTGTTTATTATAGGATGAGATCAGGACACGGTGCAGCCCTGACAAATAGATTAGAGCACACGCATGTGACGACAAAGGCAGAGACATGCATACACACACCTAAACTCACAGTCGCTCAGTCAAACAAAGACATCAACACGCATATAGCCATGGAATATTTATGTGAATAGGTTTAACCCTTAATTCATCTGTCACTGCGGTGGTGTCAAATAGTTGATGAACTCTGTCTCATGTCATTTATTGGTTTGTTAAAGGTTAGGATAGAACGCAGCTACAGATTAAGTACAATATCCCAGATAACATATAGATAATGATGCTGTTTTGACTGGAAAACCTAATTTTAGTGTGACATTAAATAGCTTGAAAGCAGTGATATGTCCCTTTCTCTTCTAATTTCACTGTTTTTTTGTTTTTTATATATTTGTAATACACCATTTTCAAACCTTAAAGGTTGAATAACTAACTACTTTAATTATCATTTTACCTTTTAAAATTGTAATGGTAATGTAATATTTTACCTTATTATTGTGCTATAGCACTACTTTCTTGGATCCAGTGGACCAGTTGGGTTATGATATTATCTTTGGCTACCACACACAGCAACTTATCCTCAGATACTGTGGATGTTCTGCTTCTGCGTGTGGGCTTCTGTTCATCCAAATGCAAGTTTATGTGCACGTCTGTGCACATATTCCTATGCATGGCTGTGTGTTAGTGTGTGCGTCCTGGCAGGAAAGCAGGGCCAGCCTCAGATGGGCAGCAGCAGACATATTGGTATGTTTCAACCCATTAGCCAATAAAACCGCAGGTAATCACCAAAAAAACACCTCCAGCTGGACAGGGAGGAGAGCATGGGGTGGGAGAGGAAAGGAGAAGAGCGGAGAGAAGAGGTACAGATAAACAATAAGTTGAGACAAGGAATGAGAGAAAAGGAGGAAAGGGGAGGGTGGACTGGGCACATGGATGTAGGAAGGAATTAGGGGTATGTGCGCGCTGGCACGTTTGTGCATGTGTGTGTCGCAGCGTGGAGGAAGTGGCTCTGGCAGCTGCTGTTTCTGTGGCGTCAGTCCAGCGACACCTGACAACCTGCATCTATCACTCCCTTATTGAGAGAGGGGGATAAAGGGGAGTGAAGAGGAGGGCAAAGTATGGAAAAGGGAGGTATAGGGCAATGAAATGGAAAGAGAGAGCCAACAAGAGTGGAAAAAGAAAGGCGGTGGAGAGCACGAAAGAGCAAGATGAAGAAGGGGATAGTGATGTTCACACAAAGAGCAGTCAAAATGTGCAGTAAAAATGTCAGGTGGGAGACTAAAGAGAAATCGTTAGGGTAGTATTAAGTAATACCCATATTGACTTAAAGATGTTTATTCAGTAGTAGACACATTTCTCAATAGTTCAGGAGGCATAAATACATATTTGTGTTTTCTTTTTTTAAATGAATATTGCAAAATCCATACTTTGTGCAGGAGTTGCATTGTGGTGAATTCAAATTTGACTGAGAACCCTTATCCATTTTTCAACTCTGCCTTCTACCCATATTTTCTGTTCCTTATTGTATAAAAAGCCAAAGTGCCAAGGCAAAAGGTATATGAGAAAGGGGGGTTATAGGTATCAGGCTAGGAGAGGCAAAAGAGATACAGCATAGGGGATGGCAAGCCAAAACACACAGTAACATTCACATTACATGATCGGTACAATAGTGATCAATTGTCATGCAGCAGGGTGGACATACCAACATCTCAAAAGAGATTGCAGGGGATTTAAGGCCCTCGTATATACCCCGTCATTCACATAAACACACACATACAAACTTGCCTTTTTTACACAGGAGCCTCCAAGACCCTCTCTGATCTAAGCTTACTCCTGTGCACTGTAAGACACATAAAGAGAGAAATAAAGGCATACCTGCACAGAGAGGAGTGAGATTCTGTTATAAACCTTTCAAATGTAATTCCTGCCCTATACACCTACTCTGATGCATATATGTATCTGAACATGGAAAGGGATTCAGCATACAGTGCATGTTTATTTATCACATGAGATGTAACAGACACATTTGAATGTGTATGAATTAGACTGATGTAAACTACATTTTGCATAAATATGTGTATTACTAAAGTCCACAGATTTTTTTTCTAGGTGTTGTTGCAGTCAGGTACTGTAATCTGAAGTCTCACAGATGTTTCTGTCTTGGCTGTCACTTTAATCAATAAATTATATGGGTTTTTGTTATTGCCTGTTAACACTTACCTTCACAGTAGCAATCAGCATGTGTAGCTGTTAACATTTTTCATCACAGTGAGGGTTTTAAATATTTATTCTTAATGCTGCCAGCTGTATAAGTGGCTCTTTGCTGCAGTTAACAATTTAGCAGCCCTTGCTAGTTTTCTTGAAATGGCAAGGCCCATTAATGCATTCAGATTCTGTTTCATTAGCACATTTAGCCTTAGTGTCCTTCTTAATTGCTGAATTATTCTACTCCTCATGTATCATCAGCATGTAAAGCTCGTGTATAAGCTAACTAGTCCCACATATAGTGTCCATTAGACTGTAAGGGTTCCCTCAGCATTTAGCATGTTTAGCCTTTACTTTAACTAACAAGGCCAATTAATGGGTGTCTTGTTACCCATTAAGAAGTGTTTGTGCATTTAGCGTTTTCCCAAGCTAAATAGCCCCTTAATCAGGCCAGTAATGAGAAAACATCCTCTCCACAGCAGCAGTCAATAGTAATCACTGTTTACTCTGTTTCAGTGGGAGATGTATTGGCTTGCTGGAATACTGTAGTTATCAGGTGGGCATTGGTGAAAGAGAAAGGGATATTTTTCTTTTCACATCCGAATGCAGGTCTTAATACTGATAAATAAACCTGAACATTGAAACAGGTTGGGCAATCTGTAACAATTCAAGCTGTTCCAACAAATCCATAACTATGTTTTGTTCTGAACTGGGAGTAAGTAAATAATTAAGTGGAGGAAATGAGCAGAAATGGAGCTGCAAATAAGAAGACTAACAAGTGGGAAGGAAAAAAATGAGAGGAAAATGGCCACAGGAGCCAAAAAAGATGTTAAAATGCCTCGTTTAGATGTACAGTATATTTTAGTAAAATTAAAAAGATATAAAAGGTATAAGGAAATAAAAGATAGGACAATATACTACTATAATACAGTACGTATGAGAAAGAGTAAAGTACCCACAGAAGTGCTATTAGACTCACTCAGAGTGATGTTTTGGTTGGCCTCGGTTGTGAAGTTAATAGACTTCGGTTAATAATCTTGCTTTCAACACTGCATCCAAGTGTCACCGCCTGTCCTGCTGCTAAGTCACGCAATCTTAGTTGACTTTATGGTCTCATGTAACGTAGACATATCACCTCTGTTAGTGCATACACAGATACACTTCTGTGTTTTTTAAACAGCAATACAGGTGGTGTTCCTGGCAACCAATTTTGTAGTAAAATAAAACAAACATTTTGAATAATTAATTGAAAAAACATTTTAAAAATGGGCAAAATTTTGGGCAGTTTAATAAACACTGGGAAACATTTGTCTCCTCGCCCATCTACAAGCCACTCTAAACCTTATTTTTCAGTAATGAAATCACTTGGTGCTCTCTATGACACTGCACACATATGACATTAGATTAGTTTGTGGCTAACACCCGTAATGCTAGCGTGAAAGCCTTCCTTCAAGTCTGTGCAGAACATGGTGATATATTCTTCCTGTCAAGTGCTTATATGCCACTTTAATCTGACACAGCCTACATATATCAGTACACTTTCTGGTCAAAATACTGCAGGTCTGTCAAAGGTCAAGACAGAGGTAGCTCAATCCATCCATCCATCTATTTTCTTAACTGGTTATCCAGCAAGGGTCAAAGGGATGCTGGAGAATATCCCAGGTGCTACAGGGCAAGATGCAGGGTACAACCAGGATAGTTTGCCAGTCATAAGGCTAGAACAGAGAGGCAGACAACCACCTACATTCCCATCCAAACCTATGGATAAATGAAAATCGACATGAAGAGAATATGCAAAGTCCACACAACCCTTCATGAATGCCAAAACTGGGAGCATTTTTGCTCTGAGGTTCTGTCCATAGTCATCATTTTATGGTTTGTTGTATTGCATACATGTGTCTGTGTGCTCTGTGTTTGTGCTGATGTGTCTATCTGAAATGAAACCTTTTTGTCTATCTTTCTCCAACATGTCTACGTGCCGCAGGCAACATTGAGTACAGCTGTCCAGCCACCAATGAGTGCGAGATCACCAAGAGGAGACGCAAGTCGTGCCAGGCCTGCCGCTTCATGAAGTGTCTGACTGTTGGCATGCTGAGGGAGGGTAAGGGAAAAGGTCTCTTCTTTATATTTTTCGGCTAAATGTGCTACATGTAGCATTTTAACGTCAATTAGGTATTCTGCATCTTAAGCAAACTTTCACATAACGTTGTATTAGCTTACTCATTTGTATGAACGTATTGAACAACGCTACATGCAACTTCTACATGATAATTGTGTGTGTGTGTGTGTGTGTGTGTGTGTGTGTGTGTGTGTGTGTGTGTGTGTGTGAGAATGCACGGTTGAGTTTAGTTTTAACATCTAAATTCACAAGTTACACTCAGAAATTTATAAGGGCATGTACACACGCAGACCAATTAACAACACTGTATACATGGCTTTTAATTTTGGTTTGCTCAAATAAAGATACAAATTTCAGGTTAACGGCGACGCTCAGCAGTTGTTCAGTGGTGTTGAAAGGTAAAAAAAACACAAGCGGTATTATCTGCCCCCACACCACTTTGATTAAATACACTCACTCTCTCATTTTCACACTCCCATGTTGCCTTTTGCCTCTTTCTCTCCCTCTTGTCTGCCCACCTCTGACCTTTTTACTCCCACTGCACTTCCAACGATGAAAGGAGAGAGAGGAGTGGCGAGTGTTAAAGAGAAAGACTGGGAGAGAGAAAGAGGGATAGAGGAAGGGGGAAGGTGCAAGAAACCGAGGGGAGGAGATGGGGAGGAGTGGGGAGAGAGATTGATTTATAGGAGCAGAGGAGAGGGACCAAGGGAGGATGAGAGGCAGGGGGAGGATGGTTGAATGAAGCAGAAAGCGTGTGAGAGAGAAAGAGTAGAAGAGAGGAGGGTCAAGGTTGTAATTGATGGGAGACCTGGCCTACGCCCCCTTCCCTACAGTGGTCGGGGAGCATGCCTGTGCCGACGCCTGCCAGCCCTTCCTCCATCCATTTCTGTCTTCATCTAGCCCTACTATTCTCCCGCTCATTATTACTGTACTCTTTCTGATGCTTTTTTAAATGTCTTATAGCCATTGTCCTTCATGTTTTTGTGCATCCTGTCGGGACCATACCCGCTGCTTTTTAATCAGTTCAGGTAAACTGTTATAGAAAGAAAACAAAAACATGACAGCACATTGAGCTTTCTATACACATTTTTTTGAATTTATTTACATCTTGACGTACTGGAGATTTTAAAAAGTATAAAAATATAGCTGTACACATAATGAAATCTTGAAAGACAAGAACCTTGTCATTATTGTATAAACACCCCAAAGGAAATATGAAATTCAGGAAACTTTTCACTGTGAGCTTCAGAATTATCCAGAAGTTTCTTTTTAGTGTAGAAGCGCTCGACTCTGCCGCTCTCTTTCTTCCACTCACACACACTCACAAAAGGAGACACACAAACACACACACTCCCAACAAGCTGCTGTCGTAGCGTTTGTTCTCCCAGTTGATCTGACGTAGGCAGAACCTATGTCTCATCTCCTGTTTTGTCTCGAGTATGTGTATGTGGCCACAAACACGCACACACACGTGTAATAGCATGTATTATTGGCAGTTTCACCAGTCTCGCAGTTTACACAGCTGAGGCTGCATCCTCCTGCTTTACAAAGAAACCACATTTCCCTCGTCTAAAAAAAGTCACACAAGGCAATTTATTTATATTAACATTTTGCTATTAATACAACAGTTTTAAGTAATTTTTTTTCATCTATAGTTTGTGTAAAAGTTGGAATCTAGGGAAAACAAAACCAGATGCACTGATGTGCTCTTAAGTCTCATAGATAACCACTTATTTTATTGTAAAGGAATGTGCTATATGTAGCCGAGGGATATTGTATCGGTGTTTTTCTGTCCCAAGCAGGGAAACAAATAGCTGCCTTTTGTTGCCTCTGCCTCCGTACTCTACACACATATATCATGCACACACACATCGGCCCACATATCTATACATCAACATGACAGACCACAGCCACCCCATTTGTTGTGCAATGTGTGAATTTAATACAGGGGTTTCTCGCTCTACATATGAATAAAGGTCATTTGGAAAATTGATACATCCATTTCCCCCTATTTCCATGTTTTAATTCCTTTTGAACCCTTGGGAAATTTGAAATGATCAACAGCTATATAAAAGAACTGAACATTTTCCTTCACCTTAGTTTTACTCTGCTGGAGGTGTTCTGTTAAAATATACAAATTATTGTCATTTTTAAAGAACTAGTAAATCTTGCTGATTTTCTCAAATTTTCCACTTTCCATTTTTTCCCCCTTGAATTTGGTCAAGATATTAAACGCATCATGACCCATACTTTGTCTGGAAAAATTTACTGAAAGGACTTTAAAGACTTAAAATATTAACCATGCAATATCAGGAAAAAAGTTGTGATTTCCTATTGCTAAACTATAAAAGAAAAGTTTTTTACTTTGTGAAACCTTGTGAATATTTCAACCTTTATGTTATTTCTTGTTTTCCTTCCAAAAATGTGAGTTCATTAAAGAGTTTTCTGCATAATGCACATATTTAGGTCTAGTAAGTCTTCTCAGCATTTCAGAGCATCAAAATTAATTAACATAATTAATCTACCCAGGTAAGCATCTTAATAAATCGGACAATGGATCTATTTCATATACAAAAAACACTAATTTAGGAGCATTGCCTACCATGTATCATACTGCCCTTCTGGCTGTAAGCAGTGTTACTGCAAAATTGCATAGATATAAATGGTAAGTGGCTAGATCAGTTAGTATCAGGGCTAACTATAGTTGTCAGGGGCTAGCTCACGGTAGAAAGGTGAAGATAAAGTGGTAAGGGTGGAGTGGGCAGGAAAACATGGAGTAGTGTGTGTCTTTCTGTGTGTGTGGATACTGTAGTTTACCCCTAAGGGCAAGATCAGCCTCAAATTAGCTTTGTCGCCCTGGGAGACAGAGAGGGTGAGATGAAGAGCAAGTGAGGCAGCAAGGAAGTGCGTGTGTTTGTCGGAGACTGAGAAAGAAGGAGAGAATAGGGGCCAGAGGGTCAGTAAACCAACTCTGAGTTGAGTTCTTTCTTTACATGTTCTCTTAAACACACACCTGATCATGTGAATACACTCCCACTTGTCCATGTAAAATATTGGATTTTCTCAGCCACCACTGTGAGGACAAGAGGAGGCGAGGAGTAAGCGAGCAGGGGATAAACTGAAGGAAGGAACAAATACAGGGCACCCACCCACCAATATGTAGCAGCTAATTTCTGGAGCAAGGCAATTAAATGGCCTGGTTACATTATGAGAACTACCCCTCTGGCAATGGCTGTCTGTCCATTTTTAATGAGGTCATAATGATGCGTCAGCTGAAGACCAAAAGGTCATGAGGCGGGACTTAAATCTGCCTAGAGAGAGGGGAGTGGTAGTGAGAGAACAAGGGTGTGATTGCAGGTAAAAAAAAATGTATAAAAATTAACATATTAAAATGAAAGAAGGTTGAAAGAGATTTTTAACAATCCCAGAAGGTTTTTTTTTTTATTTAATTAAATCTGCAAAAAAGCAACAGTAATTACAATGTTGCTGTCAGTTCTTACCCTCCGTGCTCAAATGGCAAGGCAAGACCGACTTAATGCATTCAATATCAGCAGTAATGCATAGAATGATCGTGAACAGCAAAACACAGATCAGACATTTGAACATGAAACGCTTTGGCAGAGACACACAACCCAGGAGCCAGCAATATTCAGTAGGCGTGCATACTGTACATATGCTCATACTGACAGATTTGCTCTCTTACAACAGCAGCTTTGATGATGCCACGTCTGATGAATCGTGGTTAAACAGACAGAATGTGTTGAATCCAAAACCAAAGCCTCCATTTCTATAATGCCATTAACGGCCAGCTGGATTCAGATGGTGGACTACTAGAGGGACAAGTCCACGGACTGCAAATATAAACCTTGGCATAATGCCCCACACATGCACATATATACACACACATTAACAATCTGTGCCAACTTTGGCCATGCTCCCCACGGCCCCTAAGACCTAATGAGGGAGATCGGGTGGAAGGCCCCAGTCTGTGAGGGTGTGTTTGGTGTGGGTATATGCAGCTGGTGTAGTGTGCATCATAACTCCCCTCACAGCTCAGTGATCTTGACTGCTGCTGTCCAATTTCATCACTCGACACATATGCATTTATACACACTGTGCTGAAAACAATTGGCTGATAAACATATAAAGATCATTTCTTAAAAAAAAAAAAAAAGACTCGTTCCTTGAAAGATGCGAGTTATTAAAGGTTAAAAAATGATGAAATGACCAGGAGCAGTTTAAGGGTCAGTGAATAAACAGGATCGTAGAAGAAGCTGAAAAAAACAATATAAAGGATGCAGAGTGGGTGATGGAGAGAGGGAATGAGACAAGAAGAGAGGGGAAACAAAGGAGGAGAGCGCCAGACAACTGGTGGCGTCTGGTGTTCCCCTTGGGAAACTTGTAGCTAAATCTGGCCCTGTAGCATCTGTCCTGCATGAGTGTGTGCGAGCCCGTGTGTGTGCAAATGGCATCTAGTTGCATCCCAGCTAGAAAGGAGCGATAATGGAGATGGTGTGACGAGAGATCTGTCTAAGTGGTCCACTTTCTCTCACGTACACTTTCTTTTTGAGGAGAGGGGAAGAGAGGAGACCTTTGACCTTTGTCAAACCCTTCATTGGCATCATTTTTTGCCAGCAAACATAACTAAAACAAAACTTTAACATATGTACGATTTTAGCCCAACCCACTACCCAAAACCCTCAAGAAGAAATACACAAAAATAAATAAATGAATAAATACATACCTACATTCAGTGGAATAATAAAAATGCAAAAGTCAGATAATATGCCATTACATTGCAAAGGACACCAGTTACATTGGACATTAATGACTCCCCAAACAGAAACAAAATCTTCAGTGTCAGATAACATTTTATGATACACAAATTTTTATTTTTTTTTATTTATTTTTTTATTTTTACAGATCCTATCACTTTGATCTGATCTTCACATCAGCTCATGCTTGATGCTCATGCATGCCTGACCTATTAGAAGGTTAATCAGATACATCTTGGCTATGTCACAAAGTACTTTGGATTAAAAAAAAAAAAGAAAAAAAGACTGTCTTTTAAAATGATCCTTGAACCAGCAGTAGATGCTTCTTCATATAGTGCCAGTTTCTGTCCAAAAATGCTGATGTCCTTTTGGCCAGTTATAAAAAGTGTCACATCATCAGCATATAGCTGACAAGCTCACTGTGATTATTACTTCATTCGCAAAGGTCAACTCTGGACATCCCTGCCTGATGCCTCTTTGAATAGGGACAGGTCGGCTAAGTCCTTCCCCCACTTTTACAATAACAGTGGTGCCTGAATACAACAACCTGATCCAAATAGTCAAAGTTTTGCCAGAACTAAAGACCTCTAATATTCTAAATAAATAATAATGATCAACTCTGTGAAATGCCTTTTCCTGATCCTGGAGTTTAAACAAATCAAAAATGTCTTAATTTTCTGGATTTCTCAAATCCAAAAAATCCACATCAAATTATTCATAATAATCCATTTAGGAAATGATGTTTAATTGACATGATTGACGTGTAATCTTTAAGTGTGTTACATAAACACATTTAACACAAATTTTACAGTCTGTACATCAGAGTTAATCTCATCTGCAGTTCTTTAGCTAGTCGAGACCTCTTTTTTGGGTAGCAATGTCAGAGCTGCCCTTGACTGCAGCTCGGTCTAAACAGTCTATCAGAACTTCTTATAGCTCCTTTTTCCAGCATAGTCTAGAATTTCTTCTGAAATTTGTCAGGAAGCCCATCAACCTGAGATGAACCTCAAGTTCATCAAAAGAAATGGTGGTCCCCTGGAAAGCAGCAACCTGCCTAAAGCCTTCCGTCCATTATCCCAAGGCCTGTTACCCAGATCTCCAAGCTTCCGCTGTATTCTTGTTGAGTTATGAGCATAAACATTTGTGAGTAAAAATGTCTTATCCGTTGAATGTACTTTCGTTACTTTCACCACTTGGGTCCTACCCTACTCCGCTTCACACATTGAAGCATTTATTAAAATGAAGAAAATAAAACTGCTACAGCCCACACTAAGATTAGTGCCATAACTAAGAAAACACTGCCCCCTCAAACCAATTCCTCCTTCAGCTTCATTATCTAATACGCTGTGTTTCCTCTAAAGGATCATATCATTGTTTTTATTTCCACTAAGCTCGGCTGTTACTGCTCGCCTTTCTCTATCCTTGCTCCCATTGATGTTTAATGTTCCCATTCTTAAAACATTCATAACAAGCAGAAAGAAGAAAAAGAGGATAGTGAAATGCTTCCAAGAGAACACCACTTTCTGTGCTCAGGACTTTTTGCTGTACTTTTCTTCAATTTTTCCTCCTCAATTTAGTCACTATCTTTTTCAGATTTAACCTTTTTTTTTGGTTTGTTCAGCTGTTCACAACAAACCACTCTCCTTATCTTTGGAAGAGATTTAATAAATCAATCAACATCTGGAAAAAGTCTAGCTTTGACAGACTGTCTGCCAAAGATTTCATTGAAAAAGCAGTTGATATCCTGTAACAAATGTGTGACTGCTCATCCATCAGATACAATGTTGGAAACATGTTGTCTTCCTCATTTTCAACATTCAAAAAGGATGCAGTTATACCTCGATTCTGAGGCACACCTGTCATTGCTAATCTCTGGCTATCACCTTGATTTTCTTCCACTGCTCCTCTCTTGCATTTCATCTCATATGTCTGTTTTCAGTGTGTGGGGGTCCTTTGTGCAGACACGAATAGCATTTGTGTCCAATGTCATACTATACATAACATTTCATACTGGCAAAGCTTTCATAAACCGGCATTTTAATAATTGACTTTGAAAGATACCTCCTGAGTCTGGAAAAGAGGCATTCAGGTAGATGTCTCAGAAGAGACTGAATGCGCTGTAGTCTGACGTCTTTGCAGTGGAATGAAACTGTTCTAAAGCCACCAGCGAACTTTCCAAAGTGGGTCAGCTCTTTTTCCAGCAGTTCATTAGGGATGACACCAGAGACGGTAATTTGTGTTGAAGGCAAAAATAACGGTGGAACAAATCACTGAAGATAAATTTTTCCTACGTTCAAGGACGGCATGTAAAGAAAATTTGTAAAAAAGACACATTCCAAATGTCCCAAAATCACTCAGCAGCTTGTTTATTTTATTATCCAACAGTCAAAGATATTTATTTATGTAAGAGGAATATTAGTGACAGAAGATGAGAACACAGCCTTAAAAAGCAAAAATAAAGCCACGTTTTAAGGATCCCACTCGAGCTCACGCACGCTCACAGATTCACACACCAGTGACAGCCACCTGCCCACTGCCTTGGGCAATGCTCTTCTGATCTGTTCTGGTCGAAACAAACATCACCGCACACACTTTTCTCCCAATTTTCATCACGTCCATTTCGCTTCTTTATTTTTATTTCTTACATTTTTTTGTTTTTTTTATTTGAGCTACATAACCTGATTTTCTGATTTTCTGATGTTGAAGCATTGGAACAGCAGTTACATGACTTTGTAACTTTGTAACTTTGTAACCCAATTGTATTGAACACATAGGGACAATCTTGGATGTCATTTCATCAACACTGCAGTTTAAAACACACAATAGGTCAGAGTCAGGGAGAAGGTGTTCAGCTTTTTTACAGCTTTAAAATTACTACCACTTCTATCATTCTATACTGTCCTCGTCCAGTTTCCTTGTGTCTTGACTTTTTCAGCGTTCCTCCATTTTCTTTTCTTTTTTTGTGATGCCTCTTTCTCTTTCTCAACCAAAATCCAGATATTTTATTTGTCTACCTACTCCTCTCTTCACTTTGTTCCATACCTCTCACTTCTTTTCCTTCTTTCATTCTCTTATCATGACATTGATCATCTGAAATCAATCCACATTGTGTTTTTCTGTCCACCCTCTTTTGTTTTTTCCTCTGTCTTTCTCTTGCATGCACACTTAGATGTCAAAGGCATTTGGCTCGTAATCCTTCAACTGTTCAAGAACACGCACACATTCGCTGACACAGAGTGACGCCAGTGCAGTGTAAAAATCTATGCTGATGTGATCAGTGCAGATCGTGCTATTGACAGACAGCAATATTCCCACGATAGGAATGATTCACCTTCATCACTGTCACAGAGTCAGTCAGTTGGGTGTGTATATGAATGTGCACAGACTATGACAAAAGTGGTATAATCAAGGCATGTAGCTTAACCTACTGTATTTTGAAAAGGTAAATATGCAGTATTAATTGCGCAGTTTCATGTGCATCTGACATTCATAACAAAAATGTTTTGTGATGCAAAACAAATTGTGGTATTTGTTAGATACTTGTTTGTGTGTTTGAGTGAAAAGTTGTCTAGCTGGGACTTACTCTCTCCTTCTCCTATAATTTCATAGCCTGTAAACTACTTTCTTCCCTCTGTTCCCCCTTTGCTACACTATTTTGTAATAATCGCTTAATGTGTTTTAGCATTTATTTATTCAAACTCAATTTTTCCCAATTCCCATTTTACTGTTACTGTTCTTCCATGCCCTTGCCCTTTTTTTTCTATATGCATTAATTCTTTTTCTGATCGCTAAATTTACGTTCCCGTTGCCTTTTTCCCTCTTCCCTCTCTACTCGTTTCTTCTTTCCGCTCTCCACATTCCTTTCCTCCTCTCCCCTCTTGCCCATTCTTTATGATTTGAAGGCTCATTTGTTAAAAGGAGGTAGCCCACTCTCACTCTTCCCCTAGCTTCCTCTTGTCTCTTTTTTGTGGGCTTTGGAAATATAATTTTCAATTTTTAATTTGATTCATTTAGATTTGATCATTAATCAGTGCTGAGAGAGAGTTAATTTGGTGGAAAATAGATGAGGTAGTTAGAGAGGGCTCTTTATGAAGTGAGCTTAGCCCAGCACTGGGTCTTTTAGGTATATGGGAAAGAGAAAGAGTAAAATTAAGAGTCTGCATGTAAGAGTTTATATTATGTACAAGAGAAAAAAGCCTCAGTGTAACTGAAAGTAGTTTGAAAGTGTGACAAGACTAGCAGTTTCTCCCAGCCTCTGTTACATTCAACTTTTCTGGTTTACAGCACATCAGACAAATTGCAAACAAATTACATAAGAAATTAGTATCTGAACTTACAACCTAATGTTGGTTTATATAAAAATACAACATACTGTGATGTAAATACATTCGCAAAGCAACATACCACATGTGAGTATCTGCCCTTCTCAGCTGATGAATTACATTTTTATGTAAAAAACAAAAGAACAAGACAAAAACAACAATACTAAATACAGAAAAAGTACTTAATCTTAGAATCTAACTGCACCGTGTAATAGCACTATCTGGGCAGAAATTAATAAAGCTTATTGCTTTTTGTTACTGTCCTTGACAGGGAAGGACACGATTGACCTGGAAACTGCCTTAGTTAGTTTAACTGCTCCCATGAGTAACATAACATTCAGTTTTCTTCTGCTTTAATATTATGCTGCTTTCTTACAGTATATTACTAGCATGGCTAGTTATACCATAGTTATGTATTTTGTGGTGGTTTGCACAGTGTCTTTGTGCACTGCGGAACAAGCAGAAGTTACAGGTGTTTCATAAATACACACAGAGACACGTGAAACATTTTCCCCAAATCTTTTTTTTTTTTGACAGAACCACAACATTTGTGTTAGTCTGTTTCAATATGTCACTATATTATGAATCTGTAATCTCGAAGCTTTAAATCACTGACATGCTTCTTTTAAGCTATGTCCCATTTGTTTCATTTAGTCAATAATTTTCTCTCATCCTAACACTTACCTTTTTCCTGCCCTCTGTTTCTATCAGCCCCCATTTATTTTTTCATTTTTTGGCCAACCACTGATGCAGGTAGCAGCTGAAAAAGCTGCTTGTCTGGACTTACCTAAACACAACATAGATGTGTGGGTTAGCGAGGTGTAGACATTGTATAAGTGTGTATGTGCTAGAAAAAGCAAAGAGTGGGTGTGTGAGTGGTTTGTACCCCCTGGTGTTAAGAGTCTCTTGACCGTTTGCTGACACTGGCCCCCCCACTGTACCTGGACTGTCAGCCCTTCTGTCTACCTGTCCCTGTCTCAGGCATTTTCACACATACACACAGATGCATGTAATGTTCAGTTCACTGGTTTGACTACTGCCTGAGCTCATTACGAATTTTTAAATGAATATATTTCCATGTGCACTCATGCCAACATGACATATTTGGAATAAAGGTAGTCTTCAAAACGTTCAAATAAACAAACTCATATAAAACAGGAGAACATATCGACTTACAATCCCTGACATTTTTCTCCTGCTGCCAATAGAAGTCTTTCTGTTAAATCTCTTGAGGTTTGTTGTCATGAATGTGGTCAGCACATTTTTTAGAGGATTTAAACGTCTCTATGTGAGCAAATCTCTCTCTTGCTTTCACACGCCTATTGCTTTCCTTTCCATCATCCATCCTTTTTCTCTCCAACTTCTTGGATGGATGGATAGATGCACAAAACTGAAAGACTGTCAGAAAAATGTGTTTAACGTTATTTACCTAATTTACATGCTTTCACTATACAGTTCAGTCTCTTTTCTAATACTTTGCAGTTTCCCCTGCTCTCTGTTCACCCTCAACATAATATGGTTTGGTATATCACAGCATCCAGTATATTTTATGGTGCTAGTGTGCGCTAATGTTTAAAATAAGCCAAAGCCTTTAAAATTGTGAGTTTAATTCATTGTATAAAAGTCTGATTACTAATTTAATATCTAAAAGATGAGATACACATGGTGGGCCTCATTCTGCAGCCATTCTAGTAATTAATTTTGTATCTCCTCCTAAAGTTACTAATTTTATTGCTTAATAGCAGAAGCCTAGACTCATCTAAAGATTTGGCATCCTCTTAAACCCTCTTATCCTTTCCTTTCCTTTCTTCTCCTCTCCTTTCCTCTTCTCTCCTCCTCCAGGGTACATGACACCTCTGTCTTTCTTATCCATCTTTAAGTGGTAACCACGGTAACATCCAATCCCCTGAGAGATAGGTCTAATTAAATTAGGACTCCTTTGTGTCAATTAATTAACGAGACAGAGAGGGAGACAGCAATAGAGAGACCAAGATTGGGCAAGAGACAGTAAAAGAGTCGGAAAGCCAGAGAGTCAAAGTGAGCAAGAGGGGCCTTCTACTCAAATGGCTTCTATAAATTAGTCTTGTTGTAGAAGAAAAGGAGAAAAAGTGAGTTTAGCAAGCCTAAGAATAACAAAAGAGTGAATACTTAACACGTACATACATACAGACCCAGCCTTGTAAATCAAAGATCCATCTCCCTCCTCCTTTTACTATCTGCTTGCATAGAAGGCGATGCGAGTCTCATTTTTCTTGCCATCATTAACTACTCAAAGAGATTAAAATCTGTCTTTATTTTTTGTGTAATGTACACTATATTGATACATACTTCTCTCTGTCATTTCTCACAGGTGTTCGTCTGGACAGGGTTCGCGGTGGAAGACAGAAGTACAAACGCCGGATAGATGCAGACAACAGCCCGTACCTGAATCCACAGCTGGCTCTGCCCCCCAAGAAGCCATGTAAGAAAACACACATGCAAAAAAACACACATGCTCTGACTACAAACAGCATGTAAGATGGTGCTTTTCTCTACAAAGTTGACGTGGGATTTTCAAGGACACATGCGTGCTGACTTTAACAACTAGATGTGCAGAGGATCTGATGTCGTGTGTGGAAGAAACTACAAAATGACGGGCAACTGACTGCACACAAAATAATTTTCAACAAAATATCGTATTACCTTAGTAGACAGTGCTCAAGCAATAACCAGTTTCTGTCCTAATGGAAACAGTTGGCCAGTAAAAACATTTCAACTTACACACACACATAAACAGAAACACAGTAGTGAGAAGCCCATCTGTTTGGGACCATGTTTATCTCCCTGTTTCTGCTGCTACCAGTTTGGGATCATAACATTTTATATGTGTAATATTTCACCATAAAGGTATTCATTTAGCACCAGTTGGATTGGCTGCAGTTTTTTAAAGAATAAAACCGCAGCCAAAGCCTGATGAGTAAAAATTAACAAGGGAAAGAGTGACTGAGAGTGACAGAGAGACAGGTAGAGACAGAGAGGGAGAAAGACCGAGTCTAAACAAGGCCGTTTCTCAGAGAGAGAGGAGGGAAGAGGGGTGAGAGAAAAGGAGGGAGGGAGACCAGCCAGAGCCCTAATCCGGATTAAATCCAATCTGGCAACCGCATCAAACTAGAGTTAGCTCTCTAGCTAACCGTCTGCCTCCACACACACGTCACACACACACACACCCATATGCAGTGCAGATTGAGCAGTGTTTAGCAGCTTGGTCCCCAAAGCCCATTTTGCTTAAAGCTGGAGCATATTCTGGTTTAGGCCAATATGCTGAATGGCTGCACAACAGCTTACTGGGACTTTTGCACTACTAATCATTGAAATGATGGGATAAAGTGAATATGTGTACACTATGTGTGTGTGTTTGTACTGTGTGTGTTTGCTTACACAAAGCACCTGTGAGCTATCTGAAGGCCTTCCTTGGCAGGCTATTTAATTTAAAATTATATTTAACTCTTTTTAGTCTTGTTAAACTATTCTTATCAGGCATCATAATTTGGAAGAGAATACAGGAAAAAAATATGTATTTAATCTGTGCTAGTTACATCTGTTCCATAATATGAATGATTATTTCCATGAAGATAAATCTGTCCAACTTAAAATCAAATTTGCACATTTTAAAAAATACATTACAGTTAATGTAGACTTACTTTATCTCTCTTGTTCATTCTCTCTCTCACACAGTCAATACACACACGTTGTGTCCCTCTGTCTCTCCCTCAGATACACTCACACAGCCTATCTATCTGTTGCCCAATCCCTAGCTTCAGCGTCCCCATTGATTGTGTGAGAACAGAACAATAGCCCAGGGTTTGGAAATGGGCTTCCATTGATTCTAATTAGGGAAACATTAAATAAGATTTACCCACAGATACTGCAGTATATGTATACACTCACACACTGTGTATGTGTGGGTGTATGTAAGAGAATTGGGGGTGGTGGACAGTGTTAGATCAATACACAACTCATCCCCACAACTCTCTTTCACTCTCTCTTGCTGTTTATCTCTATCTAGCTGTCGCTCTCTGGACTCCTCCTGTCTGTCTTTTACAATCTATTCATGACTCACTTTCTACCTTTCTATCTTTTCCCATTTTTTCATTGCTAATCTTGCTCTCTTTTTCTATCCTTCACTTCACTCTTGCACTTCTATCCTCTGTTATTATTCCCATGCTTGATTAGTCAGTGGATTAATTTGGAAGCAGGGTATCAGTCTGTTACTAATGGGCCATAGAGGTCTCATCACCACATGTCACCATTACCGGCTGAGCCGTTTGGCTTTCAGTGTTATCTTTCCCTGCTGTATGTATCAGTGAAACTTCTTAAGACTGTCTTACAAAACAACAGTTTTGGGCATCTTGGATCAACTGGCGATAGAAGGCTATAACCACTGGAGAATCGAAAACATTTCAATACCTTGTTTGATTTTTTTTGTGCAGTCCTTTTTTATGTTTTGTGCTAAACTCTACAAAGGCTTTCAGATAAGATCAACACTTGAAATTTGGTGTTTTTGAAGGAATAGTGTGTTTTTGGCAGATTCAAGGGTTGAAAGGTTTTAAATTTATGCTTATTGCAACGTGAACATCTGAAAATTGTGTGTTGATTTCATACTCCTAACGTTTCATACTCCTAATGTTTCATACTCCTAACGAGTCTGAATTTACATGCTTCATTTTTGCGTATGGGAATACAGACAGGTGAGAAATTAAAGGGAAAAAGAGCACCATGTGATATATTGGTCCAAAATCTGCAATAGTTCTTCAGTGGGATGACTCCAAGGTGAAAGCATACGATTCACATCATTTTACGGAACAATTTAGTGACCTAGGTGATCATTAATTTGCAATCACTGTTCACTCCATGGGGAGATGTGGTCCCAAACAATGCAAGCAAAATGCACCCCCTATCAAAATAGATCCACCAGTTCTCCTTCATTTGTCCACTGTGCGTGTTTGTCTTAAATATAGCTTAAGACGTATGTGTTACCAGCAGGCCATAATATGAGATTTGCACATGACCTTTCATATTTTTGTACCGGACTGGGGTGAAACAACTTGTAGCCTTACACGACAAAAATTCACCATTTCTCTGTCTCTGTGTCTTTCTCCTTGTCTGGTGGTCATGTCAGTTGCCTTTGGCTGCCTTGCAGATAACAAAATCGTATCTCACCTGCTGGTGGCTGAGCCAGAGAAGATTTATGCCATGCCGGACCCGACAGTACCAGACAGCGACATCAAGGCCCTGACTACGCTGTGTGACCTGGCAGACAGAGAGCTGGTGGTCAACATTGGTTGGGCCAAACATATTCCAGGTAGGGAAAAAGAAAATTCTCCTGTGCCCTTTCTCTCACAGGTTCATTACTAAAAGCGAGGAATTTAAGAATTTAATCTTCTTAAACTAACTTAAACTAACCTCTTTTCTCTCGTAATCTGATAAAATTTGGAGCTGGAGTACAAGATCGCAAAATTAACATAATAACTCAAGTGATTCAAGATGAGGTCTATGGCAAAATGTTTAGCTTTTGTTTCAGCGAATAAAAACTTATTGAACAAGACTATGCTGAACATCCATATGTACATACACAAAAGGACTCAAATATATGCACAGGCACACATGTAATGTAGATTTAATTTGTTGTTTTGAGTCATGCCTGTGTTTTCTCTGTCCTTACCCTTTTTACAAGTAAGTGGCTCAAGTTAGGCAGGTTATGTACTGGGCTCAGAGTGCATGTGGGCATGTACGTTCGTGTGTGTGTGTGTGTGTGTGTGTGTGTGTGTGTGTGTGTGTGTGTGTGTGTGTGTGTGTGTGTGCAGCTTTCTGTATAAAGCGAGCGAAGCGCAACGATTGCTTGGCGGAGGAGAGAAGATGGCGTGATTAGATGAACGAGGAAGGCAATCCACTGCTCACAGAGAAAGATAGAACTCTTCATCTTCCCTGTGTGTGTGTGTGTGTGTGTGTGTGTGTGTGTGTGTGTTTGTGTGAAGTGAACACCTTATGAAATCCTCACTGTTTACAGCGCTGAACACCTATCTAATACTCACACTCACACCAAGCTCACACAAACACCCATACATGTCCACACACAAAGTGATCTACTGTTCACTCAGGTTGGAAAGGATTGTCAGAAAGAAATACGCCTCCTCAACGTTCTTTATCAGCCTCTCACACACGCATGCACACAAACGCACACACACACACACAAAGAATAGAGTCAGATAGACCTGTTAACCTTTTTTCAGCCATCTTGTTCCACATCTTGTCGTGCATGTGTGTGTGTGGTGACTCTCTGCAGGTTGCACATGTGAACACACACATGCACAAGTCTTTGCTCTCCATGGTACAGTAATTTTTTTAATCAAATTGATGGAGAGAGACAGAGAGACAAAGAAAAAAAAGACAGAGGCAGAGAGAGGGGAGGTGAAGCCAATTTATGCTTCATGATATGGCTGCGATGTGCCGCATACACACGCGCGCGCACACACCCATACACGCACACAAAGGCTGCTAACAGTGGTAACAACGTGTCAAGGCAAGCGCCAGGCAGCTAATTTGAAGTCATTAGATGTCTGCCGTACTGGCAACAATTTGTTACGCTCTCACACACACAAACACACCCAGAAAAACACATCACATACACACACTGAGTTAAGAGCCGTCTGTGGATAGCGAGGGGCCTAAATTGTAAACTAATTTAAACATCACTCAGCGTTAGAGAGGCTGCCTGCAAGACAGGCCCCCGGATAACAAGGCTAGGGTACGCGCGTTTGTGTGTGTCAGTGTGTGTGTCATGTTTGACACACACAGTCACCCGACGTTAGAGACTTTTGACACCACACACGCACATATTCACGCATATCTCTTTGATTGGTTCTTTTATTCTAAGACTTATGTGTGTGCACGCTGATTTCCATACTGATATGGCCTTATGCAAACATTTGATATGTCATTAGGAGAGGAAAATGAGGTTTCAGACACACTGAGTGTATCTGGTTATCCCACAAGGAATCATGCACGTGTACTTCACAGATCCGCGTGTTTCAAAGAGAGTGATGAAATGCGGGCAAATATATAAACACAGATGTGCCACATAAGGCTTTTTTGCTGATTCAAACGGTGACAAGACATAGACAAATGACTCCAAACGTGCACACATTTTCATACAGTGGTACGTGAGCAGGAAACGGTCACACTCTGAAACTGCGGGCCTGTGGAAATATCAGAAGTTATTATTCAGAGGCCATGAAAGGCCTTACCATCCAATATGGATTAGTAAAGCGAAGATCTCATTTTAATAGCTCTCAAAGAGACAACTCCAGTTGCGTATTAGGCTACATGTCATCGTCAAGTGTGTATGCGTGTTTGAAGGAGGAAAGAAGAGCAGTCAGGTGAGAAGAGCGGGGGAAGAACAGCAAATATTTAAACAGGAGCAAATGAGAGAGTGAATTAAAAGAAAGAAAGGCCATTCAAATGAGCCATTTATCTGTCAGTAGAATTAGTCTTTTCATCCTCTTTTCTTTCTTCTTACTCTCTCTTTCGCTCTGTCTTTCTCTTTCTCTCTCTCTCTCCTTCCATAATAGCTAAATGACTACCGGGCAGTCATACTAGCAGCTCTTATCTAGACTCATGAACACAAAAGAGCGAGACAGACAAGCGAGCACTTGACTTGACGAAAGAGCAAGGAACGAACAAATGAATGAATCAACGAATGAGAGCTAGAACCTATAACGCCGTCTATTTTAACAGAACTAGAGGCCTTGCCATTAGTGCTTTTTTTTTCACAATCCCCCCTCCCCTGTTCTGTCTTTATTCACGAAAGAAATTGCTCTTGGGCCACCCCCCACATCCCCTCCACTATTCTCTTGCTTCCCTATCTCCTCTAACTTGCTCTTTCTTTTCTTACAGTCTTTCTTCCTCTTTTTCTTTCTTTCCCCTTTCAATTTTGACACTCGGGATAAGCAGTCTATGTGCCAGCAGTAGCACGGCATGATTGAGTTGTAAAAAAATGGGGGATGGGAGGTGAAGAGGGGTTTGCCATCGGTTCGTTTATTTAATCGGTCTTTATGGAGATAGAGAAGAAGGGGTTTGGATTTTGGTGGTGATGGAATAACAGGTGAGGAACACTTCCTTCTTGTTCTGCATACTTTTCTCTTTTTCTTTTACATTCACTGTCTTTAATATGTCTCTTTATTGTTTTTTCCCTTTTCCCCCTCTATTCCTCTTATATGGATTTGGAGATGAACTTGGGGGTTAAAACACTCTGGTGTGAGCATAGTTGAGGTTCAGCTGTTATCACATTCGCAGTGTGCTTTAGCTTTTGTACTTCAAAAAAGCTATTTTGAATTTATATATCAAGCGTAATGAATCTCTTAAAGTAATTTTGTACATTAATTATATGAGTAGGCTTATTCAAAACAAATAACACTGTGTAACGTTTACAGCTGAAGCCAATAACCGCTTTAGAAAATTTTGACTTATGCTCTTTTTTTCTGTTTTATTCCCTAGTAAGTAACATATTCCTTCTTCCCTGCTAGTTATTACAAATGGACATTTATTTTATTTTTTCTCTTATGCCCTGTTCTTTAGTCATTTATTGCAGCTGTTACCAGACTTTATTTAATTCTTGAGAGATGTTTGATTGCTCTCTTTATTTTCTCTTTGTCTCTTTATTTTCTTTTTTCTGTTGTTCTATGTTGATGATTATTCAAAATATAATCTTATTTATACAACTTGCCATACCGAAAGTATTTTAGTAATTGATTAGAAACGTACACAGGTATAATAGTGGCAAAGTTCAGGTGTAGAATAACACATGCGTTGAAAGAACAGGAAATGGGATGTGAACAGTCTAGATAACCTAGATACTCCCAGAGAGCATTTAACACAATACTGTTTTGACCCATTGGCTAAATACCCCACCCCCCCACCCTTCCCTCTTAAAACTGTCCCGTGACGTCCTCCTTTTGCTCTCTATCCCTCTGTGTCTTTCTGTCTTTCCCTCATTTTCTCCCCCTCCCTGACCTGACCTCCCACCCTCTCTCTCTGTGGTATTCTTAACCTCTTCATTATCAAGTCACCATCATTTCTCAACCCCTATCCCCTCCCATGGTCCTCTTCTCACATCCTCCCAGCCAGCGACCACTGACTGGAAGGCCAGTGCTCGTTGGTTTTGCTTATGTGTTCAGATTGAGATGATTATCCTGATCGCTATTTGAAATGTGCCTCTCTACAAACGTTGACATATCGCAGTAAAGCAGCCAAAGAGGAAAGTCGCCCTCAGATTTTGTAGCCAGTGTTCGTTTCTTCTGGTGTTTCTCTTTTGGACATGTTTTAAACGGTTTTCACTTAGAGATTTAGCCAACCAGTCGAGCAGTTAGCCGTTCTGTCTGTTAGTTAGCCAATCAGTGAGTCAAGTAACTACACAGCCAGTCAATCAGCCAGAGAGGCAGCCAGTAGTCAGCAAATATTGATTAATAGAAGTGTCCTGCTCCTTTTAGCAAATCAAATGTTGAGTCTCGGCAGTCATGGGGAACCTTTAGACACACATACATATACACACGCGTACATATGGATGCTTGACTCTGAAACTGCAGCTCACTAAATTAACACTGACACACATTATAAGACTTCACAATGAGCTCTGAAAGATGCAAAACAGCTCTGTGTGCGTGTGCATGTGTGTGTTTGCTCACATCTGTGCGCATGTAGAGTGAGACAGATGTAAAAGCCCAGACTGGTGATGTGATGATGTCACTCTACAGCCCTCCTGATTAAGTCTGGTGATGTCATCAATCAGCAAAGAGGTTGCTCCGCTTAGTAACAGAGTGGTAAATCAGAAGAAAAACAACCCACACAAACAAGTGAGCTCTACTGGCATCAAACTTCTAAAATAATATTATTGCCTCCTTTTGTCCTAATTTCTTCCCTCACTGTTCATTATTGTGAATTCCCTACTACATTTTACAGTATTTCTCCCCCTCAAAGATATTGCCCCTAAGATTCCATGAAATAAACGCGCGGAAATACACATGGAAACAACTAGACGCACAAGCAGATATGCCCCCATTCTGTCGGCTAAGGCTAGCTCACCTTGACAGTCACAGCATGGTGGGTGCCTTCTTAAGCACAAACACAACACACAAAAAATACAGTGCATTCACATGGACATACACATATAGCTCACCATACAGACATTATATTTTTTGACAGTGTAAAAGCAAACAGAAATACAGGTGATTTATAACTTGTGCTCTCATTTATTCTCCTAAACCTTCACGTCTTTACGTGCATAACATGATAAAAGGTTATGTTTGTGTGGAAAACGATGACATTTAAAACAAGATTTTTAACAGCAGATGTTTTAAAAATGTTTAATGGTAGAAAACTCTTGCGAATTCCTGAGATTTGCCTGAATGGAGAGTAAACACCAGTGATCTGTTAGCCAGAAAACAAAGGTGTTGATACTGGACATTTTACATTCAATCACTAGATTTTGTTCCTATGCTTATAAACTCACTTTAAATGACAATAAAGACTCTACCCAATCTATATGCTGATGGGGTCAAACTCATAAATATGACTTTATTAGAGTTTGATTTAGATTTAGTATTTGATTTAGTTCATTGCCTTGGTCATTCTTGCCATTGTTATCGAGGGTCTCAGGGTCTTCAGTACGTAATTTTTATGTGTGTTTCTAGTCTCTGTTGATTTTCTCTGAGCTCTGTTTGGCGTGTTTGATTTCCATTTCTGCTCATCCCTGAGCTAGATAACACATTTAGAGGCTGAGGTCTTGGTTTCAAGTATATGTGTTTGCTCATGTGAGCGCATGTGTTTGTCTGTTTCGTTGTCCACATTCATGCAAAAGAGTTATCTTATTTTCCAGTGCACCAGCACCATGATTTCCTCTTGCAGCCCATACAAACAAACACATCACTGTTTGCAGATGAAAACAAATATTGATGAAATCAAATTAGGAAAAGAATATTTGATATCTGAGCTTAATGTTTGGATTAAGTTGGGCTTTCTTTATTGGATTAAGCCTGTGGGTATTGGAAGCATGTCATCAATATGAGAGAACAGAGGCGAAACCATTTTCATTTCTTTGTACGCTGCTTTTTTCTTTCTTGCCTACTTGGTTGTAACGTTTTTCTTCTATTCACTTTTGTTTCTTTTCTATGTCATTATGCAGTTTTATCAACTGAATAAATGTTTTAAAATCAAATCACAATTTGAGCCCACAGATCTGCCGATATCAATTAATCTGACAAAGTAATGTGTAAAAAATAATTCTTAAATTAATCACCTTCATATCTGAAGGTTAACCTCTGGGTAATATTTATATACTACAGTATCTTGATGTAATATTAAAGAATCCCTACTATATTTACATTGCAGTAAATAGATATATAGCCATTCTCTACACTGCCACATATTTGTCAACAATGTTTCCATAAAGACGATCCTATGATGAGACTCAAACACCCAGCTTCAGGTGGTTACCTTAAAAACGCACAATAATATGTACATTCACATACACACTGCCATTGTGATAACAACAAATAAAGTCTAAGTCCCAAAATCTGTACTTCCTCGAGCAACCTCTTGGCCTGGCTCAGCGGTATGTCCACAGCGGTATGTCCTTTGTTAAAAGGCCCAGTTAAACGTGTTTACAGTCTGGTAAGAGAAAAATAATCTTTGGTATGTCGCCCCTTATAACAACTACAAACTAGGGGCATGGCCCCCTTCACTGTGAGGTAACTGCCAACACATGGACTATAGCCACAGCTGTCTCCTATGCTTCACCTCCACTAATGTCTTCCTGTAAGGCACACCCCATCCAAGAAGTTTGCGCTCCATTTGCTGAGTAAAACTGCAGTATTTTATTTGTATGCAACTTAGCACTAATTATTAGGAAGCTGTTTCAGTGCGGTGAGTGGATGCTTAAAAACCAGTGGATGATGTCATGGTGGCTACATCCATGTATGTGTCACTCAAAATAAGACCCGAATCAAAAAATGAAGTTGCATGAAAGTAATGGCAGTCCGGAACAAGAAAACTAATAGCAGTGTGTTAAGACTCACGCTAATTTTAAAATTGATGTCTGATGAAAATGTGTTTTTGGAACGGCCTCTCATTACAAGTAATTTTAATTATTGTGATTCTAATTTCTAAAAGGAAAAAGAGTCACACATTTCTTCAGTGGATAGATGGGTTTCAGTTCAAGTAAAAGCTCAGCGGTCCATTGCTGTTTTTTTTTCTTATTAGTTTGATTACATTTGCAAATCAAATTCATTTGTCTATCAGCCTTTGAGACACAGCCCGCAATCTGAGTACACTGACTAATCTGCATCAAATAATATCTGTCACACACAACACACACACGAGAAACAAGCTGCATACATTGGCGCACACCAGCCTGCATACACAAACACTTACTTCCCTGGGCACACAAACATACGCTTCTAAAAACACATACACATATTCATAAGGAAGCACTGATACGTAGTGAATGCAGACAAATGCACACATACGCATACATGCACAGTTTTATAATATGTGAAATCAGACGAGCAGTAACAAATAAATCAGCACACCATCTGAGCCCATCATCATCTAAGTCATTATTAGCAAACAGTCAGCTTTTACTACTTTCAATTTGCTTGTGTGTGTGTGTGTGTGGTTGTCCAAGAAAGAGAGAAAGAGAGATGATGTGATGTGATATGATATGATATGATATGCTGGCGGGGCATAAAGATAGATGATCATAATTACGCACAGGCCAAACTCCATTTCAAATCATCATCATCCTATTCTATCTGTTGGAGCGCACATGTACACACACACACACACACACACACACACACACACACCAAAAGCAATATAAAGAGTTCACACACATACAGGGATCCAGTGACACCCACACACACACTTAACACACCTATGCCTGCCACAAATCTAGTGGAAGGAGGGACCGACTTGTCATGGCATCACATTATTTCTGGCGGTTCATGCAAAGTTCACAGACAGGCATGAAATAGTTATTCTCTAGTTCCTCTTTCTGCTTATCTATCCACCTTTCCTCATGGTTTCTGTCTGCATCTTCCATTTTATTCTTTTTTTATTTTCCTATTTGCTGTCCTAATTCTCTCTTTCTCCACCTATCATTGCTCCTTCACTACTTATTTCTTTTCCCTTTCCTACTGCTTCTCCTGCCTTCTCTTTCTCCTCTACTTCCCTTATCTCCCATTCATGTTTGTGTTTATTTGTTTATTCCTTACCCCCCTTTGTTATTCTATTGTTTTCCTTCCTGTCTCCCTTTGCGCTCCTGTTTCTTCCACCTTCCTTCCTCCTGCATCCATCGTTCTTAAATAATGGCCTGGAGGATTCATCCTTTCCATCAGACAATAAGCAGGTGGGAAAATAGGATTGGAGCGTGCCTGTCACCAGCTGGGAACAACTTATGGCCTGTGCACACAACACACACACACACACACACACACACACACACACACACACACACACACACACACATACAATAAACACTTTAGGGTGGTCCCTTTGCCAAAGTGTTGGATAACAGTTTTAAAAGGTCACTTATGATGAATTCCGAACAATTCAGCCTTATTTGAAATTATTTTTTAAATCATCAATTTTCATAACGATTCATTAGTTTTGTACTTTTGTTGTTGTTTTTTTAAACATCCAGAGATCAGGGCCCTGTGCTTCGTACGTCGCTTACTACATCCAAGATCAAATGAAACATCCAAGACCAAATCATCGCGCTAACTCTGAGCTCGCTATTCCGGTTCCCCGAACACACCTGTTGTTGACGATTAGTACAGCTGGATGAAGTAATGTGAGATCACTGGGTGGCCCAACAGGGGCTACGCATCGATAGTAGAAACATTGATCGGCAACCCTTTGATTGGTCGGCGAAAATGTCGAAGGAGCGCGCTCGGTATTTTTCGGCAGCAGAGCAAGAACTCTTGAGTGAGGGATTTCAGGAGTTTCAGAGTTTAATTAAAACGCAAGGGAACACTGCAAAGGCTGCAAAAGCAAGGAGAGAGGGCTGGCAGAAAGTTGCTGACAAATCAAACTCGTAAGTAATTCAATAATAACAATAATAATGGAGTGGATTTATATAGCGCTTTTCAAGGCACCCAAAGCGCTTTACAATGCCACTATTCATTCACTCTCACATTCACACACTGGTGGAGGCAGCTACGGTTGTAGCCACAGCTGCCCTGGGGCAGACTGACAGAAGCCAGGCTGCCATATTGCGCCATCGGCCCCTCTGGCCAACACCAGTAGGCAGTAGGGTAGATTTATCATATCACACCATATTATCCAATATTATATTACATTATATTATATTATAATATGTTATATTATATCCCCTTTCACATTAGAGCCACAACAGGACCCACTAGAACATGGGAACAAGTAAAAGTGAAATATAAGAATATTCTACAGAATGGTAATATTTATCACTTATATTGCTTGTCGTCTCTTGGAAAGAGACCCTGGAATACTCTGTTTGTTTGTTCATAACAGCAACCAAGAAAAGGGCAGAGCAAAAAAAAAAGACAGGTGGTGGTCCTGCACCCCCTCGTCAACAAGTTGGTTAAGTAAATAATACCCTCACGGGACTATCGATATCTCTCTATGAGCACACTGTCGCGCTGAGCTAAAGGATCCTGTCTGTCCCGCAATATACGCTGAATTCTGAGGACTCTCCTTATCAATCTTGCACCTTCCGCAATGGGTGGCTCGCTTAAACGGACAGGATATGACTGCGACAGACTTCCCAAATCCACCTTCGCTTTTATAGCCGTGGTCTCTCATCTTGATTACACGAAGTAATTTACAATTACTACTCTGAAATATGAATTACATCTGTAATAATCACATACATGTAATAGAATGTTAATAGTTCATTTCCCTTTTTTAGGGAATGACCTGTATGTATCTGTGTGACATCAATAAAAGGATCAAGTGCTGCATTATCTTTAGTTACATTGATGTTATTTATTTATGGTGAAACAGTGGTGGAATATCGCTGTTGCTTTCGTATGAATGACGCGGGCATACCTGCGTGGCCGCGATCTAATCCTGTTTACATAAAGTAAACCTGCTCCCCAGCAGGTTTACGCTTACGGCTCTGTTGCTATGACAGCAAGTCCCGGATGGGCTTCGGGGAACCGAACGATCCAGGATCACGCGAAATCGTCAACAATCTCATCCAGCTAACTCACTTAGCGCGGTACGAAGAACAGGCCCCAGACAGTAAACACTGGCAAACATTATGGAAAAATGTGGTTTACACCACTGGTTGACGAGTGGTCGCTTGCAGTCACTATGTAAAATTGGTCAAACAGTGGTATGTGACACTAGACTGAAAATCCCTTTATAATTCCTTGGTTGCAGGGGTTTTCTGTTGTTTATAAGGAAGGTGCAGACTTGTCGGAGATGAATGGTAGTGAATCTTTGAGGCAGTCACCTTCAAAGCACAATCTGTGCCTTTTAAAAAGGGATGTTTTCCATTTCTGGTGTGTGTCACACATTTTCAAGTTTCAAGTCACTACTGCTTGGTGAATCGTTGGCAAGTGTTTGCAGGCAAGTTGGTGTCTTCCATACAACCACAGCTATCTGCTAATGCTAATGACCAAACCGATTTTCATCCAGCAAAAGCCAGCAACCTGCAGCAATCACTTGCCAACCAGTGCCAGAAAGCAGTGGTTACAAAGGCCTGTGTGATTGAGGCTTGCGCTGGTGCAGAAATAAGACAATGCCAAATTTGCTTTGTTTTTACTCTATGCACATTTGAATAGATGTATTCCCTCCAAAAAGGGAGGATATATGTGCTTTTCTTGACCTTTTGACAAACTCTCTTACCACAAATGTTTTCAGATCTTTTTTTCTCTTTTCTTTTCTTTCTGCTTGAGCACTTCAGTGATCTTTTGCCACTTTTGCCACCTGCTATAGGGCAAATGACTGGGGCCTATGGTCTCAGTGCTTCACTGTGCACAAGTGCATAGAACAGACACACAGGGTAGTAATAATATGTGTATTTTTGTGTCTATTTAATCTTGATGGGATGTTTCATCTGCAGACGGCTATCACAGCTGGCCGCCTTATTGTCTGGGTGAGACTGATTGAGTCAGTGAGTGAAAGTGTGTGTGTGTGTCTGTGTGTGTGGGGTTTTTTTTTCAGTTTCGCTGTTAGTCTGCATGCAGGTGTGTATACCAATATACAAGTTTTTGTTTACTTATTGAATAACAAATGTATTTTTATATATCATTATATTTTATATGTATATCTATATAACCACTATAGAGCAACATGGCATTGTGTACATTTGTGTGCATTGTGAATGTGTGCTGTCCATCAAGCCACACACATAGCCGTACCAAACCATTGGCTTGGTTGCTGATGATGACATATGAGTTCCTGGCCCTGGTAATGGCTGTTAAATCTCATAATTACACGCTTCTTTATTGCAATGCATAATGACCCCGCAGCACTATTGGACAATTAATTAAGATTTTCAGCCCAGGCTTTTTCAGGCCCAGATGAGGAGGTGGAATGAGGTCTAATGTTCTTGTCTTCAAGCTACGACATTATGGTATGGTGCTGTAGGAAAGAAGGCTCTGTGTGCATCCGTTTTCATCTTTGTCTTTATTTCAGTCTTTTTAAGTCGCTCTCTCATTCTCTCTGTTCTCCCTCTCCTCATTGCTCCAATTGTTGAGCCCTTTCCTTCGATGCTTGTCCTCAATGATGATATTGGAGACCATATCTCTAATCTGTGAATGGTAAATTAATCCCTGTGGAATTTCTGGGGTCCTCTCTCTATGAACAGCTACGGGGGATTAGGAAGATAAAATCAACACAGCCTTATAATCTCATATACTGACACAAGGCATGTACAGTACAGGGACCATTGTTTTAAAGCCAATGGTCAGCAGGTTTCTACTTCTTTATACATCAATAGTGCTTAACAGAAAAAAAAAGTCTGTTTCATGACCGTTAAAATTTTTTACCTCTTTTGAACTCTGTGTTCTTACTGGATATATATTTACGTACTTTTTAAATAAGCATTCATTTTTGCTGTTTGGACAGACAATGGATTTTTTCCAGAGTGTTGCAGGATATTGTTTTGAAAAGATAATCCACCAAAGGATCAATAGACTGTCACAAGTCGTGTAATTGGACAAGCTGAGAGAGTAAATTCAGCCAAATTAGATGGATAGATTAAGTTGGTGGCAATTAGGAGAATAACGTAACAAAAAATAAGTTCAGTTGCCTAATACAATTTCATTGAAGAATGAAGAAATTCATATATAAACACAAGTAATATTTACATATCTTACAATTTCAACATCGTAATCATTTTTGTCCGTGAAAGTGTTGATCAGCAGTTTTATATGTGTTTTGAATTTGTGTGTGCCATGTGCAGACATAGTGAGTTGGTGTGTAAGCTGCTCAGCTGTGTGTTGACATGGTTCCCCTGACAAATTTGTGCTCACATGCACATCCTCACAGACACACACACAGAGTGGTCATTCCTGCCGTCATGAGCATTATATTGATGGGAGGAAGGAAAGGTAGAGGGTGAGAGAAAGATAGATGGACGCAATGAAGAAAAAGTTTTTAAATAGGCAAATGAGAAATATAATCTTTGACAATATTGCATAAAGTTCTCAGCATTTATTTCTCCAAGAAATTCTCAAATAGAGCCGACCTCTGTCACTTTAGCGGTGCTCTTCATTCCCTGTGAAGTCAAGAAGGCTTGGCCCTGTGGAACTTGCAGTGTACATGCACACATACACACTCCTTGACATAGCCCTAGTGGAGCTAGAAGTGGGTAATTAAAATGTAAATATTGATATTTTATTATTTGAAATGGCTCCACTGCAATGCTCTTAATGTCACTCCATCTGTCGTCTCCACGGAGACTTGGGGTTGCCCTCGACGACCAGCTGCCCCCACCCAAGCACCCCCAACCACGGCAACAGCTATAACACTCGACAACCATCTCTGTGTTGCAGCATTTCCATTTTGGGTCTAATTAAGTGTTAAATATTAGCACCCGCAACCACTGAGGCAGCTCACACCACACACATACACACGCTCACGACACTCATCTCCACTACAGCAATGGTAAGATTTTAAGTGTTAATCTTGCAGTGCTGCTGATGGTGTCTAATGTATGCAATTAACAGTCAGGCAGGGCTGAGGGTTTGGTAATTAGCTGGCTGTTCACACTGATTAGAGGCTACCGCAACCCTATGACTGCTCTAGTCTCTCCCCCAGGCCACACGGAGAAAGGAGGGGGAAAAGAGAGGGGGAGTAAGGAAGGAGAATGAAACAGAAAAAGATATTTTAGCCAACAGCCCGACAGGGCATGAAAGTAAAGGTAAAATGATTTTGTGCGCAATATATGTATCTTAAAACCATATTTGTTATTTGTGTATATACATATATATATACATATATATATATATATATGTATATATATATATATATATATATATATATATATATCATGTGTTCTTTATTCTTTTACTAAATGTTGAAATCAAATACAGATAAAATATGGCATTTATGGCATTTAATTCTTCATTGTTAACAAAGTTGAGCCTCAATCTCACATAGTATTCAGCAAAACATGAAAGAAACAAAAGAAACAATGAATGCTATGAATATTTCCTTCAGTACTGTCATTTTTAAAAGTCTCTAAACCCGTTTTAACAGTGTTTTAATTGAAAAATACTACAAAGAATAGAACAGATCCTTTTTTTCCCACATATGTATGGTCAGGTTGAATTTGATACCAGTCACAAGAAAGGAAGGAAAATTTCTGTATTATAAAAACACACACACACACACACACACACACACACACACACACACACACACACACACACACACATTTGGTGGATTATTTCACAGCTTATCTACTTAATTCATAACAGGACAGTAACATGACTGTGTATAAAAAGAGCACCACAGAGTTGGCAAATTGTTCAATGGTTTAAGATAAGATAAGATAAGATAAGATAACCTTTATTAGTCCCACACGTGGGAAATTTGTTTTGTCACAGCAAAACAGGAAGTTTTGCTGTGACAGCTGTACAAAATAGAATAAAATAATATACTATATACAGTAGAATAAAATAGAATAAAAATATACAATAAGATAAAAATAGAATACGAATGCTATATACAACTGAGTAAAAATACAACGATGCCAGAAAAGATTATTGCACTTAGTGTTATTGCACATGTGTGGATGTGTGTGTTTGTTCAGTTAAAGTCTTTGTTGTGGAGTCTGACAGCAGTGGGGAGGAAAGACCTGCGAAATCTCTCCGTCCCACACCGTGGGTGCCGCAGTCTCCCACTGAAGGAGCTGCTCAGTGCTGTCACAGTCTGCTGCATGGGGTGGGAGACGTTGTCCAACAGGGATGACAGCTTAGCCGCCATTCTCCTGTCACTCACCACCTCCACTGGGTCCAGAGGGCATCCTAGAACAGAGCTGGCCCTTCGGATCACCCTGTTCACCCTGTAAGAAAAAAAAGAAGAAAAAGAAGAGGAAAAACGTGGCATTTTGTGGCTTGCTTTTGAACACTCTTGAAGACCATTAAGCACTATTATTGCTGCTTGTATAGGAGCATTGAAATCTTCTTATGCAAGGTCCAAAATTTTGGATTCAAATAATTTGGATCAGGCTTGGCTGACTGAGGTTTAGGTGAAAAGGTTTTTTTGTTGTTGTTTTTAGTTTTTACAACTTTTGAATGTTGGTTGTTACGGGATAAAGATATGAGGCGGCTTGTTATCAATGCACAATTCGAGCGCCTGATCCATATGTAACCTGCTGTGAAGGCACCAATAACAGTTGCAGGGAATTTTTTCACATTTTGCAGCAACCGTCACCTGAACGTCACAAGCTTATTAGAGCTGAGAGTTGAAAGGTCAAGGTCACTGCAAGATCTAGAAAAACAGATACTTAAGTAACTTAAGAATTCATACACTAATATCACATTTTATATTTATATTTTATATTGAAAAGGTCAAATGTGAACTTCAATTTGGAATCATGAATTCTTCATGCAGGTTACATTACAGACAATGTGATTCTGAGCAGGCATGGATTTAAACTACCACACGAGTTTGATGCAGTGACATAATTTTGACAGTGTAAGATATGGCTTGACTTGTGCGCTTAAATTGCGCTTCCATATAATGTCATATCTAAACATGATGTTTTGATAGTCCAAATAGCCGGACACATATGTGTGTAGGTGAGTATGTGTCCTGTGTGCGAGTGTGTCTTTAAGCCCCTCTAAATTAGCTGGTTCTCTGGGTAGATTTGTTTCCATCTCGTTGCGCATCTCTGTGTAATTGGGTCAGCTGGTGGATGTGTGTTCATTTGTGTGTGTGTGTGACAGCATTTGCCAGTGTGTATCTCGTGTGCGTATATCTTGTGTGTGTTGTTTCAGCTTGGCCAAAGCCATCACAGGGGGTCCGTGTTCATTTTGGCCGGCGTCTGGCCGTATGGTACAGAACAGTTTGAGATGTACGCACGCACACATACACAAACGCACACGTACAAAACACCACAAGGGAGCACTTGCATTGCACAGCATGCAACAATGTGCACACATTTAAACACATACAGAAAGTGGAATGAGTGAGCGCACGGGAGCCACATAACACAGTGTGCATACAGAACAACACACACACGCAGGGTAGCGATGTGCTGGTAACTGTGGGAAACTTCACGTGTCCTCATGCAATCTCTATCTCAGTGGGCCAGTAGACTTAAATCTGTCCCCTGCAGAACACAATACGTGCACATGCTGAACATAGACAATCCACTATTCCCTTGTCACCAACAAAGCACAACTTGTTGGTAACAGAAAACAGTTAGCAACGCAGTTCTCGCTCAAGAAAGATTCGCTTCACTATGTCAGATTATGGTGAATATGCACAATTTGGCAGTCTTTTTGAAAAGAAATAGCTATGTCTCCAATTTTCAGCAGTTATTAAGATAACATTTTTTTATTTTACATGACCTTCTCTTTGTTTTGCACAGGTTTACACTGTTGCTCCAGTGTTGGATAGCACATTGTCTACACTGGCGTTACATCATTTGGGTTTCTTTTTACACATTTGTTGAATGATGAGCTTTAGGTCATGACTCCCTAATTGCAGGGAAACACTTTTTGCAACTTGAAGGCAGTTTTCTTAAGTCTGTGAATTGTTTCTATAACATGGATGTTTCCTTTTAAATTTGTCCTGAGGCAATGATTCAAAAGGATCATTTGTATCACAATAAGCAAGTGTTAAGCACATTCAAGGGCCACTGCAAGACTACAGAAGGACAACGGATACAAAGCTATTTGTAACCCAATGGGACTTTTTAAAAGACATTCTGATACCAGAGCACTCAAATATTCGCCAGCATGAACTATTTTTGAAAGAAAGTCCGAAATTTTAAGGAAAACTGAATTTCATTTTACATGACAACACTTGAGAAGAGTTAAATTAGTTTCCATATTCAATCATTCTATAATTCTCAGGTGATTTTTTTTTGTGTGTTTTGGGGGGGGGGGTTTAAATGTTTATAAAATACACCTGGTCCTCCTGGTCATTATTTAAGTAATACACACGGCTGGTCTGCAATTTGGCCTATTTTGTCCAGGGCTTTAAATCTATTCATTCTCACCAGGACACAGACCCTCTTATGCTCAATTTAGAAAATAAAATCAAGTTAATTCAACAATAAACTTGTTTTATATGTATTTTTTTGTATTAATTATGCAGATATTATTCAAAGTGGAGCCCCACACAAAATGATCTTTAAAAAATGTAAAAGAATTGTCAGAGAACCTTTCAAAACTACATTATATATTCAAGCTATTAAGTCTGCTTGATTAGAGCTCAAAATTGTTCGCCTGTTTTGCTTCTATGGACAAAAAGACACACACACAAAAAAAATCAAGACACCGCCACTTAAATGGAAAGTGTCCCATTTAACCTCTTAAGCCCCAACGCCCCCTGATATGGGGGCAAAAGGCAGGAGATCAGTTAGGCTTGGGGCTAAAGAGGTTAACCTGGGTTACAGGATGTGAATACTAGTCATGCGTTAATAACTGGTTACCAGATCACCATCACAACCGGTTTTCACACCTGTCGGAATACAGGCGCGGAGAATAGGCGTGTTGATACTTCAGTTGTCGAAGATGTACATTGCCGTCGTCATACAAATACACCGACTCATATGCGCGTACACTTCTCGGTGTATATACACAAGTATATGGGCACCCATAAGCGTCACAGTCTCTTCTCACTGGTTTCCATTTGCCCTGTAACCATGCGAAAACAAATATAGGCCTCTTAGATATGTGTGTTCGTGTGCATCTATGGAGCAACTGGGGCATGAGAGAGGGCTATCTTATGTCTGTGTGTGTCTGTGTTAGACTGTTGTGCAGTCTCGGGTGTAAACGTGCAGTCAGGACTCATTTGGCAGACAAACAGGCCGCAGGGTGGCTAGGGAATCGACGTGTGTTTGTGGGTGTGTTTGTTTTTTATGCGGGTATCTGATAGAGAAAAGGGAAAAGGAAAGAGTGCACAAGCAAGAGGTAGAGGTTAAGTTTGCATGACTGCACTGTAGCCTCTTTCTGTCAGTGCACACACATAAGTGCATCTGTACCGTCATAGGTTTGTTCTACTTTAGCAGACCACCTATACACAAATACTAACTATAGATAAGATTAATATCCAGCCCAAAACTTGGTGTTACCAGATGGAAGCAGTTATCCAGTAATAATTTTATACGGTGCTGTTTGAAGTTCTTGCCGATATTTTTTAGGCAAATATTTCAACTTTGTTGCAAACGGCAAACAACATCGACACAAACACACTCATGCTAACTCACACAGTATGAGATGCCTTATCAACAATGGGCAGAAAGGAAATGTAATTAGAACCAAATAAGAAACCTTTTGTCAAGTGAAATCACAGGTATGAAAGAAAGGTCTCCACCCCTCCCACTACCACCACTGCCGCCCTTCTTTCTAACAACTCACCCCCTTTTACTTTCTTCTCTCTTCCAACTCACTCTTTCTGATACACTCTCTCTCCCTCTCTCTCTCTCTTCCCATCAATATCTCTCTCTCTCTCTCCATCATCAGCACTAAATTCCCATTGATGTTTCTTTTCTTCTGTTGTATCGATTGCTTCATGAGAAGGAGGGGAGGAATGTAGGAAGGGAAGAAGGGAAAGATGGCGTTATCTGTTAATTAATTTGTCCTGAAGCCGGCCGCCTATTAATCAGACAGATAAGAGGCATTGGATGGCTGAACGGCGCAGACAGGCTGGTGGGGAGGGAAGAGGGAGAGGTACACACACCAACGTACACACACAAACACAGACAGAGATACGCATGCAGAGTCCCGTGGAAACATGTATGGGAATGTATGCATACACACGGAATGCAAATATGCTGATGAGTTATGTACAAATGTGCAGTTTAAGCACACATATATTCACACAAGGACAAAAAAAATTTCACACACTGCACAAATCTGCTCACACACGCAGACACCATCCTGATAAAAATCATTGATGTGCCTCAATAAGAAAAGCTGCACTTTCAGCTCAATAAATTAATCACTGTGGTTTTAATTATTGGTGTTTTCTGTGTGTGTGTGTGTGTGTGTGTGTGTGTGTGTGTGTGTGTGTGTGTGTGTGTGTGTGTGTGTGTGTGTGTGTGTGTGTTGCACACATCTGTACACCTTATGTGTCATTAGGAGGATAGAGGACTATGCAAACAGCACTGTTAATATACAGACACTTTCCATATGAAGTTGACATTCACGGTATATTTGTGTATATGTGATTCAGTGTGTATTCTTGCATTTGTATGTTTGTGCCCACTTCTTGAGCCTTGTGTGCTCCTGTTGGTCCTGGACCAGATGCCACCAGAGGGAAGTGCGCAAATTGATGGAAATCTTAGTTCTGCCCTGAACACCTGAGTACCAAAAACACACACAAAGACAATTTAAAACCCACAACCAGTGACACCATTAAATGATATTAACCCCTCACTCATCTCGCCTTCTCTTCACTTGACCCCAGGGTTGAACAGATTCAATAAGTGTATGTGTGTTAATTTTAGCAATGCCAGTGCATATTTCCCCAGCCCACAATGAGTGGTGAAGTCCTAAGTACCCCCTAAAGACATCTGCCTCTGTGAATAAGGTGTGTGTGTGCGTGTGTGTGTGTGCACGAAGACCCCCCCTTAAGAAATTCACCTCTAATCCCTTCTGATGATTTCATTAAGTAGAAGAAGACACTGCCAGTTGGCAGTGATACTGCTCCCTTCACTGTGCCGTGTGTGAGTGTGCACGTAAGAGTGTATGCACGTGTGTGTGTGTGTGTGTGTATCAATCATACACATTTGGATTCTTTCCAGTTTGTTTCTATGCGTTCATGTTTATGTGTATGTGATATGAAGTGTGTGTTAAGAAATGTTAACAGTTGTAGATTGAATGAATTAGAGCGCATTACAAACAACAATAGCCTGCAACCTGGACATAATGAGACGCCTGCCATTACCAATCAACAAACTGTGAGATAAGAGCCCTTAATGTACATGCATGCGCAAAATACCAACACACACTCTGGCGCACCTAACATCTCAAGAGGAGGTTCTTCGCAGCAGATGTTACTGAAGAAATAGCTTCCTTCGCATCTGCCTGCTTCTCCTGGCATCATGCTTCACTCCAACACACATACACAAACACACAGTGGAGGGCTGCAGCGAGGTCTGACAGGTGTGCTTGCATGGCAAACTGTCTTTGCCTTGCCTATGAAGGCTCACGCTCACAAACACACACACACAGGCAGACAGGCAGGTGTGAATGGACAGGTGTGTGAGGAGAGGACAGCTGCGAAGAAAGGTGTGAGCAGGCAGGTGTTCCATTAAAGAGACAGACAGAAAGAGAAAGACTAAGAGGGATGGACCGCAAGTGAAGTGAGTGTAATCAAGAGATATGGCATGAGGAAGCAAAAACATCGCAATCAAAAAGCATCAAGCAGAAATATGAATCGTGTGTGTACTCACTGTCTGAAAAGAAATGAGTGAATGAAAGAAAGGTGAAAAGAGGTTCACAGTCATAGACAGACACTGATAGGTAAAAAGGAGACAGACAGATATACGTAGACATAGGCAAATAGGCAGACATGGATTGACACCGAAGAAAGCAGGAGTTTTGAGGCCATAGCAGCAGTTAGTGTGTGTGTATTTGAGCGGCGTAACAGCGATGGCCAGCATTGATCCTTGGAAGTTGTGGCAGGGAAAGATAAGGCCCGCCTTTCCCCAGAGAATAGCCCTGGGCATAAGAGGAAGAGGAGGAAGAGGAGAGGAGGTGGAGAACTCTAGTCAAGTGGATGGATTGAGGTTGGCCAAGAAGGGAGTGAAGCTGAGTCTTGAACCTAATACTAGCTCAAACACCTTTTAAACACAGCTGTTTTATTGCTTTTGAGTTAGTTCTGCTTTAAAAAATAAATAAATCCCAAAACAAAACCCACGTTAGAAAAACACACAGGATGCATTTTCCTCTTCGCAAAGGTTATATTTACTGAATTTTATTTTCTTTCTGAAAGATAGACTCCTTAACTCTTTGGTTTGTTCGGGTGGAAAAATTAAATTAACAATCTATGCTCTTGCTTTTCTTTTTGTCTCAATGTTTACCAGGTTTTTCCACACTGTCTCTGGCAGACCAGATGAGTCTCCTACAGAGTGCATGGATGGAAATCCTGATCCTACGCGTTGTCTACCGTTCACTGCCCTTTGAAGACAAGGTAAGCCTGTTTGTTTCTTGGGCTCAAGTGGCCACCTCTCGTAATGCATAACTCTAAACCGTAATGCAATCTATCCAAAGGGACTGACTTATTTTTGGAGTCATTCTCAAGTGGACATTTAAGAACATGCCAGTAAATCCAGTTCTTCTGTTTTGTCTCTTTGTAGTTGGTGTATGCTGAGGACTACATAATGGACGAGGACCAGTCGAAATTAGCTGGACTTCTGGACCTGAACAATGCCATCCTTCAGCTGGTGAAGAAATATAAATCTATGAAACTAGAGAAGGAGGAATTTGTCACTCTCAAGGCCATTGCTTTGGCTAACTCAGGTTGGAATTTGTTCACTCTCAGCTGATATTTTTGTCTGTCTCCACATTTGTGTTTTACTGGTGGAAGAGTTAATCCTAGGATTCCCAATCCCATGGGGCTCATTTGAGCTGAACTATCAGAGGACCGATTTCAGTATTCTGCATTCAAACAAACACACAACTGTGACGCAACCATGTTAACACATACTCTACTAGTCAAAAGTGTGTCAAATACTGTATGCATACATAGAAAAACACATGCTCAGTGCAAAAATAAAAACGTGTTTTTTAGTTGAACCTCACCACAACACAACGTGCCAATCCTTTTTGCAATTAGCATAGTCGTCTCTTCAGATGCCTGTTAAATAAGGTGAAATCATTAGAACCCAAAATCTGTCGATAAGGCCCCCTCTCTGATGTGTCCAGCTGCATCGACAGCTGACTGACACACGCGCACACACACGCACTCTCTCGCACACACACGCTTTCTTCCTCCCATGACCCGTCTTTTGAACTTTGTCTTGGAAGCTGGCCAGCTCTTCAGTACTCTTTAATTACAAGGGGGGAGCTGTCAATACAATGTGTTTAAATGGGAGAATGCAACGAGAGAGCTTTGAATAAGGAGGGAGGGGCCTTTTGTTCTGGTTGTGCCACTAAAGGCACGCATACACATATTTACATCCATAAATGTTCCTAAACTTTCAAAAAACATACATCTGGTTATTAGCACTCAGTGAAACATTTGTGTGTGCCATTGAAAAATGTTTGCTTACACACATACTTAGATACTGCTCTGCACATGCAGAAAATATTGACATGTTCTTCCTGTGGGCTTTGTGTGACAATCAATCTCTTGCCGCTGCTTGTGTGTGTGCATTTGTGTCCATCCATGTATGTGTTTCAGTTATTCTCTGAATACTGCTTACTGGAAGTTAAGGAAATTTATTGGTTATTTCAGCTGGACAACAGAGTTAAGAATCGTTATTATTTGGCAAACATCCAGTACATGGACAGGAAAATCTAATAGTAATAATATTTCATTGTTTTACAAAAGGAAATGGTGCTGACATTAGTCACAATGGCTCATTCAGCGATATTCTTTATTTTCCATATTTTTTAAAGCTCCCATCTATTATATATCACAAAATGCCGTCAAAGTGCAAGAAAACATCTTTCACGGGGCTTTATATTCAGCTATAATATTTTGAACTGTTCCTCTACATGTAAAGGCTCATTGTTTGCATAGGATTTTATCAACACATACCTTTGGTTTATTTTTGTAATTGCCTTTTTGTTTTCTTAATGTTCCATTTCGACACTGGCATGACGTGAATTTACTGGCCATGTAAACGGCCAGCTACAGCATGCTCTTCATTATGATGGAAATGTCAGGTTAGTAAACTCTGTCAAAAGCAGACATCGCTCTTAAGAAAATTCACATTTGAAATCGTCATTCTTTTAACTAATTGAAATTGAAATAGCTGACAGCCAAATAAGAACTTTGTATCATTGCCCAGACTCTCGAAATGCTCTTCAAGACAACAGAATGCTAGCATTAGCATTTTGAAGGGCACTGACACTAATTAATTCACAGGATGCTAATTGTGCATTAATGAAGCCAAGCCTTAAGAAATGTTAGCAAACGTGCCCCACATGTAAAGAAAGCTAAACTAGCCATGGGAAACAGGAGGCACATGTGGGGGTATGTGATTGTGTGTGTGTGTGTGTGTGTGTGTGTGTGTGTGTGTGTGTGTGTGTGTGTGTGTGTGTGTGTGTGATTCATTTATGTGCGACTGTGAATTGTGAGTTCCATGTTAACATGTTCGCTTTAACAGCCTTATGTACTTGTGCTCATTAACGTCTGCTGTTTTACTTGTGAGTTTACTGCGGGTCACAGCACAGGCAGAAGCCATGTCTACCAGCTTAAATACTAAACACACAATGCTAATCAAAAACAACGTGAAACTCATTAAACTGCAGTTTAGCTTCTGCCTATTCACTGCACAGCCCATTACAAATTCAAAAAAAAGAAGAAAAGGTTGGGGGGGGGGGGGTCTCCTCCATTCTGTATGGCATTAGCAGTCAATACTAATGTCATAATGACTTTATGGAATAAGTCTATATTTACAAAGTGGTACTGTATAAGTAAAAGTTAAATATATGGTCGTATTCTGTATATACAAAAAGAAATATCAACTTAACCTTAAACTTCGTTCCCCTGCCTCATCAATACCGTTAACCACTAAGGAAAATATCATCACAGAGAAAAGTTTCTAAAAGACTCAGACCAGTGGACCACAAGTAGAATATCTGAGGACCAATAGAAGCTGATTTTTCTATTGATCCTCACAGAATCCGACCCACTGACCAGTCTGGTCCTGCATACTGATGCATGCATTATACTCGATAGATCCAGCTCAGTGTATTTGATTGTGCTAGTCCGATTGTGTGCACATCTGTGTGTATGTGGCTTTGCAGGCACATTTTATGTTGATTTTATTTCTCTGAACAATATAATTTATATATTTCATACTTGTTCCAATTCCCATCTGTGCACGTGGATGATGTGAGCATGTGTGCCTGGGAAAGCTAGTGTGTTTAACAAGTACCCAGTGGGAAGTATTTGGTTGAACTGCAATATCCTTCACTAAAAGCTTCCACCAATGGCAGGCAACAAAAGCACATACACAACACGAGACCTCCAAACAGCTAAAATGCTTCTGCTTAGGAGTATATGCATGTAGTTTAACCACTTGTATAACTGACTTTACAGATGTAAAAAAGTAAACATATAAAAGTGAAGTGTATAGCACACAGTGGACTTAGAAGGTCATTACAAAAGATCATACTGTGTTAATGTAGAACTCCACGCAGCTGACAGAGCTTACATGGAGAGCAGGCATCAGACTGTGTCATCCTTTCTGTCCACACCTGCAATGTCTGTGTGTGTCTTTACACACCCAATCATATGTCTAAGCAAATCAAATGTTTTGTAGGTGTGTGTGGGGGTGGTGTTGTTGGTAGGTGAGTGGGGGAGCGAGCTATCAATAGTTGTCTTGTGATTATTATTTAACATGCATGTAGCTATTGATCGTAGACATTGATCGGAGGTTGGGAGCTAAAGGCCAGCTCACATTAAGACCTTGCCTCCCTTAGGGGCAATATGGAGCATTATTATTGAGGGACATCATCGGGCTTTACTGCCACTGCTAAAACACACCTTACATGCCAGCTCAAAGAGAGATTACAGATGTGTGCAACCGCATACTCCTTCAACTCCCTCCTGCACCACCATATCACCCCCTACACACACAGACACACACAAACTCTCATGTGTTCCTTCATCTCTTGATCATTCTACAAGTCTGTCTGTTTTTTTCTCCACCCACTTGTCTCTTTGTCTGGCCATTCATCACTCCCACAGATTTGCACTTTGAAGGGAGGGAATAAAGGGAATATATAAACCCTGTTTTTGGATTGTTTTTTGAATCTTTGTGTGTTTAAAAGTACTAAGGAATAGGGCTACATTTGTAACTGTTCCTTTAATGCCACTAAATCAGGTTTTTGCTAAATGCACAAAGTATTTCTGCACTTTTTACAGTAGGCATGGAAATCATGAGTCGATAGAATTTATATTGATAGTATTTTCAGCCTGCACCTGCGATGCTCAGGAATATTTTCACTTTGTTTCTGCGTAGATGTTTAGTTTAATCTTTAGCACTTCTCTCCCCTCACTCACAGCAGACAATGGTGGCACGGATACAAGTCTACACTGCTGAAAACATCTCAGAGAGTTGTGGGAGAGTTTTGCAGGATCTGCTTCACATTAGCAGGCTTGACTTACTTTTAAAAAGTCCACTTTTTCATGCAATATTTCTTTTTTATCAACAGCAACAAAACAGTTATGTCACATTTCCCACTTTGGTTGAAATACAGTTCAGTAGATGTGGATATTATTATACAAAATACTTCAAATTTTTAGTCATACATTGTCTGTCCTCTTACTCCAGACTCCATGCATATTGAAGATGTGGATGCAGTACAGAAGCTCCAGGATGTGCTTCACGAGGCCCTGCAGGACTACGAGGCTTCCCAGCACCAGGAGGATCCCCGTCGGGCAGGCAAGCTGCTCATGACCCTCCCCTTGCTCCGCCAGACCTCCACCAAGGCTGTGCAACACTTCTACAGCATCAAGCAGGATGGCAAAGTCCCAATGCACAAACTCTTTTTGGAGCTGCTGGAAGCCAAGGTCTGAGGACAGGGACTAGATGGAAGGACAGCTAGAGTCTGATCCACCTGGGCTTCAACTCGAACTCTGAACATCAACTTTGAATGACCTCTTGCTCTTCTACGCGCACTCTCACAGATACATGCACACACACACTCTCACACACACACAGAAATAGGAAGTTTGTCTGCTGACACATTTCCCTATAAATAGACGCTATCCAGACCTCTCACCTGAACTTGAAACACCACGTCTTTGACAAAAGGGTGTTGACTTGATGATCTTTTTTGGAGGAAGACGGTGACAGACTGTGTAACTCCCATTTATCAATGGAAGACGATATTTGCTAAGAGTAACTTAACAGTTCTCGCAGTGACTCCAAACACTGACGATGACAAACACTTATGCATTTAATAACAATTAGGATGTTATTAATGACAAACGCTTAAATGAGGACACGTTTAAAAGACACTGAACAGTCTTCTTTTTAGCTCTGAGAGACTGTAAGACTGCACTCGTGTCTCCTTTCCCCCTCCTGTTTCCCTCAGAGTTTTTTAGCGTTCAAGAAGAAGACGAGTGGACAAAAAACGAACACTTAGGAGGTGTTAATGACATTTATTGTTGAAGTACATGTACAATGAAATTTGAATCAATGGACAGAAAGAAAAGAAGAGGAGATTTGCCCTGCCAAAGAATGGAATCATCCATTCAGAGGATGCCAGCAAACTTTACTGTCATAACCCAAAACCATTTCTGTTTTGATCTGCCAGTGGTTTTCAGTCCTGGGCCTCAAGAGTACTGCTGGTTCTCTCTTCCTGTAATTATTAAATTGTTTTCTGGGTATTATGAAAACCAGCAGCGCTTAAGGTTTTACGGAAAAGCATTGGAAACAACTGCTTTAAACTCTTTCTGGTTCTCCCTAAATTCAATTTCCTGGTTTCCCATGACTCCCCCGCTTCAAGTACAACTTTACTGTTTGCTGTATTTGCTGACGACTGGTCATCCTGGCCTCTCAAACCTGTCTTGCCATAATATCAATGTCTGTTCACTTGGCAAAGCTAAAAATTGTTTCATATATTCTAACCACATGAGGTGTGATTAATTCGCAGAGTTTAAAAGTATACATATGACTTCTTAGTTGCTAACAACAGAATACAATTTGATTGAAACTTCATAAAATTGTCAAAGATACATGGCTAACAAACAAATGTGGGCTGAGTTCACATTCTGTGTATAGTGTATAATCGATGAAAAACACCTCTTGTGTTCAGACGTGTATTTGAACAATTTTTAGCAGTTTTGTGGCCCTGATTTGCAGCTCTTCACATACCAGTCAGTAGGGATTTAAGTCTATCAACGTGCCATTAGTAGTCCAACCCAAGCTCATTAGCCACACTCCAAAAACTCAAAAGTCTCACCTCTGTATTACCCTCCTCATCCCGTTGTGTTCACGACTACCAGCTCATCTCCTGTGTCAGTACAGAGATATTCTTGTGACTCATTCAGGGAGTGTAGGGGGAGCCGCAGTCACTCGGCGCAATTCAAACCAGAAGGAAAGGTGTGCTGACAAAACTGACTGAAGAATACGTATTGTTGCTTTAAAACTCCTCGATCTTTTTTCTTAATTTCTACCTTGAAAATAATCTTAGTGATGATACCAATATTAGGGTTGTAAATAATTGTCATCCTGTATATGACATATAACATGGCTTTGTTTTTGTTATTAATATTGTCTTCTTAAAACTGAATCAATCAATATGTCTTTCCTTTTTTCTATCAGCTTGACCACTTTCAGCAATTATCATATATATATATATAAAAATATAACAAGTAATAATGTATTAACAAATCAGCGTTTATCTTAGAAACTCTGAGCAATAGTGGTTTTCAAGGAGGGGTTTGTGTATATGGACTAAGTCTGCAATATTAACATTACATGCCAGTCTTAAATTCGGGAGAAAGGGGGATGAGGATTTGGAGGAGAATGTGTCGCTTCTCTTTCTCTCTGTGTAACTTGCCATAAGCTATTAGATAACAGTCACTGGGCATTTCCTTTCATGACCGTTAAGAAGAAAAATACAACCCAGGAATCTATTCACTTAAAAGCTGTGTAAAGGTTGCAACTGGGAGAAGTAATACAAGCAAATAAAAACAAAAAGATCCAGCATCCAATTTGCAATTATCACCTTCTGAAGTCCGCACCTTTCATGTGACCAGGCTTTTTTTGCATTGACATTTGATCTGATTGAACCAGGACAATTCTTGTAGTGAAAAAAACACTTAGATAGTACACAATTTTCTCTCATTTGTGGCTTGAGGTGCAATTCTTTTGGACATGTGACTGAGTGTGGGGACCATGAGAGTACCTTGACTAAATTTAAATCTTTGCTGAGGGGTACAATGGTGCTAGCAAAATCAAAATGTCCTGTTACCTCACTACCCCATTTCCTGAAACACTTGATTTTTTTTGAGGAGTTGAAATTATGAAAGCTTTTAGCCTACGTACAACAATTACCGTATTATGTCATTTAAATCAGCTTCTGTATAAATTGATCATGGGACGCTAATTACCTCAGCTGAATACAACAGTAATTTATATAATTTAACATTGATCATTTGTAAAAAAAAAAAAAAAAAAGAATAGGTAATGTTGCTTGTTAAAAATTCTGACCCTTTCTGAATTTTAGACAAAAAATGGAAACGCTGAGCTGACAGGCAGCTGTCTTACAAAGAGACACTAATTTTATGGTTAAGTAAAACTGCATACAGTGTGGTTGAGTTATCACAGCTTTAACAGGTAAAAAGTTGATGGATTTTTTTTTAAATATATATATATATATATTTATGCACTTTCTAAAGCCAAGTAAGGATGCCAAAATGTGTATTTTACATGACAGCGTAATCTAATATAAAATGGCAACTTGTCACAGCTGAGGAGTGCTGCAGTTTAAAAGTAGTTGATCTCTAACATCACACTTTCAGTATCAGCCATCAGTATTATTAGTAAGGGGTATTTTCTCAGCCTTCTTAAACATTGTATATTGTAAATTATACAGATTATAATTCTAACATAAGACATTTTATTGGACACAAAATGAAAAAAAAATGGAAAAAAAATGTAGTTCAACCTGTGTGTTTCATGTTTGCTGTTTTTTCTATCAAGGAAAAAAATCTCTCTTTGGTTCATCTCTTTTCTTTTAGGTCTTTTTTTTTATGTTTGAACTTTTTTCTCCTCTGATGAGTCCTCTAAGGCGTTGCTGTGTACTTTTTCTTGTGGTGATTCCCGTTCTTGTGCTGTGTGCTTCTTCTTTAGACAACACAGAGTAGAGTAGAGGCCATGTTGTCTATCTGTCTGTCGGATCAGTCCGCCGGGGGTCTGGGCACCGGATTCTCTCACAATGAACCGAATCGTATATAAGGCTCTTCTGCTAGAAATTTAACTAGACCACCAGGATCAAATTACAGTATCCATCTTTACCAAACTATACATAAATAATTAAATATTTAGTATCTAAATGAAGAAACACCTTAACAAGTATTTAAAAAGGGATCATTTGTGTAACTTTCCTGTAGATTGAACAGTATATTGTATATCTTTAGGTTAAATAAAGCTGAAATGAAAAGGACATTTGAGTAATTCAGAACTGTAGGTGACTCTTTTTTGATAAACTCGCTGTACATAACTGCCTTCCATACAGCTCAGCGAAGTCATTATCTTTGCTGTTTTCAGGCAAAAAGAGAAAATACTAAACCAATTTTTTTTTCGTCCCTGTTTCCTGGAAAATATCTTGCTTTACAATAGACAGTGAAAAACCTGTGTGGCTTGATGGGAAAGACATGTTTTAAGAAACATGTCTAATTAGCACTCGCTGCTGCTCTTTACCATATATTCATTGCATTGTGGGGCACCAGGTTTTGCAAAATTCATATTGAAACTCAAATTTTCCCCAACTTGAAATAACATGTGATTACCCTACCTGCTAAAATAAATTTCTGGATCCATACGCTGTGATGCAAACACCATGATTTCAAATATTCTAGTGTTCAACAAAGGTTTTAACACATTTTTAAAAACATGATTATACAGAAAAAAAGGTTTCACAAGTAGGAATACGCGATATTTTTATGGTCAAGCTTCGAATTGCATAACAACAAATGTATTTTGACTGTAACATAGAAAAGTGTCCCCCTGGAAAAAAGGATGGTATTCATTACCACCAACTGTACATTATGCCACATACAACAAATGGAAGAAAGGTGCTCTTTTTCTTACTCTTGTTTTCTGTTGCTGTTTATTTCTTTGTCAGTTGCCCAAAAATTGTGCGTACTCCTAAAACAATTCACTAAGAAAGCTGTTCAAGTGATTAATGCAAAGCTGAATCTGGTTAGTAACCACGTTTGACATTCATATTAAACGTGATTCACAATGATGCCATTTTATTTTGTTTACTGCTGTCATTTCAGATGACGAATGCTAAATTTGACCAGGAAACATTTTTGGAAGGGAAACTATGTATTTTGTCCAGAGGTTTTGATGTAATCTGCTGCTCATAGCCACAATATGATTTAATTGTATTTTTTCTTCTTGTTAAAAAGCAATATTTTGAAGACTGTACAATTATGAGGCAAGTGTTGCACATGTCGGGTCATAGATCCAAATACTAAATAATCTATTAGAATGATTCTGTCATTAGTGTTAACAAGGAAAGGCAAGGAGAAGGAAGGAGCAGCTGGGTTTTTGCAGAGCCACTGGTACAAACCATTTGAGCTGTTTTCACTTTGGACATCAAGTTATTGCTCTAATATGGATCAATTAGTTGCGACCACTTCACGTAAACAGTAGATTAGCTTGAACAGAATGATGACTTATTGAGCCACAGTAACAAAGCAGGTTTGTCCACTTTCCATGGCTGCCCCTGAAAATTGCACATAAACAGTGTTTATCTACAACTCTGCAGTGTATGGTCATTTAGTTGTATTTAGTCCCCAGGTGCAAACGCCACCCGTGCTGCAGCTTACCCTGCAGCCTGAATTTGCAAACATGAAGAATATATTTAAGAAAGGGAGAACGTTTGGGAACATTTGGATGAAAGGGAAGAACAAAAAGACCCTTGAGTGGTGAAGAAGAGTTGATGAAAGACGTCCCTGTAGTGTTATTTAAAAACATGTCCGTAGGTTTTAGATGTGCTTCACATCATTAAATGAGAAAAAAAAAAGACAAACAATTACCTGTATATTTTTGTGATGTGTATCATACAAGTGTGCTCAAACAATAATGTCCATTCGTGTAAATGTATTTATTTCACATTGTATATATTGTTCAATGCAAAAAGAGAGACCTATGATTCTGTAACTTAAACTACTATGGGTTAAAACATTACATGTGTTACTCCAGACTATGCCTTTCAGGATTATTACAGTAGAGCAATATCAATTAAAAACCAGGCTTCCAGTTTTGACATCTGTCTTGTGTCTGATTCCTGATTCTTAATCTTGTGTCTGTTCCTTGATTGTTTTATACACACAGCAACATGTGCATTTAAGCACGTAGACAGCCGAGCATCAGAATAAGCTAAGAAAGATTGATTTAAGTGAATTTCTACATGGCATGGTGGTGGGCACCAGACAGGTATATGAGTATTTTAGAAACTGCATATTTATTGAGATTTTACTACACAATCCTCTCTAGGGTTTATAGAAAATAGTCCAAAAAAATATCCAGTGAACCGCAGCTCCCTGGGCTTCAAGCTGATATGGAGGCAACAGTAACTCAAATAACTACTCATAACTTGTGACCAAGGTATGCAAAAGAGCATTTCTGAACAGTCAGCCTTGAAGTAGATAAACTACAGCAGCAGAAGACCACACTATATGCAACTAAGAACACTAAACTGAGGCTACAATTCACACAGTGTCACTAACATTTTGGTGGTGTTGCATCATGGATCTGCAGCCGACAAATCTGCAGCAACTGTGTGTTCTGTCTGCTGTCATGTCAATAAGGACTAAAATCTCTGAGGAATTTTTCCAGCACCTTGTTGAATCTATATCATTAAAAATCTGTTATGAAGGTAAATCAGGATCCTCTAGTTACAAAAAGAAGTCTGGATGCCTAAAAATAAAGAAATCCCCCACTTCTCACTTCATTTATTTTCTCAGTAAACACTTTAAATGTAAGGTCTCAATCATAAGTTTATAGCCTTGTTTATAGAATAGAATAGAATAGAATAGCCTTTTATTGTCATTGTACATCTACAACAAAAATATGGATGGTCCACACCAACTGTGCAGGAACAAAATTTAAATACTAAGACAGCATGAATAAATAACAAACAGGAGAAATATATACAATCAATTGGAATATATACAAAACAAGAAAAAGGGACACATTGGAGAACAAAGTGCTTGGAAGTAGCGTAAAGGACTTGGTCTTAGTATAGTCTGTATGTTAGTGGCCTGAGTGATGAGGTTACTCAGACCATGGCTGAGACCGGTGAGTGTGGGGAGACAGTGTTTGTTACCAGTCCAAATGGCCCAGGGAAAGAAGCTGTTTGTGAGTCTGGAGGTGCCGACCAGAGGGCAGCGGGTCAAACAGGTAGTGGGCGGGGTGCAAGGGGTCACCTGTGATGGCCCTGGTTTTTCTGAGACAGGAGGATCTGGTGATGGCCTCCAGGGGTGGCAGAGGGCATCCAGTGATTTTTTGGGTGGCGTTAAACACCCTCTGTGCAGCCTTCCTGTTCTCAGTAGTGGCCCCTGCGTACCAAACACCCACGCAGAAGGAGAGCGTGTTATCCACTAAGGAATGGTAGAAGGCCAGCAGCAGCTTCCAGTCCAGGTTCTTCCTCAGGACACGGAGGAAGCGCAGTGGATGTTGGGCCTTCTTTACCAGTGCATTTGTGTTGCGGGGCCAGGTAAGATCAGCAGATATGCATAAGAACTCGTAAGAAGTGACTTCTTACGCATGTACCAGTGTCTTACATGATGGCTTCGTCTAGTCAACCAACACCATCCTCATGTAGCTCTTCCTGTTCTTCCAGATGGCTCACCACTCTGTGAACGGTGATGTTGATGGCATCTTCCCAGGACTGAATTGCTCGGTAAGCAAACTGGTGGGAGTCAAGGGAGGGGGGTAGACAGTCTCTGATGTGTTGACACACAATCTGCTTGAAACACTTCACGGCTACAGATGTGAGGGCTATAGGTCTGTAGTCATTGAGGCTGCCTATAACAGTCTTTTGGGAATGATAGTGGAGACTTTCAGACAGGTGGGAACGGTGGCATGAGTCAGGGAAAGTTGTTGTCTGTGAGGAAGCCCTCTATCCTCCTCCTGTAGGCCTTCTTGGCCTGTTTGATTCCCTCCTCAGGTTCGCTCTGGCAGTGCTGTATAGAGACCTGTCCCTCAGTCTGAAGGCTGAGTTGTGAATTTTGATCAGAGCCTATACTTCACTCGTCATCCAAGGTTTTCAGTTAGGATGGTTTCAGTCACTGTCACATTGTCTACACAGCACTTAATGTAGAAAAGGACAGACTGAGTGAAGGTCTCCAGGTCTACTGTCCCATTAAGGGTAAAATAGACAAAGAATTTTACGTTTTTTTGTGGGGGAGTTTTCAAAAAACCAAGATAACGCTACCAAAATACAAAAGTCAATATCAAACATGACTGACAGCAATCAACCTTACAAGTTATTACATCAGAACTTAGATCAAACTAGTCAACTGGAGTTCCACAAGAGGAAAAATCTAATCCAGTTCACAAAGACAACAAAGAAGAGGACACAAAGATTGTTGCCAGCATCGCTCATGGTCGGCCCTCCACTCTGAAGTCCACTATGGTCTCCACTTTAACTATCTACTAGACAGATTAGCTAACTGTCTTTAAATATTGTATGTAGAATGCTATGTACAAGCTCAAAAACGGTGATCTTCACAGTAGAACATATTTGTTATTCAGAATCAATATCATCATTACAGTAACGATGATAGCACTTTTTAATGTTACAGTCTGATGAAGTACAGCATTACAAAGTCACTATCCTTTGCAATTGTCTTGCTTTGTTTTAAATTGGATTGAAGTGTTTTGCTGAAAGGAACTACAGCAGTGGCAGCAGCAAGGCAAGGGTGGCATTAATATTTAATTTGGCAAACACTATTTTATCCATCCTCTAGTGTATTAAAGAATCTGAGAACAACCTCACATTTTAGAACCATAGACCACTATCATCCATTACAGAGCTGCTTTTTGTTACTAATCCCTAAAAATAAGAAAAATGAAATATAAAAAAAGATAAAGAGTGATAGAAAGGCAAAAGCAGGGAGAGTAGGAGGAGGGAAGAGAAAGTAGTAACAGCTTGCTTCTGTGGGTGGCTAACTACTGTCCATTCTGAATGGCCAGATCTGCTCTTGCCAAGGGCGCTACACACACACACACACACACACACATACATGGATTAAGACATGCTGTGTAAGAGTAAAAAACAAACATAAGCTGTCAAGATTGCATTTTTTGTGTGTTTTAAATCATTAGCTTCTGCACTTTTAAACTTTTTTTTCAGACATTCTTTTTTTCTTACTTGTCCACCATTACTTCCTTTTATTCCCTTTCTTGTTGTCACATTTACACCTCTTAGTTCTCTGTTTCTAGCTCTCTAGCCCCCCCCCCCCCCCCCCCCCAATAGCCAGCAGCAGTAAATGGGATGCAGAGGCCAGATATTTAATGTAGCAAAGAGCCATGAAGCGTTTTAAGAAGCCTTTTCCTAACAGGGGGAGCCCTGACCTGCAGGCAAATATTTTTCAACCAGATGACATAAGAAGATATTAGTGGAAAGAGACCGATATATTTATTTCTTTTTTTTCTTCTCTCTTTCTGTGATTTCCTCTTGTGCTTTTCTATTTGGGCTGCTGCCTGGTCATTCAGCCCACTGCACATATGTTTTATTTTACTTGCTTTTCTTTTGGAGTTCATTTATTTTATTTTATCTTTGATTCATTATTATGATACGATAAAAGCTACTTGAGCATTTCAGCTGCCGAGGGGCTCTTATCGTTAACCTTGTGGAACGCATGTAAGAGTGAGTTCCACACGTCGCATCGCTAATGGCCAACTTAACTCCTTTCTTCTCCTCCTCCACCTTCTGGCTTCATCTATATCTTTCCTGCCATCTCTGTCCTTTTGAAAGTGCTGTTCATCTCTTCATCATGCTTCTTCACTACCTCCTCTTTTCCCTCATAAACTCCTGCTGTATTTGCTTTAAACTCTTTTTTTTCCCTATTTTCTCAGTTTAGTATTCACATTGGCTACTTTCTTTTTCTGTGCATGAAAATAAAACTCAGCATTGGTCTGTTTTACTCTGCTCAGCATAACTGACTAATAAATGACACAGGTTTTTTGAGACTGTTGAACTTAAGCTAAAAGGGGGCTCTAACCCTGATCTGTCACTGTTGATAACTGTGATAAGCTGTGCTTTTTTCAGCACTTTAAAGCTCAGCTGTCTGTTAGGACTTTCTCACTATAAGTGACTTGTCCATTGCAAACATTTTTGGGGGTCCCACTGAGTTAAACTTTCAGCCCCATTTCATTTGCCATTTACCTGCATAAAGTTTCACTGTTATGCTAGTGATATACAGCTATAACTGCCCATAAGACCTAATGACACCATTAGTCTAGACAGTTCTAGAAAGTGCCTTAAAGATATGAGGTGTTGAAAGTTGCCAGTATTTGCATAATGCACATTTTACTGTAAATGGGTACATTTGAAAAAATGGACACTGGGACTTAATGATTGAGAAAATAGCTTGGTCGTAGTGGCAATATTAATCAAGTACAGAAACACTAACATTTTTTAAGATTCAAGGTACAGTTCATTGAATCAATATTGCAAACTCAAGTTTAACCCAGTAAGATAACCTGTGCTGAAGCTGCAGAGGAGAAAGAAGCAAATCCTGTGCCTTTAGATGTCTATAAATGTTATTACACACACTTCTAGTGTGTACAATACAAAATGACTTGAATGTAAGTATTTCCATGTTTCCATTGTGCATAAATTTATTGTTTCTGGACAGTGTTTGGGTTTTTTTTAAATCACCTTCTTGTGCACTCATACAACTTAAGTTTAGCCACCATTAGCTGTCCCCAGCAAAATGTCCCAAGCAGCAAGTAAAACACGATGGCTGGGTGACGGTGAGGAGGAAGTGTAGCCCTAAATAGAAGCCCCCAGCCCCCGTTTATGTCTCTCGTTTTTCCTCACTTGGCAACACACTGGCTGAGGAATAAACTCTGTTGACTGGCAATGTTTTGAGACATGTGAAGCTAGAGACACCAGCAACCATAGTGAATTGTCTTCCAGGGAAAAGGGGAGGCAATGCTGAAGGAAACCTGAAATTCCATAAAATTATGAATCACATCGGCAGTAATAACATCCATTTATGGCAATCAGAGGTCACTAAAATGTATATTAAATCTGTGTGTACCGTTGCCAAAACAATGTCGGACACTGTCGCTTTCTCTGGTCCACTTGCCAGTTGGACCAGGAGTGACATGTTTAGCTGCATGTTCTCTCTAAACTGCTGTGTGTCCAAAACATTATATGGGCTTTATAGACAATTGGGAAATTTTCTGAAGAAAACCTGGTCTTGTGTGGAGTCCTCGAAGCACAGGCTAAGGAGAGGCAGTAGCAGCAATCTTCCACTCCAACTTATTAATCAACCAAAGACCCAGTTTTAAATGAAGAAGAAGAAGAATTCAAGTCACTTTTCTTTCAGAGCTCCTTAGATTACCCTGACCTGGATGACTGAGAACCTACACAGAGATTACAGAAACAGCATTAGTGAAGGTTACAAATGATCTTCGTATGGCCTATGACAGTGGACTCATCGCTATGCTTGTCCTACTAGACCTCAGTGCAGAGTTCGATACTGTTGACCCCAATATTTTATTACAGCGATTATAGCATGCTCTGTGCTGCAGTGTTGTGAATAATACCACTAATAGATTCCTGTTTGTTTCCATAAATGGAGAGTCCTCTTCAAACACTAAGGTTAATTATGGAGTTGCACAGAGTTTCGTGCTACAACTAATTCTGTTTACATATCACACATTTTCACTGCTATGCAGATGACACCCAACCTTATCTATCCATGAAGCCAGATAACACACATCAATTCATTAAACTGCAGGAAAGCCTTAAAGTCATAAAGACCTGGATGACCTCTAATTTCAAGCTTCTACATTCAGATAAAACTGAGGTTCTTGTACTTGTCCCCAAAATCTTAGAATTATGGTATCTAACTAGATGCTTTGGGGGCGATTGTAGCTCAAGAGTTGGCAGTTCGTCTTGTAATTGGAAGGTTGCCGGTTCGAGCCCTGGCTTGGACAGTCACGGTCGTTGTGTCCTTGGGCAAGACACTTCACCTGTTGCCTACTGGTGGCGCCAGTGTTCGTCAGCCTCGCCTCTGTCAGTGTGCCCCAGGGCAGCTGTGGCTACAATGTAGCTTGCCATCACCAGTGTGTGAATGGGTGGGTGGCTGATTGTGTAAAGCGCTTTGGGGTCCTTAGCGACTAGAAAAGCGCTATACAAATACAGGCCATTTACCTTTGTCTCTAATCAGAGTGTGACAAATCTTAGGTTTTGTTTTTGATCAGGATATGCCATTCAATGCGCATACTAAACAAATATGAAGGAATGCTTTCTTCCATTTGTGCAATATCTCTACATTTAGAAAAATCCTGTCTTAGAGTGTTGCTGAAAAACTAGTTCATACATTCATGACTTTTAGGTTTGACTACTTTGTTATTATCAGGATGTCCTCAAAAGCTCCCTGAAAAGCTCCTCAGTATTCACTCTGTTGTTTCTATCCCCAGTCTGCTGCTTGTTTCTGTGTTTGTTTATCTCTGTCTTTGTGTCAAGCTTGCATGTCCTTGTCCGAGTCTTGGTGTGCATCCCTCATCCTGTTTTATGTTGACAGTTCCTCAACCCATGCACACTGCGTTTAGTTTTGCTTCCCCTAATTCGTTATGCCTTATTTGTCCCTCCTGTATTCCCATGTGTCTACACCTTTCCTAATCACCCTCATGTGTATATATTGTGTCAGTTCCCTTTGTCCCTCGCTGGAACGTCAATTCTTCTCCCTCCATGTTTCAGGTTTCAGGTGTCATGTTTCATGGTCCATGCACACAGAGATCATGACCGTTTCACCCATACAGGCTTCTCTTCAGTGACTCCCTGTTAATTCTAGAATCAAATTTAAAATCCTTCTTATCACATACAAGTTCTTGAGTAATCAGACGCCAGTAGAGCACTTCTCTCTCAGATTGCTGGTTTGCTTTTAGTTCCTGGGGTATTTAAAAATAGAATGGGAGGCAGAGCCTTCAGCTTCCAGGCCCCTCTTCTGTGGAACCAGCTCCCAGTTAGGATTTGATTTGGAAAGAAACTTAAAATGTTATCCCCATCGAGGCTTGTCTCCTGGTAGGGGAAGACCTTGTACCTTTTCAGAAATCTGTGATTTATTTTCTAATGTGGAAAATTCAAGTATCACAGTTACACAAACTGACTTCTATATGCAGACCTCATACTGGAAATTTTAGAGGGCTTTTTGTTGTGTTTGAGAAGAAGTCTGGATGTGATTTTCACCCCCTAATCTAGTAACAAGCAGGGTAGGTCTCCAAGGATGACCATATCTGTTTTAAACTCAAAGTCCTGTAAAGTGCTAATGTGTGGCAGCTTTGCACTGATCACACCAACAATGGTGTTTCGAAGGCCAGTTTTGGTGCTATTTAACCTCACACACACAGACATACATATATGTGCATGTGTGCGGACGTTTGTGTGTATTGCTCCACTATATGTGTGTGTTTTATTCCTGTATCCCAGTATATCAGTGGTGGAGTTCCCTTGGGTTTCACAGGCCTAGTGACACAGACTCACGGTGGTAATGGCCTTTCGAAAACATCAAACTCCCCTGACATACACTCGAAAAGAAACAGATAAAGAGACCAACACTCCAATATGAGCATGTCTACACAAAACAATCAAACAAATATTTATATGTTGGAGTGTAATAAATGAGGAAATTCAATGTTAATTGAGTCAGTCTCTTTTTTACTACTTTTCTTCTCCTTGATCCTCTCTCCCTCAAAATGCATGGAGTTTACATTAATACCAGCAGACCAGACTGCTTGCAATATTTTAACAAATGTTCAATCATTTACTTTTTCTCTGTTCTTTTGCTACTCTCATTTTGCTCATTTTACATTATATGCCTCTCTCATTCACTCATTCATTTACTTCGTCCTATGCTCACTCTTACTATAAATCACATGCCTCACTTCTATCTCTCGCTTCTTTCAATTTTTTTCCAACATCCCATCCACTTGTGTCATCCCATTGTCCGTCCTTTTCCCTCTCTTTTCCCATTCTCTCCCCCATCCCTCAATCACACAGGGTGTAAAGTGGCTTGGTGGCTGCGTGCATTTGCGCTGCATGTGCAAGCTATAAGAGGGTCAGCTGTCTATTTGCACTTTTAACGTCTTAACTCTATACGATGGGCCATTTATTTTCACTCTCATTTCTCTCACTCCCTCTCTCTGGTCCTATTGCCATCCTCTTTCTCTGTCTATTGCTCTCTATCTCTCTCTTAGGACAGTAAATGTTTTAACTCTCCATTCTATGGGCCATTCATTAAGTTAGTGTACTTTAATAAATAGTCTGATGTGTCACTGGCCAGTGAATTAGTGGCACTTTAAATCCCCCACCAGTGGCCAATAGATAGCTGGAAGGTTTGATATACAGCAGTAACTCTTTTCAGAAAACTAATTAGAGCTTAGAAGGGTTGATATTTACATTAACATGTGTAGTATTAAAAGCACAAATTCTTATTACTGTATAGAAACATGATTTCTAAATTCTAAATTCTCTATATGTTCCATATTCTGCACAGAACAGCTGACAGATTAGACAGACAGCTGAGAAGTGGATATTGAAGTGCATTAAACTTAAACGCTGTTTAATGGCCACCAGAGGGCTACTTCTGCAGCTGCAAAAAAAAAACCAAAATTTTGTAGAGGTCTAATGGAAAACAAACCCTTAGCCTTCTTGATCCATATCAATAATTTCCCGATGAGTTTATGCACTCAGCTGCAAACTTTGTTAAATATGGTCTCCATCAGTGTCCACAAGTACAAAAAAGCAGGGTTTGCTTTAGTATGGGCAAGTCTTGAGATGGACACGTCACTCCCATATAAATGTATAGTTACTTGGCTTTTCACATTCAGACCCACCTCAAACTTACTATCCTACCATATACAAAAGCCAAAATGTTAAGGTTTAGATGAAGCTTTTAACCTAACAGCTTTTACCTTAACAGTTGCCTTTAGCTTAGTTCAGTTCAGTGTTCAGTTTTGTTGGGCTGGGGTTGGCATACACTCACCTTTAACATCTCTCTGGATTCTTGACTAGATTTGCTTTAGCATGCTTCCTGTGCCTGTGGTATCTCAATTCTGTTAGACGCATTATGCAGCTGTTTCCATCTTGTATGCAGTTTGCATTTCTCCATTTTCCTCTTTTGTGAAATAAAAATTTCTACATCTCCACTTCTTTTGTTTTCCACACTTTATGCAGATGACTAAAAATGTGATTACAGTTACAACCTGTTACTTTGGAATGTGTTACACCCGACACTGCTCACCATCCTGTATATGTAAGTAAATGAGAGTCTTTTGTAACCAACAGCTTTGCGTAATCTTCATATAGTTTTCATACTATTTGCATACTGCCCCATGCCCATTTCTTTAGCTAGGTTAACACGTTTACCTCCATGTGAAGCAGACAAAGTGGTGGCAGTGTTGTAAGAGAGATGTCTGTACCTCTAAGTTAAACCATAAAGGAAAAGTCTGTAAAAGACTGTAAAAAATTGAATAATACTGCCTGAAGTCCAAACAGGAATCCAGAAGAGAGGCAGCTTTCCAAAGTGTTGTCATGGTCCTTGGTCTGGTGACCCAGTGTTTATGTTTGGACACTTGGGTCCTTCTCTCACCACTCCACACGTCTGCAACTGCAGCTCTGACGAGTGTTTCCAGAAAATTTGGACTCAAAGAAGAAAAGGAACCAAACAAGTGAAAGACAAGGACCATTTAAGATAAGATGAAATAACCAATAAAAGAATAAGTTTACATTTTTAAAAGTTCAAGCTTTTCCATATTTTGTTTTCTTTACATGCATTTTTCAGATTGTAATTCTTGTATACAAATACTGATACAGTTACAGATTTTTGCATGCAACTGTCATATGCATAATTTACACACAGATTTGTCGATATGTATTGTTTTTAAATGAGACCCATTGAGAGATGATTGCAATTGTTAAACTTGCAATCAACTCCAGATTTTCTTTTATCTGTTTGTCATGGAATCAAAAGGGAACTGCAGGAGTATACTTAGCTAGGCACTGAGAGGGAGAACAGATGCTCTGACAAAGACTAAAGGAAAGGCAGCACTATATATAAACACAGAAGGGCAATCAGGGGAGTTAAAATAGCCGGCGAAAATGAGACACAGCTCAGCGGAATCAGATGACAAGACAAAGGACGTAAAACTTAAAGCAAAGCAAGCTACGAATAACTATAAAATAAGTAAATAAACACAGACATGAATGAACTTAATACCAGGGAATTGATATGAGAGGGGTGGAAAAAACACAGAGGAAGCTAAATTCTAATAGTAACACAACAAAGAACAAGGCTGAGTACATTAAAGGATACGTGGGAATACATGAAGCAAATATAAACACTAAACAAACCAAATATCATATAGAATATTAAAATGCACTAATATTAAAAAAAGAAGAAGAACAACAAAAGAGATGAAAGCTTTTAAAGTGTCTTTTCCTCTATGTTTCTTTCAAATCTGGACTCTTACAGTTACTTGTCACATTTATTCTGTCATTCTTTTTAAGAAATAAAAAAATTATGTGCATTTACAGCATACTGGGTTGATTTTAATAGGTGACTAAAAGTGTTGATAGTTTTTGATGTGCCTCAAGCTAATATTATAGCCTTGATGGGGGAAAGGTGACAAAATGTGTGTGTGTGTTTGTGTGTGTGTGCGCGCACGTGCATGCACTTGTGTATGTGTGTCTGAGACTGAATGATTATATGTATGTGCATTGTCAAGAGAGGCAGGAGGTTAATTCAATCCTATAGAAACACAGCATGGACGGGATTGGACAGCACAGCCCTGAGGGTGTCACTGGCCTTAACCCCAATAGGGGACAGAAAGCGTGCCCACACACACACATGCACACACAATATGGACACTGTGACTTGAGGGTATGAAATGTGAAAAGCTTGGGAAAAGCCAAATTGTTTTTATATCTACTTTCTGGTGCATTTCATTTGGAGGCTAGGAGGATAAATGATGAACATGGATTAAAATATATATTTCTATTTATAGAAAATGCTGCATAAAACAAGGACAAGAAAGAAGAGGACATTTAGAGAGAAGCGGTGATGGAGAGCGGTAAGAGGGTTTGAGGGCATGGGGAGGGGACAGGGAAATGGAGAGATGAAGAAAAGAATGAGTGGTGCCTGTGGAGAGTTGGATGTGTGGGATAGGTGCATGGGTGTAGCAGAGAAGTGACCGAAATAGCGAGTATAGACAGCAGGATGACGCAAGTGTCAGAGGAAAATGGAAGAGATAGCCTAAAAATAAGCAAAGCATCAGCACAGCAAACTACATTTTCACTCACACCAGCAAATGTGCCAGCAGTGCATGTTGCTTTGGGAGTTTTTTTTTATGAGATTAGATGAATATGCATTGTTTCATGACAGCTACTTTAAATAAGATTTGACAAATGGACTAAAAAGACTACAAAAAATTTGGTGAAGAATTTTAATGCTTTAAAAAAAGGTATTACATCGCGCTGGTGCCAAATTACTGTGGAGCCTGAATTTTTTTTTAGAGCTTCTAAAAGAAGATGCTGTGAATTTTGATTATCACTGTGATCATATGAGTCATGGGGCCTTGGAAGTGTGACCAGCCAGTGACCAGTACTTTTTCACAGATGATAGGTGTTGATTTCAGGGGGTACAGAGAATACGTTTCCCAAAATGTTTAGAAAACGTTACCGTTACCACCAACAATCGTTTTTGAAAGAAATATTAAAAAACTTTTGTGATAAAAATTAATTATCATTGGCATACATACTTGCACACTAAGTGTTGTAATCAAAGCTGGCATATGCACAACAGGCCTTTGTTTTTTCGCCAAAAAAACTTTAAAACCTACTAAGTTATGAGACTTGATTTCACTGCGTGTTCCTGAATGGTAATGTTAAACTTTGTATTTATCTTTTTTTTTTTTCTACATTACACAGAAGAAGTAGGTCCACTATTTGGTTGTACTGGAAACTATTGGGCTGTACTAAATAAGCCTGGTGTTAAATCGCACCAAATCACAACAACAGTTATCTCAAGGCACTTTATTGCTTAATTGCATTGAGCAAAATTCATATTTGAAATAAACCAGAGGAAAAAAAAAATAGTTGGTGTTGACAGGACATCAAGAAAGGGATAATGCTATAATTGTCACGGTTTGCGGGGGCAAGCCGTGTGGAATATATATAGGACCAAAAGGCGGCAGCTCTGGTGCAGGTGAGTGTTTATTAACAACAAAAATGCAAACAACAAAGGCGCTAGGAACATGAAACTGAAACCTAAACTGGGTAAACTAACAACACAAACCAAGAATGACGGTGCAGGGAGGTCCGGGGAAATACATACAGGGAGACCGAGGGGAAACAACACAGACGAACCAGCAACAACTAAGACAGAAGACACAACTGAAATACACTCAGAGAACACAGGGGGATTACATACAGGTGGGGACACAGCTGGGAGTAATTAACATGACGAGACTAGGGAGGCAAACTGAAAACACTCACATAAGACACAGACCTTCACAATAAAACAGGAACTTACACATGAAAGGACACAAACTAAGAAATGCGGACTAGATACAGGAACACACGGGCAGAACAGAGTAAACACTAACCAGAGGAAGAACAGAACCAAAATCGCGAAGAGAAAACACAAAACGCTGGGTCAAAAGGACCCAGGATCATGACAATAATGAATTTTTGGTGTTGATGCCTTCTATTTGGTGAAGTCTCACTACTCTGTGAGGACTGTAAAAGATTTGTCACCTAATCTAAAGTATGGTGATCTGACTGTCCAACACGACTGTCTACTGAAGGTACTGGGTGTTTTGGCTCAATAATGCCACAAAAGACATCTTCTGAATATTTTGTCAATGTGGTATTCCTTGAAAGACAAAGAAAAACATGATGATTGAAAACTGCGCTTTTTTTTTTTCATAAACCCCTATTTTTTTCCCCCCTTGTTGTGACCAACTGGAAAAAATGTTAATTACAACAAAAATATACAACAAACACAGATATACAACTGTATATCTGTGGAGATCAGCAAAGTCTTAAAGCTGCAAGTTAGCTTTATGGGTCCAATGAAGGAGCGCTACAGGACCATTATGAAACAAAGGGACCGAAGGACCGAATTACTGAAACAAAGGACGATCCTTTGGAGCTGTAGCCCCATTATCATGATCCTGTCATCACTGGGTGGGTTACCAAATATCATATGTATGGGAGAACTGCGCCCAATGAACAAGGTGAAGTGAAGTACCATTTGAGGCACTACACACATCCACAAGTTTTTTCAGTGTATGAACATAAATATGAGGAGAGAGATGTTTGTAATTCTAAAAAAAATGATCTAAAAATAAATAAATAAAATAGGATTTGTGTTGATTATTGGGGTTAAATGATGGAATAAGGCTGACATAGATATTAAAATGCACGACTGTTATTTGTTTTTTAAAAGACTAATTCAATCATTTAATTTAGTTGTTGTTTTTCTCTTTTCTTCTGATGTTAGCTTTAATGAGAACAATGTACAGTTGGCATACAAAGTATAAGTATTGCTTCTGCATGAGCATCTGCAGTCACTGCTAGTGATGTGTCATAGTAGATTGTATGCTTTGTGTCATTTACAGTGTGTATGTTATATGTGATGACTAAATAAAATACTTGCACTAATTTCTGTGTGAGAATTGAATGACCATGCATATGTTTTCATTTATTTTCCTTAATATCACGTGGCTGAGCTGCAATAAATATGTTGATTTTTTTTTTAACTTCCATCTGCTGAACAGTTATTTCAGCTTGGAGGCAAACCTGTTGTCATAATCATTTTCACTACAAAAAAGTGATTAAAAAATAAAACTAGAATTCTAGTAAGCACTGAGAGCTCATCAGGGAAGGGTATATTTAAAGCTTGTGCAGTTTGTGCAGAACTGACTCACTGTGAAAGGAGCCCTTTTGCAATGAAAATGAGCTGAGTTTTATTATATTTTAAAAACACTGTAATAAAGATAATGATGGGGCAGAAATCTGATTTTAACTGAGTTATGCAGTGTGTGGCAGGGTTATAAGTAGAGTAGCACAAAAACAGTGAAATACAAAAGTCGTGATTCCACTAATTAATATTTTAAATGTTTTCTAAAAACAAAAATCAAATTACTTTAAAAAAAAAGTAAAAGTAAAGTAAGATTTGTATATTCAGGTCAAAATAAATTTAACTCAATAAAAACGGACAGTTTGTAAACTTTTTTAAATCTCTTATCTGCTATAACAGTTAGCAGTTGATTAGTTACTCATTCAAGTTTTTTCGAGGGTTTTTTGGTTTTGTGTTTTTTTTCCCAGCTAAACAAATCTGTTAGTACTATTAATTATCTGTGTTGGTGTGCTCCACGTTTTTATCATGGTTCTTCTTTGAACTTGCTTCGGTGGTTTCTTGTTTCTCTAGTATCTTATAGAAAACTAAAGCCGGTGTTATAGTCTCCCAAACAAAGTATGAGCATGAGATGTTTGAAGAACCATGTTGAGTAGACATTTACACCATGTCTTAAAGTTTGTCATATAATAGGTTTGGGTTTTTTAAATTGTTTTTTCAAGACAAAAATAAACAATGCTGTAATGCTCATTGTGGTGTTAGAAAAATAACTCACACAGTATAATATATACTGAACCATGAACTGGGACCTTATGATGTGTCTACTGCTCTGTGTGTGTGTGTGTGTAACATTTGTATATGGAAAACCTAATATTCTGCTCGGCTTAAAGAGAAACATGCAGCCCATCCACCAATTTATTCCACTTTTTCTAATCAGCAGCCAGGCCAAGGATGTCTCCATACATATTCATGCTGCTCTGAAGATTCGGAGACATGATACATTTACAGCCTACATTTAGCATATTAGCCTTAATGTTATTAGACCAGCAAACACAATTTAGCGAAATATAAGTCATACACAAGTAATTTTGAAAATGAGACAATATTAATTGTGCGATTGTCATCCAGTTTTAATCCCGCTTGTGTGATAGCACTTCAATCTCTCGAACTGAACGCGCCTGGCTGAATAAATTAGTACAATCAATGTATGACTAGATTCTTTGTCATGTGGACACACTCTGTGCAAATCTATGCAAATGTCTTATGAGGAGAGGATAAGAGAAACTCTTCTTGGCTAACAAAGCTCTTGATGATCACCGTCTATCTGACACTATGGTGTAATGTCATTTTCACCCTCTCAAAGGAGAAGAAAATGAAAAAGAGTAGGAAAATAAGAGGGATGGAAAACGTCAAGGTTCCAAATCATATATGTGCATGTTTGCCTTTATACTGATGCACAGGATATTTCTGGATGTAACAGTACATTTTATTTTGATACCTTTTAAGCTTTATTTTATATATTTACTTTGTTAAACTACTTGAGAAAACCAGGTAATCCACAAATCTGCCATCATGACAACCTCTTCATAAAAAAAAGAGCAAGTTCCTCAACCCTCCATCCCCCACAATTTCTTTCTTTCTTCCTCCTTTCCTCCATTCACTTTTTATTGTTCTACCACCGTCTTTTCCCTCTTCTTTCCTTACCCACCCCTTTTCCTCCCTACCTCTATCCTATAGCCCCTAGCCACCACCCCTCTCCTCCTTTCCCCTCCCTTTGCTCCTCTCTGCCTGGTATTGATTAGAAGGCGAACCTCTAATCTCCTTAAGGTCATTAGGAACACTTAATTAAAACCTAGTTAGAATGCCTTTGTTCAACCAAAGCAAATTGCAGCTGTTCAAACGCGATTAGTATGATAACGCAAAAACTTGTCGGCAGGGAAAATTATAAGAGAGGATTCTTTTTTTTGGTGGAAATGTTTACACAATTTAAATGCAGAGCTCTTCAGTACACAAGTCTAAACTACTGTATACTTGAGTTTGTGCCTCGGCTTCTGCTGTGTGTGCGTTAAGGGGATTGTTCATAGTTTGCTGGTGGGTGGACTACGGGATGTTTTACATATAACTGGCTTAGACTCGCCTATAGGACTAAAATGTAAAAATGCAACGAACAGAATTTGTTGTGCAGGCCCGAAGAACCGTTTCTGTTGTTCTTTTTACTGTCATACGTGAACATTGTCAGTATTATTCTCTGCCACTCCACCCCACCAACGAACCCCGCCCCTACGGCCTTTTCATCTTGTGCATTTGAACCGGAAATAGAAAATACTCAGAAACTTCACTTTTTATTTATTGCTTATCAAAATTGAATCAGACTCGTTTATCTACATTTTCTCTATATTTTTTTTTATTTTAAAATGTGATATTTAAATTTGAATTATGACATAAAATGAGATAAAATGACATGAGTCAGCAATGCACATGCACTTTTTGTATGTAAATTACTACCATATCACATATACAGTTAAATATAAACTACGCAATTTGGTTACTTTTGAATCCATGGCTTCATGATAGACCTACTGGGATAATCAACTACTGTTGATATTTATCAAGAGTCACTCAGTGTTAGTGTGGATCCCCGCTGAGTCGAACTGCTGAACAACCCCTCAACAGCCTTGTTTTTTTTTCTTCTCAAAATTAATGCGTCTCGTTTTCATTATTCTTCATAATTTCCTTCCTTATTTCAACTGGGGGGCCGGCTAAGTGACCTACGCTACAGGGCTTATTAGTAAATAATAATAATAATAATAATAATGATAATGATATACTAAACTTGGAACTAAGCTGAACAATGCTGATCCATATTTAAACTAAGGTTTACTGAGATGGTTAGCAAAATCATTTATACGATTTTAATGGCTTGCTTATTTTCCTGATTGATTGGTTTATTTGTGAGAGACTGCATTAAATACTTATATAGCGATTTGGCACATAGGTTGAATATGTACATAAATGAATAATATATGAACGACATGAGATTATAAATGATTTCCTGCAATTCTTTAAGTGGCCGGAGCAAATCAGCGTTGCCTAGCGACCTTGATAGCGTTCCTCTTTTCCTGTGAGAGCCACTTGTCTGCAACCCAGACGCATCCCACGTAGGTGGGGGGTAAAACATTACTACCAGGCAGGGGGTAATTATTTAAATCGCAAATTAATGCCTTGCTGTCAAAGACAATCTTTGGTGTTCTGTAACAGATGCAAAACGGATATGTCGCACTGTTTGCTCTCATGCCGCCTCCGGGGCTCTCAAGTTTCCGTTACTTGGTTCACAACAGTGTAACGTTTCACCGCCGTTACTTTGTGCCCGGTATCCTGCCGCCTCGGGCGCTGCTGGCCAGATGGCAGCTCGCGGTAATCTGCTTAGCAGCGCGCGCCGCATGTTCTGAATGAGAGAGGTAAGACAGAGAGGAAAAAACAAAACAAAAGCGGAGCTCTGTCAAGTTCAGTTTTTGGTTTGGCTTTTTTCTGTTGAACTGTAACAGGCAAAAAATAATTCAAGTCATGTTTGGAAAGGACTATTTTTTCTTCTGGAGCGGCGTCTGTTACCGCTGACAGACAGGTGTGTGGAGGAACAGGTAGCTTGTTTTGTACGACTCATGTCAGAGCAACAGGTTGAATGTTTGTTGGCGCTGCACTTGTGATGGGGAGAGAGCTTTGTGCGGGGAGTCCGCAACGACAGGTAAATCTCATAGACGTACCACATATTTTAGGCTGTTATCTGCATAGGTTTACAAATTTGCGCAGCACATAGTCTTGTAGGCGGTTTTAGATAAAGTGTAAGCTTTTCTATCTCCTAACGGATAGTATAGATTGAAGCCTGGACCAAGTAATCTAACACTAGAGATGACTGCACTGCTGGCCTCTTTTTGTGCGTCTAAATGCGAAATTGAAGCTGCTAAGTATTGTAATGAAGAGAGCTTTCCGCTAAGCCTCAATTTCCAACAAACTTGTGTGAAAGCCCGTTTGGTTGGATAAAACCTGGGAGCCAAATGCCAGAGGAAAAAGGGCATGTTTAATTCAATGGGAAATGAAGAAAAGGAAAAAGCAATGTAGCAGTATCAGCTGAGCTGTGCCTCCATCAAGCTGTACATGATAGTGTAGGCTTTGGCTAGGGAATAGCCTGCATGGCATTTCACTCTCCCCAGATTTGTCTCATGTTGGATTTTGGTCTGACCAGGTCTCTCTTTCCTTCTCTCCTTCTCTCTTTTCCCTCTCTAGATTGTAAAATCCTACCTATCATGTGAGGGCTTTGGTTACGGTTTTTGTGTGCATGTGTGTGTGTGTATATGTGTGTGCCTGTGAGGGACAGTGTAACAGAGAGCTAAGAGTCATAGCTTCACCCCAGGAGCACTGGCCTGTAAAAAAATGTTACTGTTACCCTTAAAGCATGAAAGCATGACAGTCATCACTTATTCAAATCCTGCTAGAACTCTTCCAAAAGAAATCCAAATTCAGAAACATCTCTCTGCCTGCAGGAATGTTCCAAAGTCCAGACCTGAGATGCTGGATCCCTCGGAGAAACTGATTCTGGAATGTTGTGGAGCGAAAGGCCTGAGATGGACTGAAGAGAAGGGAGACTGGAAAACAGAGGCAGGGGCGAAGGGAGACAATGTGCAAAGGGAAAGGCAAACATGGGGCATAGGACACAACAAATGGAGAATGAACGGAGGTAGAGAATCACTTCGTAAGTTATGTAATGACAGCAAGTGGGGAAATAGAAATGATATGCACAGAAGTTGGAAGGACAAGACAGATGCCTCTGGGATGTTGTCAGTTGCAGAAAAAGAGGGTGAAATTGCACAAAGGGAGAGGGAAAATAATCTCTGGCCTATCTTTCTGTGGCTGTTGTCCCTGAAGAACATCAGTGAACAAAAGATGAAAAGGCAGAACATCATGAGGATGAGGTGGCGTCATATTCTTTTCTGGTTACCTCTCCTCTTCCTCAGCCTCTGTCCAAAACCTGCTTCTTCACAGGTAAGAGCTGCTTAAAGATTATCATTTCTGATTCAGATGCTGTTTAGAAGTCAGGCTAGGGTTACCCTAACCCATTAATAATAGTTCTGTCCAGGTAAGTTGAGGCACTGCTGCAGTGAGTCAAAATAAATCTGAAGAAAAAAAATTATTACATCATTATTAATTTCATCATGTAAACCTATGCTTTTTCCACATTTGTATCTCAAAACATCTTCAGATACATCATTTGCAAAGAGTACATTTTCCAGTTGAACTAATTCAAATAATATGCCTATATATTTTAATTATTTTGCTTGTAAAGGTCTTAATCTTGATAAATACATCACATGCAATTGTAAGAGTTTTCTATACAAAGTTTTTTGTGTTACATTGTGATTGATATTGTTATTATTTCTTTGAAGTAGATTCAAATACAGTATATGGCCTTACAAGTTATTATTGTATCCAAATGTTTGTGGCTGCAGTCCCCAAAGCTACAAAAACATGGCAAGACACCAGGATTAAAGGGATTATCAGACTTTCTCAATCTTTCACAGGGACACTTCCCACGAATGGAGAACATTGCTGCCTTTAAACCCGTGTCGACCTCGCCGCCTCGTTACACCTGTGGCTTTCCAGAGCGGAGCAGCTACTGTCAGTCACCTTCTTCTCAGGCTGAACTGCTCACATGTTATCAGGCCTTCTGTGTCCAAGAGTGTCCCTATAGATCCTCCACGCCTCCGTATGCTCCGCTGCTGCTGGCTGCACACAGGTAGCTTCATTAAGTTCAGAGTAATGTCAGGTATTTTATTAGTTATTTTCTGTCGAAACCTTTAAGGCAAAGCAAAATGAATCAATTAAAAAAATAAAACAATTGACTTATTTATTAAATTGTGTTAATGACATTACAATCGGTGTCTTGCTAATAACTGCAAGTTATTTGGTTTCTTAGGGAGAACATACTGACATGCCTGCACTTCATTCCATCAGGGGTATCTGTGTAACTGAAGACACTAACGACACTCGCCCTGGTACTCAGAGAGAAGCTGGAACCTCTAACAGTTTCGATGGGATTTCTAGTGGATCCAGCAGTTTGTTGTTTCAGCCAGGCCAGGATGGGTGCCTGGTCACTCCCCCTTCACAGAAACTTGGAGCAATGGGTTCCCTCACCTTGGCATTGTGGATAAAACCAAGCTCTGCTAGGGAAATGTGAGTCTGAATTTTGTAAGCTGTAAGAATACAGTTGTCATTGCATAATTGGAGATAAGAATCCTTCTTTAAATCGAATCATCCACTGAGTACTGCTTTTGTTAAAATTGATTAATTATTAGTCTTATCATACAGTTCATTGTGCAGTACAAAATGTTTAGATGGCTTGACAGACAATGATTGTTTACTTCTTAACTCATAAGAAGCAAAAGACAGATGATAGCTGTGTGTGCATGTACATGGCAGCTATTTAATTGTGTGTGTGTGTGTGTGTGTGTGTGTGTGTGTGTGCGTGTGCGTGTGCGTGTGCGTGCGTGCGTGTTATCATATATGTTTTCTATTACTTGAGGTTTGGCTAATCTTTCAGTTGCATCATCCCTTCAAACCCTCTCCTTCTTCTGTAAAGTGCTGCAGTTCTGGTAGTTGTTGGAAACAAAAAAAATATTTAGCAAAATGCATTAGGTTTTGATTGAAATGTTTTCCGTTTGATTGAAAGCCATGTTTACAGTCAGCAAAGAAGCCAATTAAATCAGGTGGAAAAAAGGAATTGGAAAGGCTAGTTCATGAAAAAGAGAAACCAATCAGATGAAATAGAGGCAGAACATGAGAAGATGGCGTGGCTGTTTTCTTGACAAATCCTATTTAAAAAAAACAAAACAAAAACCTAAATGGTGAAATTTGTTTTGGGAAAAACACCATCACCATTGCAGTAAGTCAGTAAAAGGACAGGTAGGTCTGTGCCCGATGTTCCCTTTGTATGATTGCAACAGGTGAAAAAGACTGAATATCTATTTGATCCAATTCAGGTTTTATTTAGATTGTTCCAAATAACAGCAACAGCCACCTCAAAGCACTTTATATTGTAAAGTAAAGATCCCAGACAATCAGACAACACCCTATGAGCAACCATTTGATTACAGTGGGAAGGAAAAACCTCCTTTTAAGAGGTAGAAACCTCCAGCAGAACCAGCCTCAAGGAGGGGTAGCCATCTGACGAGATTGGTTGGGGTTGAGGGGAGAAAGACAGGACAAAATACTAGGAATGGGTGAAACACACATGAATATTAAAATTTTATACAACCTCCTAGGACCTGGCGTCCACGTATGTGGACATCACATTTTGGGTTATTTAGACCAAAATACTAAATTTTTCTCTACAAGGGCCTGATATCCACTTACGAGGACATTATACTGCTACTGTTCTATCAAAATTTTAGACGAATACCCTCATTTGTGGCTCTTATTTTTCTTAAAAACAAAAATAAGGTAAAAAAAAAAAATCTGGTAATTCTTTGTTTTTACATTCATCAGGCCCCAATATGCCCAAATATCAAAGAAAAATTAAAAATGCATGTAGTGGAAGAGTTCGGGTCTTAGGAGGATAATGTATTTAAATATAGTCAATTATTAGTACTGGGTCTCAAATACTGTTATATAGCATCAGAGTAGTGCTACACTATCCTGTTGTAGCGATGACATATAAACCACTCCTTCTAGACCACTGTGAAGTTTAGTCAATATGATGATAGTATGACATTAAATATGATTTACAAATATTTACATGAAAGAGAAAGCCCTGTGATATCGATCCAATAACAAGGAGCAGGTCAGGTCTGGTGAGATCAGTATAACCATCAGGAAACAATTAGCTGTCATGTCACAGATATGTTGTGTGTAAGAGACAGTGGATGAGAGTGTGCTGGTATGTTCCAGGCAAGGGTAGCATGGTGCAGAGTTACACACACTCAGATCAGCTTGCAATCACATACACATGCACACACTCACATAGACAAGGCGCTTGCCCACACTCAAAGAGGTCAGCTGGCTTTACTCCGCAACCCTATCTCTTCCTACATACAGCAACACTTAAGGCAGGTGATTTGAACAACATGGCATGTCAAGAAATTGAAAGTAAGCTAAAAAAAAAAAATACATAATGCCTTTGTTTAAATTCAAAAATTTAGCTGATAAAGCAGGACTAAATTGATTTGGCAGTGAGCTGTTTTTACACTGTCAGACTAGGGATGGACAGCTTAAAATAAAAGTATCAAACTAAATTCAGCTTCAGTTGCAGAGAAACCATCTTATCTTAACTGTAAAAATGTAGTGTCTGCATTAACCACAGGTTAACAAAATTATGTTATGCTAGTAGTGGAAAATGCAGCCTTGAGTTGATGGGCTCGGTCTCACGTTTGTAGTGTTCAAATGCATCTGACACTCAGGTAATGTCAAAGCAATAAAAAGCTTTACATAACTTTATTATATAACTACAGTAGTATTCAAAAGACTTGTAATATTAATTTATCTCATCAAGAAACATAAAATGATCTGGTGAAGTGTCATTATATTGTTTTTTTAATATGATCAGGAACAGTTTGCACCATTTTCACAAACAAGGACAGGTTTCCTGTTTTGTGGATTACTTGGAAATTTTGAGTGAGCTGTTAAGAATATTTGGAGATTTCCAGACATACTGCATTCACTTATTCAGCAGTGTACCAAAAAGATAAGTGTGACCAGGATCTTTACACTAGTGATAGCTCTGAAGGAGCTTTAGTCTAACACCAGACAGGCTACATACATGTTGTACAAACTCTGTGGATGTTCAGTTAAATGTCAGTGTCTGTTAAGTTTAACTCAGATGGAGAATCATTCAGAGATCAAATCTCTCCTTTAAATTTCACGCTGTGATTTTTGTTTGTGAAGTTGTCTGTCTCAGGATTCAAATGACAAACAAGTCTTGTCTTGGTCTGTGGAACATGACACCTGTATGGCTGAATGCAACTGAATGGAAGTAATATCTCCCCCCCTTCACTCACTCTTTCTCTCTCCGTTGCTCTCTTTCTGCTGCTGTCGTTGGCTATCATTCTTTTGTAGTAGAGATGATCATGGCTGCCATCAAAGAAGCCAGATGAAAGGAGGTCTCTATCCTCACCTCTGTCCATCTTTCCTCACCCCACTCTCTGTGTCCCTCCCCCTCTTTGTGATTTCACATCCCTCCCCTCTGAACAATGAACAGACCCAGCCACCTGTTCTTCCAGACGATGGTTTTTACAACACTGTGGCTTTGCTTTATAGAAACAGATTATGGTGATAGTAGTAGCAGTGTGTATGTTGAGTATTGTGATGTACAGTTAGGTACATAGGTATTTGGACAGCGATGCTTTTTTTTCCTCCTCTCTGCATACTACCAAAGTGGATTTTAAGTCCAGCAATAAAGATGTGATTAAAATTCAAACTTTCAACTTCAACAAAATGTTGTAATAACTATTCAGGAATTCAACCATTTTTAGACAAACAAAAGGGCTGGACAAGTTGTAAAGATAAGGATTGTTTGTAGTACTTGAAAATCCTAGAAGTGTGGTACTAACTTGGCTATTGTAGAGTGTTTCTATGTCTTGAGAAACTCTTGGTTTGCTTTTGCAGTATGCCTACTTTTATTATCCATTTGCACTACAAATTGCTGTCCAATCGGTTTTGCAGCAGTTGGCTGAATCTGAGCCCTGCACACCTCAGAATTCATGCTGCTACTTCTTTCAACAGTCACATCCTCAATAAAGAACAGTGATCCAGTTCTACTGGCAGCTATACATTTGACATGTAGTTGATAAGATACTCCTAAACTAATGTAATGTTATCTGTCTGAGATTTTTTTTCTCACTAGGTGTTTTTTTTTTTTTTTTTTCTTTCAGCTTATTGACACTGACCTCAACTTTTCTTTGGACCTCATATTGAGAGCTTTAGTCAATTGCTACCAAATACAAGTTCCATCCTTAGAAATTCACTCCAGAACTTTTATCTGTTTAATTTGTCATTGAATTATGAGTCATGTGGACATGAAGTGGACATGAAATTGACATAAAACTGGTTGTCGGTTACTTGTCAAATTATTTTACCTCTGATAATAGGGGCCATGTATTTAAAATATTTGTATTTTGTTTTTGTTAAAACTCCTTCAATTAAAGCTGAAAATATGCACTCCAGATATCTGGATTGTCTTTATTAAAATTCACTGTGGTGGTCAAATGAGAAAATTACAAAATTGTCTTGTTATCCAATAAACCAATAGGTTGACAGTCTAAAAATTGCTTAATTTTAAGTAAGCATATAGCTTTAAAACAAAGAAGCAAACATTTTTTACTGGTTTTCTGAAATGTGTGTATTTTTTTTCCCCACATATATCATTCTTAATATCAGACTGCTGCTCACATAAAATTAAGTTGGACTCTGTGATGTTCAGGTCAATATGTATGGCCAGTAATAATTGCATACCTTCCTTAATAGACACTTTTATGTGTGTGTTAAAGGAAAAGTACTTGAAATAATTTCTGACTCGTGTTGTACTTATAGCAATTTACCTATTGGTGTTTTTTTTTTTATATTTGTTTTCTTTAGCCTGTCTTTCTATCTTTCTCTCCACAGAGACTCACTTTTATACCTACGTGCTTGTACAGACATACATTCAAATGCTCTTTTTCTCTTGCATGTACCTAACTGTGATTTATAGGGTTTCCTGCTCTGGGTTCATAAAAGCCATGATTTCCCATAAAATGTCAGTGATGGTGGTTAATATGACACGTAGAGAGTGTGTGCGTCTGCGCCTCAGCGTAGCAGCGGAAACCTTACAGTCATGTAAAATATTGATATTCCATGTGAAAATGTCAGAATGAGAGACTGTGTGTAGTGTTGCTCAGCTTCATGGGTGTTAGAGTCCATTCTTCCCTTTGTTTCCTGAGGTGAAGCTTTAAAATTCTTACTGCTAAATATTCATGTGAACCTTTTTGGACTGTCAACTGATGCAGACATAATTGAATCCTTTATTGTTTATGTGTGTTTTTTGTTTCTCTCAGGATGCTCCTGGAGAAAAGTTCAGAGCAGCGGCTGTTTTTTTCTCTGACCGTGTCTGGGGAAGCTATCATTCTGCGATATGGTCAGTCCAACAATCAGACTTCTATGAACAGCTTTAGAACAGAGGGCAGACTAGGACTGGAGAGCTGGACACATCTTGTTTTGCAGGTGAGTAATACATAGTTTAAGTATCCCCATGGTGAGTCGTGTTAAAGATGCTATGGTTGGACACTGTCAGAGGTACATGAATTTGATCGTGTATATTTACACCCAGCCCGCTTGTAATCATTCTACCATGAGTTTTGTTTGTAGCTGCAGTACTTAGGGCTGTGAAAGCGGAATTGTCTCTTTTTATTATAATCTGATTTTCTCTGTCATCCTCTGTGTCTGTTTTACTCTTTCATTCTCTGTCCATCTTTTTCTCATCCACTCTGTGAGCTGGTGGTAATTATACTGGAAAACATCTGTTTTGGAACAGCTGCTGGGGCCAGGGGCATACACATTACTTCAGACACACAGACACAAATGCTTTCCTTACACTTTCAACACAATATTTCAAAAGTCTATGGCCTGAATGAAAACAAAAGCAAACAAGCAAACAAAAAACAAAGCTGCTGAATTTTAGTTACTTAAGTTATTTGGGACTTTTTTCCGTGATTTGTACAATATAACAAAGAAAGTACAGTCTTGCCTATACAACTGTATCATTTTTATTTTACTTAAATATTTTTCTAATTGTTGATTCTTTTAATATTTTTTTTAGATAGCAGTACTTTAGTGCATGTGCTTTTGTACATAAAATTTGATGTATTGGTTGATAATTCTTAACTAAATACATTTGTCTAATTAAGTTATCAATATTTTTTCCCAGCTAAACTTGGCATCTATCGGTACAATTCAAGTGAACTTGTGAGTTTCTCAATGCAGTGCCTTTTTCTGTCTAAATATTTTACATATATATGTACTGTGTGTTTTCTTTGGGTTTCTTTGGTTTTATTCATTTTTATTTCTTTTTTCCACACTATGAGTTGATGTAAGTTTTATATGAAGTAGAAATTTTAGGAAACATTCAGTAAGAAATACAAGGTGGTCTGGACAAAATGAGGCTTTCATTAGCACTGATCACACTAAAATGGCAGGTAGTGAAGTGGAGAGAGTTTTGAGGCCCCAAATGGATCCCTATGTGTGTTGATGTGAGTGTTTCTGGTCCGTTGAAGGGTATCATTTTACAGATTACTCCACTGGACAATCTCTCTCTTTCAGGATCTCTGAATAACACTAAGGCTAGTGTAGGGGGAAAATATGGTTAACATGGTAAGCCTTAAATTCTTGCAACCTAAGTTGTATTTTTTTTCTGTAAAAACAGAACAAAACACAAATTTTAACAGGCATTAGTAGAATTTATCCTGTTAGCAATATGATCTGAAATTTAGCTGTTGAGTACAGCTGGCATACATTTTAGGCAATCCAGGAAAACATCTTCAGACATCAGATAAAGGCCTCAGATGTCTGACCATAAACAAAAAAGCATAACTTTTCCCATCAAACCTCCCATCAGACCTTTGACAAAACAGCATCAGACTAAAAACGGAAAAAAAACGCATCAGGCGATATAGTCTCAGAAAAAATGCATCAGACTAAAGGGTCTCAGAAAAATCAGCACCAGATTAAAAAGGTCTCAGAAAAAGCGACATTGGACTAAAAGGTCTCAGAAAAAAAGGGCATCAGACTAAATAGGTCCCAGAAAAAATGGCATTGGACTAAAGGTTCCATGCTTCTGACTAAAAGGTCTCAGTCAAAACGACATCAGGTTAAAAGGGCTCAAAAAATGGCATCAGATGATATGGTCTCAGAAAAAAACGCCATCAGACTAAAAGGCTTCAGAAAAACCACATCAGACGACACAGTCTCAGAAAAAAGTGAGAAGCTTCCTGCCAGCCAAATTATTTTCCAAGTGATCAGTGTGCGAGACTGGCAGAACATGGCTGTGTCCAAATTCAGGGGCTGCTTCCTTCAAAAGCCACATTTGAAGACCGATTATGTCAGAGTGAAATGATGAAAGCTGTCCAGTGTCATCCAAATGTGGCCAACAAATGCGTCCTACTTTCCTCAGTTTTGGAGGATGGGTCGCACCTATGCTTCGTCCTCCCTATGCCAGGATTCATTGCAAATCAAGGTTGAAGGAATTTTTGGGGAAAAATGGTGGATGGTCAAACGAAGTGGTCCAGAAATAAACTTTTAAAAGTAAGTGCTGAGTTTTATCGCCCTCAAATATTCAGCGGAACAATTGTGAGTATAACAAAGACTCACTTTCGGCCAAGTTATGTGACATTACTGATATTGCCACTAAATGTGGGTTAGGTCCTCCATGATTTGGTTGGTTGGTCAGTTAGTTTGTTAAGTTAGTTTCTGGCCAAGCTGAGTCTGTTTGGCGATGTGAAGCCAAATGTACTTAAAGGTTTTGGGAAAAAATGAGCAGACAGTTCACTTTTGACCTGTGGATTTTGTTAAGGAAACAGACAGACTTAACCATGACATGCGGAAGTCATAGTTACATGAGCTCTCATCTTGTAATGAGCAACTGATAATAAGACAGACAGTAAATGGATAAGTCCTCATTTTGTTTCTGCTGTTTTTGGCATGCTTATATTATACAACCTGAGACCGTTACCTTTCTTATAAAGCCCAAGATAGGATTCTGTCCTGTTTCCCCTTTTTTAGTTTTTTTTTTTCTTTCTGATATATAAAATATTTCCATGTAATTCTAAGAGAAAATTGTGTTTTGATCTGATAGTTAACAGATATTTAACAAAGTTATCTGATTTTGTTGTTAAGTGGCATGGTTAATTTCCTTCCGCAAGTATTCAGAGTCAGGAGAGACTGAAAAACCCACCAGTGAGAGGTGATGAGACAGAGGCTTTCCACCCCTGATGAAACAGCCGGAAAATTCAGCAATGCGAGGAAGATGATGAGGAAGAGGAGCCAGCAGCAGCTCAGAGAAGATGAGAACAAATAGCGGTTCTCTGTAGTTTAGAAAATGGTGGAATCATTTAAAAGAAATTCTAGATGTTTGTTTCTTGTTTGCAGAGGTATCGCCAACACAAAATATAACAGCTTCATTCAGGGAATGACAAAAATAAATTTCTGATGAATCACTGATGTTTTTCCTGCAGGAAAGGACAGGGGAAAGAAGGAAAAATAAAGGCAAGCACAGACAACTTTGACAATGCTTTGATGTATCCAGAATATATTTAGTTAAAAAATGTTCTTAACGAAGTGGGATTGTGTTGGTTTTAGTGGAAAACGTATGCAGCTGACTTAAATAAAATATTCAAAAGAATTGCAAAAAGTTGTTTTTGCAGTTCTTGTCATGAAGTTGTCTAAGTATTTTATAAGGATGTCATGTGTCTGTATCCTCTCTCCTATTAGACCCTATTACCCAAAAAACATCAGCCTGTTTTAATGCTCTTATATCTTTAAAATCTTAAGAAAATTATGATATTGGAACTTTTCATCCAGTATAAGAATATTTACTACATCAGTTTACATTTCATTTTATTTGAAATCTACAAAAGGATCAAATCTTTTTAGTCTACTTTTAGCTGTTACGGTGATATTGCCCTTTAATATAACTAAGTAAAGCTTTCAGACAGTCATACAGGTATAAAGTAATATGAAATAGAAATAAATGCCTTAAATTTGAACTAAAATGTAATATTTGAGACAACAGAGTTAAATTCCACCACTGATAACTTTTTAATGTATAAAAGTATATATAATATAACATAAGACCTATTATATTTGTATCGTCAAAATGAAAAGAGACTAGTTTCATGAGCTACTCTAGAAAACTAGTTTACTAGCTAAAGTTAACATTACTGTTGGCTAAAGGGACTCAGGCCATGGCTGTGGCGTTCTAACATACACCTCTGATGAAACATCACAATTTTCTCCAATAAAAGTAAAATAAATTGCATAAAATAAAGACTTTCTCTATTTCGGTCGTCCACGGCTGTAGCTGCTACTGTCGCGGTTGCTAGGCAACAGGAGGTGCATTGTAGGCTTGGTTAGACCGTCTAATTTAACAGTCAGCTAGTCTTCGCAGGTCCTTCCTTTGCATTACCCGGCCTACTTAGACCAGTCCTTTGAAGGATGCAGGCCCTGACCTGATAACAGCGTCACCTGCTGGAAGCTTCTCTCTGAGGCACTTTTATCAGTAGCATAAACTCAGCCACTTACAACATCTCGAAACACCTTGCTACCATCCTAGCACCTCTTGTGGGGAACACCCCACATCACATCAAGAACTACACCGACTTCACCGACAAGGTCCAGAAACCTACCCTGGACCCAGATGAAACCATGGTGTCCTTTGATGTAGTCTCCCTCTTCACTTGCATACCTACCACGGAGGCAGTGGACACTCTCAGAAAACGACTACAAGAAGACGGCTCCTTGGAAGACAGGACCAACTTCACACCCGATCAGATTTGCACACTGTTAGACCTCTGCCTTACCACTACATATTTCAAATACAACGAGGGTTTCTACAGACAAAAACATGGCTGTGCCATGGGCTCCTCCGTGTCACCTCTTTTAAAGGAAGAGTACCCAGCCATTGGTACAGATATGTAGACAACACCTGGGTCAAAATCAAAACACGAGAAGTGGAATCTTTCACTGTGCACATTAACGCCGTGGATAAAAGCATCAAGTTCACCAGGGAAGACACAAAGGACAACTGTTTGCCCTTCCTGGACTGCGCTGTGCACATTGAAGAGAATGGCAACCTCAACATTGAAGTTTACCGGAAGCCCACAAACACGGACCAGTACCTCCTCTTTGACTCCCATCACCCTCTGGAACACAAACTTGGGGTAATCAGGACCCTACACCACCACCCTACACCCTCTAAGCCTGAAGGGAAAAAGAAGGAACACACACATGTAAAGGAAGCACTTAAAACATGCGGCTATCCTAATTGGGCGTTTATAAAGTCAGCAAAGAGGCACGGAAAAGAAGATCAGACACTAGCGAGGGAGGATAAGAAAGACAGACGCAACAACATTTTCATCCCCTATGTAGCTGGTGTATCAGAGAAACTCAGGAGAGTTTTTCTCCAAACATGACATCCCGGTGCATTTCAGACCCAGCAACACACTCAGACAAAAACTGGTTCACCCGAAAGACAAAACTCCTAAACACAAACTTAACAACGTGGTGTATGCTGTACAGTGCAGCGAGGAATGCCCAGATCTCTACATCGGAGAGACCAAACAGCCACTTCACAAGCGCATGGCACAACGTAGAAGAGCCACCTCCACGGGACAAGACTCAGCAGTTCATCTGCATCTTAAGGACAAAGGTCACTCTTTCGAGGATGCCAATGTTCACATTTTGGACAGAGAGGACAAATGGTTTGAAAGAGGAGTGAAAGAAGCCATCTATGTCCACTGTGAGCGACCATCTTTGAACAGAGGCGGTGGTTTACGACACCAACTGTCTGCCATCTATAAGCCAGTTTGGAGATCCCTTCCCAGACGCCTTAACGACCACTCACATCCTGGGCCATCTGACCTCAGGAAATCACATGATAGGGTGGGGCCAGGTTTCACAATGACCTCACCAGAAACCCGGGCTGATTGTGACCCACACCCGCTTTCACACCTTGGCTCATGTGATTAGGTAGAGGATCATCAGGGGGTCCTTTGTCCCTCTTTGGGGGGAAACTCCCACTGGGTTTAAATCTGGGACTCTCCACCATTTGACCTTAGAACTGAAGAAGCTTCTTGGATGAGAGGTGAAACGTCTTCAAGCAACTCAAAGAAGTCCAGACGCTTTTCTTTCCAAGCTCCTTAGACTACGATGACCTGGATGACTGAGAACCTTCACAGACACATTTTATCGGAGACATTTTAGTCTGATGCCATTTGTTCTAAGACCATATTGTCTGATAATGTTTTGTCAAAAGTCTGATGGGTTTTTCAATGGAACATTATGCTTTTTTGTTTATGGTCTGACAATGTTTTCCTGAGACTTGAGGATTTCCTAAAATGTACACTTTAATATATGCAGCTCCATATATCTCTTGGCAGTGTTCAGATGGTTTCCCCCAAGGATTTGTGTCTTCTCCCAGGAAGGCAAATGTGTAAACCACAATTCTATGCCATAAGACACCATACAGTAACTGTTAACAATGGAGAAAAATCTACCGTGGTCACCTTTCTATGTAAACTCAGCACTTCGAGCCTAGATTTTACTGTAAATGAGCGCACGCCGAAAAATGCTGAAAAGGGTTTTATGATGAAGCACCATGGCAGGTATAATGAGGTTGTATCTAAAGTAAACACAAATGGCTTAAAATATAAAAGTGGAGGGGACCATGTACAGCTTAAAGTATTAGACAATAAAACAGGATAATACTCAAAAGTCCAGTCTCCAGTTTCAAATAAAATTATAAAAGATTTAACACTAGAAACGGCAAAGGGGTTACTTGGACTCCTTTGGTATTTAAAAATTATGCAACTTTGTTAAAAGAAAATCCATCATCTCATATTTCATGACTTTTCCTAAATTGGTTTTATTCATCATATGGTGAGTATTGGGGTGTATGGGATAAAAAGAAAAAAAATATGACCATTTATGCCTAGAAGTGCTGAAGAAATCGTTTTGACCCTCATACAAATCAGTGTAAAATCCTGTGCTCAACAGTTACTGTGCCTCATATGCATCTTTTGATATGAAGGTTGCTACAGTTTTATTCAGAGCAAGCTATATGTAAATGATGATTGAATAAAGAGAACTGTAGTTGGATAAAAGATAAATAATTATTGTAGTGGTGAATAAGTCGGGAATGGGATATTGAACTGGTGTGCAGTTGAGGAAGGTGGATTACTGGATGCAGAAGCTGTGCTGAAATTATTGTCTAACTGAGAGCAGACTGCAGATACCAGTTTATTTTCAGATTCTAAAATATATTTTATTTTTTCAAATCTATAATGAAATAATCTGAGTCATTTGTTAAGCCCAGAATTGTTTTAGATGCTAATAAAATGTTTTGGAATTTTGTTTATTGATGACCTTGCTTTTCATATTTTTAAAAAGATATATCTAAAATTTTCTTTGTTAATACCATGTGTTCTCAAAACACAGTAAAATAAGTTCCATAATAACTAAAGTGGATGAGTGCTTTAAAGTGAGCTAACAGTGTCAAATGTAACTACATTAATGAATGTACATTAATAGCACCTTCGTTTTGCATTTAAATGGTTGGGAAACCAGGAGTTCTGAGTACGTTATCCATAATGTGCACTGCTTTAAAATGAAAATCATTGTGTCTAGCCTGAAAATTTGACTTGACAGTCTAGTTTACAAGCTTGCTGACTGGTGTTGATGGAACAGTACTTTGGCAGTCTAACATGTTGTTGGCTAAATGTAGTTTTGCTGATGGCTCAGTTGGTTGCTAGCGTGTGTACAGGATGCCTGCCTCTGGGGGTACAGTTGTCATATATGCCTTTGTACAGTATGCTTTATATGTTTGTTGCATATTAGTGTAGGCATGGGAGAGTACAGTAATTTACTAAAAGTGTGTTACGTTGGTGCCCCTTGAAGGTGTTTCAAAACTTTGTATGCGTTTGTTTTTGTGAATTCTCTGTGAATCAGTCTGCCTTTTGTTTAATGGTATGGTGATGTGATCTGCTTTGACCATTCAGAAGAATAACATAATCATACTTGACACTTAAACACCATTCGCATACCCCTGTTCTCCTGCACACACATACACTTATCTACTGGCTTGCTACACAGACACATACTCACAATTCAGCGGTAATTTGTAACAGTCTGTCAGCTACAATACAGATATTACCCTATGAAGGAACTCTGTAATTTAGAAACCTTTCTTATTCACATATAGTACACACACACACACACACACACACACACACACACACACACACACACACACACACACACACACACACACACACACACCCGTCATCTGTCGGTTTGTAAAGATCAAAACACCAAAAAAGACAGTCAAAAGGGATGCGGGTTTCCAAGCGCCAGGAGCAATTCACACACACACACACACAGGGGTGCCAGGAGCAAGGTGCTGTAGGGATGCTGGTGCTCCCTAGGTAGTTGTCTTATCTGATTATGGTAACGATGTAGAGAATAGCGGAGGAAAATGTTGCCTGGGGGAGGGAGGGAATGACAGAGGAAGAGAAATGGGGGAAGCGGGGATGTGGCTCAGTGTAGTGATAGCTGTAAAGTCAGTCTATCATTGGACTCACCTTTCAGTGACTTTTTGCAGGATATACTAATAATTGATAGTTGTCCATAGAAAAGCATCTGCTCTACAGCTGTGGATGAAGAGTTCAGTACAACTAGTCTCACACTGACTGATCTGTGTATAAGAATAATTTGGTGTGGTTGGTCTTTTGTGTCACAATGTCAAACTTAAATGAATTATTAGAGTCATGGAGCTCTTTACTTTTTTTTTTCTTTACTTTTACTTACTCTTTTGTGCAAATAAATTATGTCAGTCTTGAGGTGGATCTACTATAGGAACTGAGATCTTGAGAAAATGCACTTGTTTTCAAAATCTGGAAATGTTACTCGTGCACCATAAATTGTGTTTTTTGTTTACTGAGTTATCGCTGTTGCTTGTTACGTCTGTGTTAGGAAGTCTGCAAGTGTTATCTTTATATGATAAAATGTTGTTATATTGATGACACAGTTTTTAATTGCTTCTACTCAGACACAGGTTCTGTTGTAGCTTCAGAGTGCTTTCATGTTTTTCAGCAATCTCTGCATGGTCTAAGCTTACGTTAAGTAAGAACAAAGTCAGCTGAGTTTGGAAATCCGGGGAAGTGGCTTTTAAAACCCACTGAATTTGTTCTAAGCAAAGTCTTTCCTTTTAACCTCTCTTTAAAGAGCTTGTTAAAGAGCTAAAGCCTAAATTTGCGTCCTCTATGGAGAGGCTTTCTTATGCTGCATTTCTGTTTATGATTGATAGAAATTAGGGCATTTTGTACATGAATGCATCATCTTGGGATCCAAAGAACATAAGCACTGTTTATCAAGGTGCAATAACATTAATTAGGAACACAAAGGCATTCAGTAATTAATCCACAGTGTATGCTTGGGTTGGTTGGCCTTATTTATGAATTGTCAGTTTCACCACCATATCTCTTTCAGTGTGTTTTATTCTTGTAGAAAGCTCTGTTCACATGGAGAGAGAAAACTGCTCATCACACCTACAGATTCATATTGTGGTGAGCAATGGTGAGTGGTGGGACATATTTCAACAATGAATAGTTGCAACAACAAAAAAAAGGATCTGATTCTGCCCTGATACTACCGATCTGTCCAAAGTGTACCCCACCTCACGCCCTATGGTAGCCCTATGGTAGCCCTATGGCACTGAACCCCCCTCAACCCTGATAAGCAGAAGAAAATGAATGGATGGGTTGATGGATCTGATTCTTTATGTAGATATTAAAAGTAAATGTTTACAGAGAAAATAATACATAGCAATTATTTATCTTTTAATCCTTTTGGCCTGTAGCACCTTAGCCTTACTGGGCTTACTTGGATTGTTTTGGAATTTACATTGTCTGTAGGTTGATTTGGGTTGCAAGAGAGAAAACGATTTTTAAAAATGCTTTTAGACAATTAACCTTCCTTAATCTGAACAAATGCTAAATGAATGATTGAAGTTCACCAAATTTATGTCCCAGTGTCATAAGTCGTGTGGGAAATTCAGTAGTAGCTGAGCATGATGAAGAAGAATTGTGAGATAAATCAGATACCAATAATATTAAAATTGTGAACTCTTGTCCTTCCTCGCATGGACAACCAGTCACACTGGAAACTTTCATTTCTTGCTATTAAATATAGTAATATATGAAAGTAGAGGATGCACACATTGGCTCAACATATACTTAGAGAGTCCCAGCCATAAAGACAGAGAAAAAAAGTGGGGAAACTGACAAGTTAAGTATGTGTCTGGGTGTCATTCTAAGTTAAGGCCCAGTCAGGATTACAAGGACACACATGCAGACACACATCTGTATCAATGTATTTATTGGAGGGAAAGAACTAGTTGTTCCCATTGCTCTCCAATTTATTCTAAGGACTGTGACAGCTCATCTGTTTCACTAATCTGCTCTTAGACACTTTGGCTGCTAAAACTTCTACTGCATGTCATAATACCCTTAATGAATGTTTTCATCCGCAATTAGACTCTGGCCTGTGTCTTTGTGTGTATATGGACTGGTGTAGACTTGGCAGAGAGCTGCTATTTTGAACTAACTCGCCTGATAACACCACAGTCTTTGGAAACACCCACCTTTATTACCTACACCAAGGAGGTTATGCTTTTGGTAGCGTTTGCATGCACGTCTTTCTTTCTGTAAATGTGATAGTGTGAAAAATCTTAAATGAATTCTGATAAAAGTTCGGTTCATGTAACAATCTATTAAAATTTGGCCTACATCCACCAAGGTCTGCAAGATTAACTTAATTATTTATTGATCAACAGTTGACAGCCTTATAACTTTGAAATTATGATTTTTACAAGTGTTGTGTGTATTGTCAACATATAGAAAGTATCATGTCACACGATACTTTAAAGTAATGTGCAATTTTTGTACATTGCACTTTATGTAGTCCTGTGTTGTCTACTATATGTCATATGTAGCAGTATGGTCTTGGAGGAAGGTTGTCTCGTTTCTGTGGGGGGGACACAATAAACCTTTGGTCAATATATTGCTATATATATTTTTAGAATGAATAGAATTTCTCCTTTTAAACATCTGATAGTACAGGACTTTGGGCAAAATCTGCTGTTTGTTTAAATCTGACTTAATACAAAAATCCTTTATAATGTTAGTTAATATTATGCGCTTAAAATAAATGTAGAAGTTATGACATGTTATCTATATGTTATCTATATGACATGAAGAAGGCCTTACATGTCATATAGATACAAGCAGATTCACCACACTGTCCAATTTGCTTCTCCTGGTTTTGGTTTTGTCTCTGTACCACCTAGAATGGCAGAGAAAGATAGAGATACGCACTGAAGGTTACTTTGTGTTAGTTTATACTTTGCATAAGCATACACTATGTGTACATGCAAGGGAGCGTTTTATGCACCCTTTTGTATGCTCTCTGCATGTGTTTGTGTGCACCAGATTACATGCATTTATGTGTGCTTGTCTGTATGTGTGTGAAGGTGAGGCAAGGTTGTTATGCAGGGGTGAAGTGGACACCTCTATGGTAGCCCTCTGCCTGCTGGCACTGGAGGCAAAAGGGCACAAGACTGGCATCAATTACATAGAGAGAAAGGTGTGTGTGTGCATGCCCATTGTAGATTTTTTTAGCCTGAAATTAATTAATTAATTTAACATCAGTGGTTTAAGTTAGTGTGTAGTGTGGTCCAGCTTAGTGGTGAGAGCAAGGCATTAATAGAAGCAGGGTTAGAGGTTTCATTCCCATTGGAGCTTGGAGATATGAGAGCTAAAAATGCATCCGGCTAGGGTTCTGCAAGGTGCTTTAGATTTAAAAAAGAAAAGAAAAAGCTTTTCAACCTTGTTAGAGTAAAAGGAGCTGTTTGTTTAATTCGGTTTTATTTAATTCAGGTTTATCGGTATAGCGCCAAATCACAACAATAGTCAAAGTATTCTTTACTGTAAGGTAAAGACCCAACAGTATTCTGGAGAAAACCTTAACAATCAAGCAACCTCCTATTAGAAAGCTCTTTGCAATGGTGAGAAGGAAAAACTCCCTTTTAACAGTTAGAAACCTCCAGCAGAACGAGGCTCAGAGAGGGGCAGCTATCTGCTATGATTATCTTCAACTTTCTTACATTTTAGTGTGGTTCTGTATCTGCCCTCTTGCACCATCATCTAGGTGTCACAAGTAGCAGGGAGAGGAAGCAGTTAGTAGAGGTTTATTCCCAATAAGAGAAAATGTGTTGGAGAAATTTCAAGCTCAACATGGCCCAAACTTAACCTGGTCACAATTCACTGGTGCATCCATGGCTTCTCAGCGAAAACAAGAATATCTTCTTTATTTAGTCTCTAACTGGGCTAAATATAAACAAGGAAGAATTTATTAATTTCTTTTTTAAAATTTTGATAAAACAAGAAAAAACTACATTGAACAGACCATTTTGAGGAAAAAATGTATTTGATTTGTCTCATTTCAGCATCTCTCCATTTTTTACAGAGTAAATTCTCAGTATGTTCTCGTGAATGTTTTTTGTTAAAGGGATCCACTTTGCTTTTTGCTCTGAAAGAAAAAGTCTGAGAATTATGGTCTTTATTAAAAGGTTGGTGTGTCACCCTCTCTCTCTTTTTTCCTCTTTGTCTTTTTTTTTTACCAGAAGATAATTTTCTTTTCCTCCCTTTCTCATTCTCTCTCGCTACCTCATCTATCTCTCATTCTCTCCCCCTTTCATTGTCTTCCCTCTCCACCTTCTTTGCCCTTCCCTCTTTCCCTCTCATTTTACTCACACACAGTCTCTCCCTCTCTCACTCTCCATCTCCCTGGGGACAATTTTCTTTTCTTAAATAAACTGTCATAGCTAGTGTTAAAATATGGGCCTTACATGGGGTGAGCGCGGCAAGGCAAAGGCATGGGGCCCTGGGATGGTATAAAACATGGATAATATGCTGTGAGAGGTAATTGTATCTTTTAGCGCTGAGATGAGTAGAACAAATGTGTCTCCTCCCCATCTTTTCTCTCTCTCTCTCTCTTTTCCTTCTCTCCTTCTTTTCCTATCTCTTCCTTTACACACTTCAGCCGTGCTAATATGATAGAGAGAATATTGGCCGTACATCAGAGCTGCTAACAGTTCATAGTGAGTAAGGGCAAGCATAGAGGGGGGATGTGGGACTAAAGAGGGTGGGAGAGGATTGGAGAGTGAATAACAAGGAGAGGGAGGGTGATAACAGAAGAGACGGACTGAGAGAAATGGAGAGAGGAAAGGTGAAAATGTGCCTGAAGATGCAAAAGTGACATGCTGATGACACACAAAGTCAAAATCCACTTACTGATTTCACGTTGCTTGTTTTGCGTGTGAAGGGTGAGAACAGGGATAGCTTGGAATATGGAATTAATCAGTTTCCAAAATATTAAGTTAAGAAAGAGATCTGAGAGCATCTAGTCACACAACACCATGACAAGGCCTCGGTCCCTTTGGTTCAAATGAAAACTTGAACACCTACTGTCTTAAGCTTAATTGTAAGTTAGCCAGCTGGATCCAATCAAGTAATCAGATTTTGATTAAATGAGCTCTTAGGAGCTCTCGCTTCTGCAGAGAGACACCTCTGGCTGCTATCTCCATATCATATATAGAATCAATACATTTTCATGGTAATGTGAAAACATTACTTTGAATTTGACAATTTTAAAGTCACCTTTGGTGGAGGTTTTTTTTTTTTTTCCAATTTTGTCTTCTTCTTCTTAGTCTTTGTTGACCTGACCCAACTGCTCTTCCTCTCTGTGCCCCTATTTTTTTTTTTTTTTTGTCCTTTTTATCTCATGTCTTTTACATGATGCTCAACTGTAGAATTTTGACAGCACCCAAGCATTACGTTATATTGAACTTGATTCTGTTTAACTGATGGTGACTCAAAACCATCATCCAGCATCATTAGTTTTAACCATTTAAAAACTATTACTATTACTAGGCTGTTTAAATAAGACTGAGCTATAAATAGTAATAGTTATATATTTTTTTCCTTTTATATTGACTTGAATCGCAGTATCTTATGCTAAATATCTTCACCACTGGAGTTACTGGGACTCCTACTTTTGCAACCATATTACATGTGCTCTAATCATGGCCATTACTCTTCCGTATTCACACCAGTTTATTTTATTCTTTGTAATTTTAGTTGCTTATTCCTTCCTTCCTTCCTTTTTTCCTTCTTAATATTAAGAATAATTTTGCCACATACATCTCCTTTCTGGTGATGCCTTTATATACTTTACAAAACATCTCCTGTTATGTGTTACTTATTCTCGCCTGCTACTTTTCTCTAGTCAACAACAGTATTGTTCTCTCATTCACTAAACTCTTCACTCCCAACTCATAATATCTCTTGTTATTTCTCTTTCTCTCATTTTGTTTTTTATGTCATTCTCACTGTCTTTATTCTCCTCCCCCCCCCCCCCCCCCCCCCCCCCTTGGAAGCTTCACTGGCTGTGGAATGAGGTGTGTTATCAGTGAGTGGCATGTCAGTCAGTCACAGGGCAACATAGCCCAGAGGAGAGATGCAGGGGGAATAGAGCCTGGTGAAGTAGGATGTGTGGGGGCTGTGGCAGGAAGTCAGGGATTAGAGGAGGTAGAAAGAAGAGGATGAGGTATAAGAGGAGGAGACAGTGAAGCATAAGCTAAGCAACATGATTGGATTGTCCAAGAAACAAAAAGAAAAGCCAGGAGAGTATAATTCAAGTGAGCAGGGTGGAGAGATCAGGGTAAAAAGTAAAGATTTAAGGTATAAAGAATGATGAGAGCAAAAGAGTTGATGGGAGGGAAGTGTAAAATGTGGGAGAGGGGTAAGGTGGGATTCTGTGTGAGAAAGGTCAAACAGTAACAGTGCAGTGTATATAAACTAGTGTCTGTGAAAAACTTGCATTCAAACACCCATGTGCTCATGTGTACTATCACGCTCAGCTCTGCATAAAGCTTAGCATTCCTCTAGTTGTTAATAGAATAATCTGACAGCAGTAAAATAGATTTCTCTCTTAAAATACTTTCTTTTTTGAATCATCATACTTTTTATGCTATGCCCTACCTTTGACCCTAAGCATCTTAGGGCATCAAATACATGTTAGCATCAAATACATGTTCTTTTTTATAATAACAAATATATATATAAGCTATGGTAAGGAAGGGCTGCTGACCTGAAAGATAGGATAATGGTGAAGCTGGAAACCTAGACTCTCTGTAGCCGATTACCAAGACTATGTGAAGTACCCTCTGAAGGTCTACTAAAAGATGTGAATGCAGCAATACTTAAAATCCCTACTGTGACCATCCCCCAAACCAACCAGCTGATCTATACACAGCAGCAGTCCTCACAGAGATGTTTGGCTGTAAGATGAACAGCCACAAGGAGCAGTGTCCTACATGGAGAAGGAGACTAGAGGCTAAGGTAGCACAGAGGGAAATTAGCCAACTATCGGAGCTACAGAAAGGTGCGATGAAGAAGGTGCCTAAGAAGTACAGTAAGCTGCCCATATCTGAGGCCTTGGAAACTGCCAAGGAAAGACTCACAGCCTTAGCCAGCCAATTGAAAAGGTATACCAAAGAGATAGAAAGCAGGAGAATAAACTAGCTGTACTTTGCTGAACCATCTAGGGTGTACTCTCAGTGGCAGGGGAACAACATGAGAACAGCCCCACCAAGGCTGGAGATGGAGTAATACTAGAAGAGCATCTGGAAAAATGATGCAACCCATAACTGCAATGCTCAGTGCTAGCTAGTGGAGCTAGGAGCAGACCACAGCAACCTCCTTGAACATGGCCCAGTATCCATCACAGTGGCAAACATCCAAGAAAGGGTCCCAGGTATAGATAATTGGACAGCACCAGGCCCAACAGGATTCACACCTATTGGCTGAAGAAACTGACTGCACTCCATGAGCATCTGGCAGCACAAATGAACCAGCTGCTAATCAACGAGAGACACCCAGAATGGCTAACTGACAGCCAGACAGTCCTGATCCGCAAGGATCCCCAGAAGGGAGTGGGCCCATCCAACTACTGGCCAGTAACCTGCCTCATACCACATGGAAGCTCCTGTCAGGCATCATAGCGGCTAAGATGAACAGGCACATGGGTCAATACACGAGTAGGGCAAGTAACTGGAATTGGCAAGAATAACAGAGGGGCAAAATACCAGCTACTGGTAGACAGAGCAGTCGCTCGAGATTGCAAGAGCACCACCAACCTGTTCACTGTCTGGATTGACTATAAGAAATCCTATGACTTAATGCCCCTCACGTGGATGGAATGCCTAGAACTATACAAGATCAACAGGACCCTAATAACTTTCATCAAAAACTCAATAGGGATGTGACAAACAACACTAGAGGCCAACTTCAAGCGAATTGTACCATCAAGTGCAGGATCTACCAAGGAGATGCTCTGTCTCCACTGCTCTTCTGTACAGGCCTGAATCCCTTCAGTGAGAGCATTTGCAAGACTACGGATACCTACTACAGAATGGAGCATTTGTCAACCACCTCCTCTATATGGGTGCCATCAAGCAGTATGCCAGAAGTGAACGAGACATGGATTCATTCATCCACACAACTAGGGTATATAGCAATGACATCAGAATGTCATTTGGACTGGAGAAGTATAATTGGATGGTAACAAAGAGAGGGAAGGCCGTCAGAACTGAGGGGAATGAACTACCAGAAGGGAACATTGCAGATATCAAGGATAGCTACAAATACCTGAAAATCCCACAGGTAAATAGGAATGATGAAGAAGCCACTAGTGAATCCACAACCACCAAATACCTGCAGAGGGTCAGGCATGTCCTGAAGAGTCAGCTGAATGGGAAGAACAAGATCTACCCCCTGATCAGGTATCCTGCTGAATACAGAAGGAGATAGAAGCCACCAACATCAAGACAATAAAGCTCCTGACCATGCATGGAGGGTATAGCCCCAAATCCAGCACCCTGAGACTGTATGCTAAGCAACAGGTCGGAGGTTGAGTATTAGTGAGTGTCAGAACCACTGTCCAGGATGAGACAACGAATATCCATGATTACATCAGGAAGATGGCCACAACTGACCATGTGCTTAGTGGATACCTGAGGCAGACGAACCCCGAGAAAGAAGAAGAGCAAGGAGAAGAACCCTCGTGGAAGGATAGGCCCCTTTACGGTTTGTACCACCGGCAGATAGAAGAAGTGTCTGACATTCAGAAATCCTACCAGTAGCTGGACAAAGCTGGACTGAAAGACAGCACAGAGGCACTAATCATGGCAGCACAGATACAAGCTCTCGGCACAAGATTGTTAGAGGCTGGGGTCTGTCCCACCAGGCAAAATCCCAGGTGCAGGCTGTGTAAAGATGCACCTGAGGCAATCCAGCACATAACAGTAGGGTACAAGATAGTAGCAGGCAAAGCATACATGGAACGCCATAACCAAGTGGCCGGAACATCTGTGCCAAGTAGTGATAGATATAGCTATACTGATGGATAGCAACATGAGGAAGAATAAACAGGGGAAGCTTGAAAAATACCAAGGCCTGAGAGAAGAACTTGAGAACATGTGGAGGGTGAAGGCAATAGTGGTCCCAGTGGTAATTGGAGCACTTGGTGCAGTGACCCCCAAGCTAGACGAGAGGCTCTAGCAGATCCTAGGACAACATCTGAGATCTCTGTCCAAAAGAGTACAGTCCTAGGAGGGTATAATAGATTTCAAAATTCTGCCGTTTTGCTCATGGTTTCTGTATCATGATGAGCTAAACCTTTAATCTGTGACAGCTGTCTATTTGTAACACCATTTTGAGTATGGTAGACCATACTCAAAATAGTAGACCTTCTAAGCTACAGCCATGGGGTGGCAGAGCAGGTCAGCCACTAATCAGAAGGTCGGTGGTTCGATCCCAGGCTGCCTCCTGGCTGCATGCCAAATATCCTTGGGCAAGATACTAACCCCATGTTTGCCTACTGGTGGTGGTCAGAGGGCCCGATGGCGCCAGTGTCCGGCAACCTCGCCTCTGTCAGTGTGCCCCAGGGCAGCTGTGGCTACAGTGTGTGAATGTGTGTGTGAATGGGTGAATGACTGAATGTAGTGTAAAGCACTTTGGGGTCCTTAGGGACTAGAAAAGCGCTATACAAATGCAGGCCATTTATATAATCATCTAAAAATGTAAAGTTTATATAAAATTAAGGAAATTTGTCTTTCGTTTATTATTTTTGTTTAACAATGCTTCTTGGCAATAAATCCTATACCATTTGAAAGCCTGTTTATTTTCCCCCTAAATGGTGTCACATTTGTAAGGAAAATACATTTGTGGGTTGACCAGCAGAGCTGAGCGTGTGGGTTGCACCGATGAAAACTACCAATGCCAAACATCTTATTTTGTTGTTGGCTTCTGGTACCCCAAGTGATGAAAATCAGTTGCCTTATTAGTGCTGTTCAGCAATGAATCCATATTGTGCCTATGACAGTTGGATCGTAGGATCAAAGTGTGGAGAAGACCCTGATTGCTCCACTGATAGGGTACCAAGCTTGGTGGAGGCAATGTGGTGGTGTTGGACAGAATCTACCTCACTGGAAAAACAGGCGTTGTCATCATTGGAGGCATTGGAGATATCAAGATGAAATTCTTCAATCAGTGACAGTCCCATATCTCCAAAGTCTTGACCTCAACCCTAGTGAGCACTTGTGGGGTCAGCTTGGGTGTGCTGTTTGTGCCAGAGTGATGGTTCTTCTACATGCTGCTGAGGCCCCCGTATGTTAAATTTCCGATATGTCTTTTTCCTCTGAGACATCTAGTCATCCAATCCAGTGACACCAAAATAGCAGAATAGGCTGTTTGGCATTGGCAGAGAAGAGTTGACAAGTTGTTGTTTTTTTTTACTCAACTCTGTTGCTCATTGTACACATGCATTTTCCTTACATATGTGGCACCACTTAAGGGAAAAATAAACAGGCTTTCAAGTGGTAAAAGATTTATTTCCAAGAAGCATTAATGACAAATACAGCACCAAGAGAATGACAAATACAGCATTAAATATGGAATATGTGCAGTGTATATATTTCAAAGGGACATGTTTCAATACATTGCTGATAATTTTACATTAAAACAGGGGTTTTAAACTTTTTTTATCATGCCTCCCACCTGCACCCCCTGCAGAAATTGAACCATACCAGAAAAGAAAGAAAGAAATAGCAGGTTAAACAGGTAATATCACTTGAATGCATGTGGATGTGATGTAATGAATATTTTACAGCTGACTTTTTAAAAAACTTTTTTTGCTGATCCTTATGTTTGGTATTGGTTGCAGGTATTATATTGATATAAAATGAGAATTATTTACAATGGGTAATGTTTTTATATGACCAGAATAGCAACTTTGAGATGTTTTTTACTAGTACTTTCTTAACTGCCTTTACTTTTGTGGCCCACAGCTGCGAATTCAGCTTAGGAGAAACACTGCTGTCCACACTGTGTACTGACCCATGGCTTGGCAGGAGTGTGAAAATCGAGAAGAGCTTTAGTCAAAATGCCAGTATACAGATCACTAAAAGCTTTCCACTCAGGGTGTTTCTGGGCTTTTAGAAAGGCTTAGGTGGTACTGTTGCCAGTGGGGTGAGTTTTGCGCCATGAAAGGGCGCTTAAAACTCCCAAAGAGGGCAAAAAATAAATATCACAGTTAAAAAAAACTATTTAATAAATGTAAATTATGAAAGTCAGACTAAAGAGCTATAGAACTCTTTGATATATGTTTTAGGGGAAATATAGTACCTGGAAATCCTTTAAGGCCAACTAAACTAAGGCAATCAGTTTTACCACTGCAGTGAAAATGGGGATAATACAATGTAAAATAAGAATAAATAAAGAAAATGTGCTGTTTCTGTTTTATTATAGTTTAATTTTCATCTAACATCAACTGTGGCATTTTGATCAATGTAGCAGAAGAAGCAGTTTTCACACTGAAGGTATACAGGCCAAAAACTAATGATGCTTCTGCAGCTATAAGTAGTTGCATGGACCACAGTTGGTGCAGAGTTTGAGTTTTAATATTCAGTTTAGTTTAGGACTGAAACTTGCTGAAATCATATATCTTTACAGTTTCAGCTTTGATCTTAATGTGGCAGTTTGAGTTTGCAGGATAGGGAAATAAAACCCATAGTTATCTTTTCAACCAGTCTTTGTAACCATTTTACAATTAATAATTGTTATAGTCGAAAAATTGGTTAGTTGCTTTGTTGAATAAATTGTTATACAGTATAACCCTGGGACATTCAGTTACAGTATGATGCCAAATCAGGTAATTGCTATTCTTGTAAATACATAATTAACTAAAAATAGTAGCTGCTACTTGTGGATTACACTGTATAAATGGATATGCAAGTAGTGGCAATACCTTATGGTGCTTGTCCTCTGTGTAATAGAAAGAGAACAGGTAGAGTTTCAAATGCATCTTTCTTCTGGACACAGTCCAAATGAGACTAGTTATCAACACAAGAATTCAAGAAGTCCTTTTTCTGTTTACCCATATGCTGAAAGAACTCTGAAGTTACACTGGCTAAAAGAGACGAAGAAAGGTGGAGGAAAGGATGAGGTAAAAATACAGATGGGCAGGGAAAAGGAAAACTGGAGAAAAAGTGTTTGTGAAAGCTAACAAAGGGGAGTTGGCTGTGTTTCAAAAGGGCGCATGGCGGCTAAGGAGGATGAAGTGCTTCAGGATTCATTTACATCAGGCCTGACAACTGCCTCACATCATCCCAAGAGCAACACAGCTCTGGCTTAGAGATTCCTAAAGAGGGCCCTTCTTCTAGCTTCCTCTCTTACAGCCACGCTCAGACTTTTCTTTCTCTTCCCCCTGTCTCTTTTTCCCTCTTTTCTTTTTTTCCACTCCCTTACTCTCCTGCGCTCTCTCTTGTGCTCTCATGCGTTTGCCAGTCTTCAATCAGCTATCATGAACGTGTCTGTCTGGGTGTCTTAACTATCCTCTGAGAGGCAGACACTTGTCTGGGCCTGCCTTCATCCCCTAAAGGCGTTTTTTGACTTGGACTTATTTCTCTCCTCACACCTTTTCAACTTCCCTAAAGAGCTGACAACAAGTGAGAACGACGGGGCAAGATAAACATGAGGGGAAGAGACAGGAAGGGAGATGAGAGGAGGAAGTCATCAAGTGAGAGGGACGAGAAAGTAAAAATGGTTTTGGAAAAAGGGTAGAAAATGGAGAAAATGAAAATGAGGTGAGGAGACTGAAAAACTGAAAAAAAGGTGAAGGAATCAAATGACCTCATGAAGAGGAGAAAGGACAAAGCAAGGAGGACCAGAGTGGAAGAGACGAGAAAGATGAAACAGGAGAAGGAGGGCTCTAGTAAGACAGAGACTGTCACGTCTATCAGTGGTCCCACAGTGTGTTTCCCAAACACAGGATTTGGAGATTGCAGTAAAGGGAGAAAGTGGGACAGGACACATTAAAGTTTTTTTGGTGAGCGGAAGAGGGGTGGGTGGGTGTGTGTGTGAGGCGGGGATGGGGGAGTGATGTCCCTTTTTTGGAAGTATCTTTCTTTTGGCCTGGGTTTGATGTGAAAGCGAACTGGTCCTGCTTTGACGGTGTTGTCTGCTGTGCAGTTTTTAATATTCATGCAGCAGATCAGGAAAGGAGAGGGGAAAGGAGTGGAGAGGAGATTTTTGGTCAAACAGAAAGCTAATTTGCAGCTGAGGCAGTTTAGCCTGAGGCACTTTCTGCTACTGGGGAAATGAGCTGGAAGATTAGCCGTATGTATAATTCACACACACGTAGTCACACACACACGCGCATAGATATGCACTGATGGTGTTTGCACACACTTTTGCACAAAGATGAACAGGCGAACACAGAGCAGCTGCCGCTTTCTAAGATGCTGTGTTACAGTAGTAACCTGCTGCTATGTCTGTACAGCTGCATGTGCCCTTCTGGCCACTCCCTGCAATAAAACTTTTAATGTGATCACTTTTGCACTGTACTATATATAAAGCTTGGTGTAAAATATACATAGACATTATTTTAAAACATCGGTCACTTTTCGTTTCTCAATCAAATCCTCAAGCTACTACTAGGTGTTTTTCATTTTTTTAAATATAACTCAGTTATCCGAGTCAGCGTAGTGTACTAGTCACAGTTTTGTGACACTTTTGACATTTTTGTGACCCTACCCTAGTTAATATACACCAGGGGGCTCAGATTTGCAGTTTTGTCATCTTCTACAACAAATGAAATTTAAAAAAACAAACACAACACTACATTTTCAGAAACATTTGTGGCTTTTTTCTTGTTTGTTTGTTTTTTTGTTATTTGTACTACTTGAACACTAAAGTAGCCCCAAATGAGATGGCAGTGCCAGCAGTGGCCCACAGCTTATTTAGGTTTGAAACCCCTCATACACACAGTTCACTGCACAGAGCTGTAAACATACAAGGTAAATATAAAGAATGATTTCATTCTGCTCATCAAGGATATATGTATCTCCCTTTGATGGAAATTGCAGATCCATGACAGACATGCAAATCTTTTCCTGGATGGCCTCAAAGAGGATGGAACACCATTTGACACACAACAACTGACCACCAGGCTTTCTGATGTCAGTGAGGATGGTGCCATGTGGGTGGGACTCAGCTCTAAGGGTAAATATGACTGTTTTTTGTTTTTTTTAAGTATTTTGATTTGGGTTGTTTTTTTTAATACATTTTCATGAAATGCATTTGATAAATTTCTTTACTTCAGCACCACATTACAGCCAGATGTTTTAGATGCTTTACTTCCTCTGTTGTGTTGTTTTAAATGTCTATGATGTCCAAACTGTAAAAACACTGCTTTAAGAATAAAGAATAAGCTTCACCTTTATTATCTGAGCCAGTACCACCATCTGGGTTTTTTTTCAGTCCAAGAAGAGAAAAATTACTTCTTAGTTTATCATGTCAGTATATCTTAATATGGTGTCAATGACTGCTTCACCTTTATTTTCCTCCGAGCCTTTATCCTGCTTCAACTACACATCTGTGATTGATTTGTAGTGCCTCCGAGCTGTCTAACAGTCAATAGCAGAGAAATTGAGAGAAAAATGATATCCGTTCATCTCCAGGGTGATAAACGAGTGTTTTTCTTCTCGTTTATCAGTCATTGATCCGTAGTTCACAGCAGGTAGCAGCTGATCAGCTGAAGATCACAACAGAGAGGATGATCAATGCAAGTGATTGGCTTGAGGGAGTGAGAGAGAATCAGAGATGTTGTGCGTGTGGTAGACGGAGAGGGAGAAGGGTTGTTGAACCCAGAGGCTGTGTCTAGAATTCTTATCAGTGGATTGATTATGTAAATACTGATCAGATGTATTGATTAACAGCTATGTCTGTTTTTGGATGGGAAAGTACTAACCGAAAACTGTAAGTACAGCGAAAAGATCTTTAAAGGCCAACTACCAACTCAAATGTTGTTAAGGAAGTGTGATCACTTGTCAAGAAAGTCCTAAATCAGCTGTTAATAATATATTATTAATAACTTTAAGGAGCTAACTTGGTGCAGAGGTGTGAATAATATGTGTCCATATGGTACTGAAAATCTTTATCATAAATCCGTGTAATCCCTAAGATTTTCATGAAACCAAACCAAGGTTTTCCTCACTGTTCAGGGTCAGCATTTTTCATTCAGCGCATTTACATTGGCTAATTACCTTGTTTTTATAAGCTAAGGTTTTTATAATAACAATGAATCTTACTACTCTCTTTATCAAGAATTTTGGGTCGGGTTAACTAACTAACAAGTATCATTATGTTTACATAATGTTGATATCAATATGTATTTTAAGTATTAGTTCTAACAAGTTTCAGTCCTAAATCTGGTTCTAATGTAAACATATTAAAAAAGGTTTTGTTTTGGGTTTTTTTAAATATTTTATTTTTTGCTTTTAAATTAAACACAGCATGCTTATACAGATTCAACTGAGGACAATTACTATATTTAGCATTTGTGAACTTATAAGCATGAAAAAAGGAAAAAGAAGGAGAAAAAAAGAAGAAGAAAAAATTATAACAATATTAACTAACTAAAGAGTAAAATAAAATAAGAAAACTCACGCGGAGTGTGAGGCATGAATTATGATCAGTTAATTTTTAAAAATTCTAGAAATGGCTGCCAAATCGTACAAAAACTTGCCAGTTTCCCCTTTCGACCAATTTGTATCTGTTCCACCCTAGCCACAGACACCATCTCATTAATCCACCTTTTAAAACACTGTAAAAGAATACGTTTCTTTGCAGCCAGCATACCCATTGTAATTATCTGTTTTTGTGAAAAGGAAAAAGATTCGATTGATGCAAATGATCCAAGTATAGCCAGTCTACCATCGAGTGGCACTTTTTTCCTAAATTGGTTTGAAAACCACGTAAAAATCTGGCTCCAAAAAGCTTTCAAGACAGGGCAATGCCAAAATAGATGTGCAAGGGAACCTTCACCGATATTACATCTGTCACATAAGGGGGATACAGAATTATAGATCCGTTAAGTTTAAGTTTAGAAAAGTGTAATCTGTGAATGACTTTAAACTGGATTAGTTTATATCTGGTGTTTATTGAGCCTTTCTGAATATTGGACAAACAATTTGACCATTGGTCCTCAGACAGAGGAACACCGAGGTCTTCAGTCCGTGTATTCTTAATTCGATCAGAATCAACTGGGATTGTAAAGCACTTTAAAATCAGCTTTCTGAATTATATCAAAGTAAGTATGACTTAGTGGCTTCAGTGAAAAGTCTGAAAAGTTTTGTTGCACAAAATTCATTATTTGAAGAAAACGAAAAAAATGTGATTGAGGTAACTGAAACTTTTGTTGAAGTTGAAGAAAAGACATAAATTTGTCATCTATATAAGTCCTCAATGCATTTCAATCCCTTTTCTCCCCATTCTAAAAACACCCTATCCACTTTACCTGGTTTAAACAAGTAGTTATGTATTATTGGCATTCTTACTGAAAAGTCAGGTAGTTTAAGAGATTTTCTAATTTGACTTAATATCTTTAAGGAGTGTTTAACAACAAAATTACAACTGATCGAATTATTAGAAGAACCCGTGTTAGAAAACAATAAGACCGGTAATGAGGCTTCAGATACTTTTGCTGCCTCTACCTGGAGCCAGATCGGAAGCTTATCATAACAATAATCAGTAGGCAAACCCCACTGCCAGTGCAATAGAGCTCTTGAATTTGCTGCCCAGTAATAATGTCTAAACACAGGAAGACCCAACCCCCCACTGGAAGTATTTTTTTTGATATCGTCTTTGAGCTTGTCCAGCATTTCCAAAAAATTCAATTTATAGAGGAGTTTGGGATTTTTAGAGATCTTAAGGCCAAGATAGGTAAAAGATGTAGTCACTAATTTGAATGGGAGTGAGCTGAGAAACTTTGGGCATAGATTATCTGTTATTGGCATAAATTCAGATTTGTCCCAATTGATCATATATCCTGATAATTTCCCAAAGTGTTTAATGCAATTTAAAAGATTAGGGAATGAAATTTCTGGTTCGGAAAGGCAGATCAGTAAATCATCTGCATGCATATTAACAAGACTTTCAACATTCCCAAATTTAACTCCCTGTATACCAGGGTGGTTTCTTATGTTAATGGCAAGGGGCTCCAGAGCTATATCAAAAAGAAGCGGTGAGAGGGGATCCCCCTGTCTCACTCCGCGTTGTAATTGAAAGGGGGAGGATTTATCTGCGTTAGTGAGAATGCAGGACACCGGACACAGATAAATCATTTTAATCCAATCCCTAAAATATTCCCCAAAACCAAATTGTTTTAGAGTCTCAAATATATAAATGGCCTGGTAAATGGCCTGTATTTATATAGCGCTTTACTAGTCCCTAAGGACCCCAAAGCGCTTTACACATCCAGTCATCCACCCATTCACACACACATTCACACACTGGTGATGGCAAGCTACATTGTAGCCACAGCCACCCTGGGGTGCACTGACAGAGGCGAGGCTGCCGGACACTGGCGCCACCGGGCCCTCTGACCACCACCAGTAGGCAAACACGGGTGAAGTGTCTTGCCCAAGGACACAACGACCGAGACTGTCCAAGCCGGGGCTCGAACCGGCAACCTTCTGATTACAAGGCAAACTCCTAACTCTTGAGCCACGATTGCCCATATAAGACCATTCAATCTGATCAAACGCTTTTTGGGCATCCAGAGAAAGTACTGCTGTTTTAGCCTCTTTTCCATAACCTGAGTAAATTGTATTTAATAATAAACAGACATTATTGAATGACCATCTACCAGGAATAAATCCTGTTTGATTAGGATGTATAATTGTTGAAATATGTTTGCTCAATCTTGTAGCTAAGACTTTGGTTATGATATTAAAAACTTGCTTGGTTGCTGCTTTCTTCTGTGTGCATATATTGGAAAAAGGAATGGTGGCAAACTGCTGTAAGCTGGTTAAGGAATGTTTGCTGTGTTTGGTATCCTGGGACTTGTAGTATTTAACATTGGCTGGTATTGCTGCAGCCAGGACTGTCACTGTTATTTAACCAGTAAGAAATTATGGACTCAGAAACGTAGTAAATATGATAATTGATGCTTTAATCTACTCTATTAAAAGACAGAGAGGAAAAACACATACCTGTTATGGCCTGTTATTAAACTGCCATCAGTTGTTATACCATAAAAACAAAGAATAAGAAGAGAAATGGCTGTAAGTAAGTTAAACACACAGAAAGAAGAGAGAGACACACAGAGAAGAGAGAATTAAGGCTTATACCTTGCATCATCCCAGTAACAATAGGAAGAGTGCTTTTCAGAGGAAGGCATAATCCCATTTCCACATGCTAAAGAAATCCTCAGCCAAAGCCTAAGGCTGCACAACCACACACTGATCTAACACACTTACATCCCATAACACTTCCTCACTTTCCTTCTGTTTTACATGCACATGCACCCTCCCAAAGCACACACACTCAAACACACAATACTGTGGTTGGGCCAAACACACCAAAGCCTCTCTGAGCAGCAAATACAAATACACATACACACATACACAAGCATTTGCACACAGACACTTTCACAGGCAAAGCTAGACATGGCAGGGGTTCTGTCGATGTTTAGAGACGTTATCCATCTTCTAAGAGTTATTGTCGAACCAGACAAAAGTTGGTTGGATACTAAAAGACTCCAGCCTTCTTTTTTGGACAGATTTCATCTTCTTATGTTCTGTCCAACATTGTCACATATGTATGGTTATGTATGGAGAAGATGATGTGTTTGAACTTTACTGTGCTTATGTGTTTGATTTCTTTGTCTTTGGTGTTCAGTCCAGTATGTCCATGTGTGTTTGATGTATTCCAGCATATCTATGCTTGTTAAAGACACTTTGAAGCTTGAGAGGCTGTGTCCACAATTTTTTAACTCTTTGCATGAGATAAAATGTTTTTTGTTTGTTTTGCCGATATTTCTGATAGAATGTATTAAATATAGTAATATCTGAGCTTTAAATTGGCAGTGAATTTAGTTCCAGTCTCACTGTTGATAAGATTTCTTCCTTCAACTTGAGCCATATGCAGGAGATAAGCAGTGAAGTTCTGCTCAGTAATAGTGCTATCTGCAGCCAGCCTGTGATGGTCTTTTCTGCTAATCTGTGTCATTGGCAGCTAAAATCATGTCTTTCTTTGCTGTAGACAGTAGAGAAAACTCCTTTGTTGCTTCTGCTGAATCTCTCTGTGTGAAACTAAACTTCAGATCACTGTGTTCCTGTGTTTGTACTTTTCAATATGAGCCATAGTTTACTGTTTGCTGACTTCTTTCTGTTTACTTAAACCATTAAGTTAACTTTTCCTCCTGTTGCTGCTTCAAAATGAAAGCTTTCTGGTTGCAAACCAGTATCCGTCGCTATGTTTGTGGAGCGTTACTAGCATTGCACATGTGATCTACCTGATTTGGACATGGTCTCTTCCTGTTTCATGAGTAGATCAGCTTTAAATAAGCTGGGAGGAACAGTACTAACAGTTGTACTCACATTAAAAGTACTCACATCTCCTAGTCTAAGTGACTGGGAACTTAAATTTTTTTTTGTTTTCTCTATTTATGAACATTTATTGTTTAAAAGTACTATTTTTTTTAACTTAATTAAATTAATTTGTCATTTACAACTTTATGGCCTTACAAATATCCAGTTTTTTATAGTTCAGAAAATAATTCAAGGTGCAATATGCAACATTTATTTCCAAACATCCTCGTAATACCACGTTGTGTCTCCAGAGGTTATGGTGAGTCACTCCAGCAGTCAGTCTGGACTCTGATGAAAAAAAAGTAGCAATACAAAGTAAACAAGTTTTTCTTTTTTGATGCAGTCTATGATTTTGACCATAATAAACTACTGAGCAGTAGAACTGAAAGGTGAGACAGCTGACTAGCAATTGCTTGTTTTATGTACTCCTCGATCTGCCACCACAATCACTACAGCTACCTGCAGCAATTGTGTATCATACATTTTATTATAAAATTTATATTTTATATATAATTGCCACTTGGTTTTATATTGCACTGATTTAAGTACCTTTAAAATCAGTTGTAAAATAAAACACGCATATTGAAGGAAACTGTTTCCAGGGCCTACTCCGTGGATCGGCTTCCTCCGAGGCGTGGACGTCTATCAGCAGAGAATGTACCTTCACCTATCAGCAGAGAATGTCCCTTAGTCTGTAACACAGTCAAATATATTCTCAAGTAATATTCAAGCATGCCATTCAGCGTGTTAGTACGAGCAGCTCGGGAGCAGCTTGGGAGAACAAGAAAACAGAGACTGCTTTAGATTGTCTTCCCAAAGTGACTCAACTTTATTCACAAGTACAACAGTTTATATAGAGGGTAAAATTCATGAGACAGCAGATTATCAGTTTAAACCAGTACAGACCAAGATAAGGCAGCGTCTTCCTGCCCTTGGGTGAAGAAGCATCCTTTGTGTAGTTTATTAGTTCAGCTACAATTGTGATTATCTCAGCGACATATTTTCAAGGCACAAAACGAAGAGTTCTTACATTAGTGAAATCTGAAACAAACCATTTGGCCTTCAACAGGCGTCTAAAAGATTAAGAAACTAATGTAGCTGAGGGAGTGATCTCTGTGGTATTTCAACCTTGTACCAGCCTGTGATTCTCACACATCAATTCTTGGGTCAAAGAGAAAAATAACTAAAACAAAAGGGGCCTTATTGAATGACAGAGTTTTCCTACATAATGTCACTATAAAACAATATCCAGTAAATGCTCCCATGGTACTAAAATACCTAACACATATCACAGCAGAAGAGCTGCTGCATTGTAGCAATTAATGGTTATCTTAATATATTAAACTAAAGGGAATTATTGTAAAAAGCCTGGATACATGCTCTTAAGGTTTCCACAGCAGGTTCATACAAAGAGTGTCCAGTTTAGAGTAAACAATCATTAACCAATTAAAGCCATGCTTTAGCTTTAGCTGCTCTCTAGTGGAGACACGTAAAGACTGGCAGATGTAGTTCGGCTTGTACTGTGAACTTGGCCATTATAAGCAGCTGTGGGCAGCCTCACTTAGCTGGTATCAAGAACCTGATAAGATAATCTACTAAATACTGTGAAATCCTCTCACTCAGTGCCTTCAGTGCAAACCCATTAACACCTTCTTTATGTCATTTCCTACTCCCCTTTCATCTCTCCAGGGTCTAATCAGTTCATTGGACGAATGCAGGACTTTAGATTCTATCCTACCACTTTGACTAACAGGTGAGTTGGACAGAAGGAAGCTGAGAGACAGGTAATGACTGGCTAGTGGGAAAGGAGGGAGGAGTCATAAAATGACCACTGAAAATTTGTTTTTAGGAAAAGAGCTATGAATTATAGCACATACGAAAAGCATTCAATGTCTGTTTAGAGACTGAATAAAGAAAAAAGATTTAGAAATCGTGAGAAATACACAAATACTGAACAGATTAACATAACAAGGAAGTAGAAGTATCATAAAGTGTTAAAGTGAAATAAGGAGGGGGCTTATCATTGCATCTTAAAATCCATACTGCTTCCAGAGGATTTTCCTGAGACTTCAATACAAAGCAATTAGTCTTTTGGTTACCAGTGATGTACTCCACACAGGGAGCAGCTGACAAGATTAGAGATGCACTAAACAAAAGGCTGAAGTTTCAAATTATGGCTTTGATTAACCAGTTTAAGCTAAATGTTTAGTCGAAAGGACATTAACAGGTGCTTTGAGATTTTTTCTTAAAATGGAAATCCATCAGATTTTTGTTTTACAGCGTTAAGTATATATATAAAGTAGTTATATAGTTTAATTTAACACAATTTAATAAAGAATGCTGTTAACTTATATTTTGGTTTCAATTTTGGTTGTTTTCTTCTTTTTTCATATCCCCAGTTTAGTCTGCATGCAATGACATTCTGTGTTCAGAATTTAGGTTTAATGTATAGTTTCTTCCTTTACCAGGGAAATAGTAGAGCTGTATTCAGGAGTCCTCCCTGAGCTCCATGTCCAGTCTGAGTGTCGATGTCCTCCCACTCACCCAAGGGTGCACCCTCTAATTGAGAGGTACAGTATCACAGTTTTTATTTACTCTGTACATTTTTTCAAAACTGAATATTATAGCTGGAGTTACTTTGTAATACCAAAACTAATAATAAATTAGTTTTCCTCTATTTAAAACACTAGTTTTATATTATGCTACCGTTAACAGATATTGTATCCCCAATGCGGTTGAGGACACCACCAATGACAGAGTCTTAAGACTGAACCTTAATGCCCATCCACTAAGTTATATCAACGATCAGGACATGGGTACCACATGGGTATCTAAGATCATGACTGCACAGGAACTGGATGAAGGAGTCACTATTACAGTAGATTTGGCTAATGGACAGTACCAGGTAATGCACCTCATTTCAGCCATGAGCCCACTATGTTTTGAGAAACATCCAATTTAAATATTGTAATTTATTTGTAATTTTGGCTTCATTTGGCAAACATGAGACTGTTTTTGAGAGTTTCCCTTATTTTTCCCGTGTTACTGTACTTTTGCAGCAACTATGACAAAGACTGTACAGACATCTGCCTGCACAGAATCTATAGGCCTGGTACCAAATGTTTTTCTTTTGTAGTTTAAGACCAGACCTGCTGTCTGGCTACACTGAAAGGCTAATTCATTCAATAATTTTCATCAGGCACAGCAAAAGTATTGGATAGGTGCATCAGGTTTACTGTAAACTTATTTTTACTTTGAGATTTAGTGCTTGCTATGGATAGTCTAAGTAATGTGATGACCTTATAAGAAATCATTTTATTTGAACAGTCAACTAAATGCCATTGTTGTCTAGTATAAATTTGAAAAGCTGCAATTCAAACACCACAATATGTATCTGCACTTGCACCTGTGTGTGTGCAGTGGACAGTTCTGTCTAAGCTCTTCAATGCCACACACACAGAGGGGCAGAGAGGGAGAAAGAGAGGAAGACTGCTAGATTTTGGCTCTGTTGACGCTGGGGTTGTCAAAAGACTAATTCCTCTTCTCTCTGAACTGTGTATGTGAGTGTGGGCAGGATTTTGGGAGCTGTCCTGATGTGGTCGCCCAACTCAAGTCCCTAGATAAAAGCCACTCTCTGAGGTTTCAAGTATTTATGTTAGCAAGTGGGGTGGGTGTGGGGATTGTGCCGTAGTGGTGGCTTAGTCCACTCCCTACTGTGTAACCCAGTGTCCCAACCCACTCTGTAGTTCTAGATAACACTTAAAGAGAGACACACCTACTGTACACACAGGCACACACATGGTTTGTATGTGATAAGAGACTACTTCTGGGTGTCTTTTTGAAAAGGTGGAAGTGATGGCTGTCTATTTTCTGCTAAAGTCCTTAATTATAATTTAGATTGTTCATATTAGAAACTCAATAATGACTTTGAACAAAATTGCATTGTTTTAATCTGAACACAGATACAGATTATATTCTTATGTGAGCATGAGTTGTTGAGTTCCATGTTGCATCAGCAAACTGGCATTTTCCTGTGGTGTATTGGGGTAGCTTTGATATCTTAGTGTCTGATGGTATGCCCCAGTGGGAGGAGAAGAACAGTAGAGGGAGTAGAATGAATGACTTTACCTTGTCATGCTGCTTTTTTTTGAGGTTTGCTAACTACTTGCTCAGATGTATTTGTATTTAGCTGAATTTCCCTTTCAGTGCGCAAATTACAAAAAATGTAATTATTAACATTTGTTAAACACGATGCAACAGAGCACCTGACTAATGTCTTTTAGTGTTTCATTTGTTATCTGTGAAAATGCAGAAAATTAGTTATACCTTTTAATATAGCACGGTGCAAGATGACAGAATTTTTGTGGCAAAAACTGAGGCTTCACCGTGGTAAGCTTTGCTAAATGCTTTCAACTGTATTAGAGTCTACAAGTGAACTGGTGTTCCAAGTCGTATTCTGTTCACGTCAACTCTTACGCCTCTCTCCTTCAGGTATTTTATGTTATTGTTCAGTTTAGTGGCTTTATGCCTGAGTCAGTTGTGATCCAGAGAAGAAAGGCTGACCTCACAGACACTGAGAATAACACCAACACAGAGCAGTCATGGCTGGACTGGCAGTATATGGCCAGAAACTGCAATGTGTTTGAAATGGAGAACAATGGGCCTTTACTAAGACCGGACTCAGTCAACTGTTTGCAGCTGTCCAGGTAGGTTGGATGAAAAGTTCATATTGTTTACTATAAGGAGAGCTTTTTACAGGAAAGCTCAATATCTATTTTTAGATGTTGATAACTGAAGTGAAATTAATTGTACTGCCCACTCCTCATAAAACCCTTTGAAAACCTTCTGAACCATCATAACTGTGTCCCTTCACAGAGGTAAAGGGACACAGGACACCAGGAGGCAGAATAAAAGTCCAAAAATGTAAATCTGTAATTCAAAAGCAGGATCTGATCATATCCAAGAGATCAGTCAACATAGAAAATAATCCATAGGGGCAGGCAAAAAGCAGTCAATTAAACAGTCTAAAAGGTCATATACAAGGAGAACCCAACAAATGAAGTGAAAAACAAAACATTGACAAAAAGTGCAAGACACTGTAGGAAATCAGAAGTGTAACATAGGAGATATATATATACAGGGCCGTGTGACTGGCTAATTGAAAACAGGTGTGAAGGACTACACAGGTGAGACTAATGTGGGCCTGGCATATAGTCATAAAGGAAGGAAAATTAACAAATACAGGAAGTAAAACTGACAATTTCAAAATGAAACAGGAAGTGATGCAATAGAAACCCAACATCATGAATAGGCTCAACAGCATTATAAGTGCTTACATATGTTTTTCAAGGACTGACCACGTAGTAGTGTTGGTCCATGAAGAATGAAAGAGCGTAGACACATATTTACTGGGTTACATCACATTTAGTTCCATTTCTTTTATTATGAGCTTGATAAATACAGCAGATAACTTGTTGAATAATACACATGTAGTAAATTTAAATCCATGCATTCAAAATAAACTAGGCCATTCCTGTTTTGGGGCATTTTTCCTAGTGCACAGGAAATTGCTGGCTGGGCTAGATTAGTATATTAAGAAATACAAACACATATAAAAATACATTTTTGTATACATGTCTCACACGCTGTCAGTTGGCAGTGGATGTACAACTGGAGTTGGAACATAGTCTAACATACACCGTCGGACTAAATCTTGGCATAGCTTCTCGCATCTGGGGCTTATTTGGCATTAGACAGAACAAGCATGAATAGATCACATGTGGCCATTACTTGTTTTTTTACTTGACTTGGCAAATTATATCACATACAACCTTTAGAGTTATTCGTATTACAAAGTTTGGCATGAGATCAGTTTAAATATGTATATAACTATGTTGTTTAATCTAGTATGCTTTTATCATGCTAGATTGAATTAATCTTACAAAACATCTGAGTCCATTGGAGTGTTTGGCTGGATACATTTAGACATGCCTTAGTCAGTTTAGATAATCCTTAAATCGTGTCATTACGAACAGGTAAACAATTATTTTTCTTGATGAGACACCAAAAAAACAAAAGGCAAGTGAGAGGTGGCACAAAATGATTTTGGTAGAAACTCTGATGTGAAGTTTTTTATTAGGCATTAATGAATTGTGTTGTCATTTTGGCAATTCCTTTGTAAAGGCCTAGATTTCTTTCATACTTGTATATTTACATATCAGTAATATGCAGTTTTCTGGGTTATTCATTATCTCATTAGTAACAACTGAAATATTGCTACTAATCTACAAGGATCTCAAATACTGTAGATTGTTTAATACTAGAATTTTATGACAGTATTTTCTTGCAGCCTTCTTGTTTATTGCTATGAACAAACCTTGTCATGTTGCTGGCAACACAACTTAAAACACTGACATTCAAAGATGAAGAGCTTTTGCCCAATGCTTCTCCATATAGTGTTTACAGAAAGATTTGTAGACTTTAAAATGTAGAAGTAACTGTTCTCCAGAAGGCAGCTTTAGGATTGTACTCTATTACTTGGGCCTCAGACCAAATTTGGTGTTTGTGTTCTGTAGTTTCCTGGTAGATGTAATCAATCAATCAATCAATGATTTGTTAGTGCAGCTTTGTTTGTTAGTGATATAGATCTAAACAGTGCTTTACAGCTACTCACAAATATAAATTTTGATTATGTGATTGTGTTTTTATTTTAAAAAAAATCTAATATTTTCTTGGGGTTTTTTTTCTAATTTTGTGTAATGTTTATGTGCATCAGTGACGTGCCCTTCTCAGGAGGTAACATCACATTCAGCCTGCTGACCCCTCAGCCACCCCTGAGGCCAGGTTACAATGACTTCTACAACACACCTATCCTACAGGAGATGGTACAAGCTGCCCAGGTCAGAATACATATGAGTGGACAATACTACACCAGAGCAGTTGGAGTGAACCAGCGACATAGATCCATTGGCATCAGTGAAATCACCATCAGTGGCAGGTGAAAATTTATAAATACTTATGCAGGCAGGCTAATGGAGATCAAGTAATTATATGGATTTGTAAATCATTGGTAGAGCATAGAAACTAAATGACTGGTAAATGTGACATTTGTATGATATTTCTGGTAAGCTGGCATCACACTGAATTTAGAAGTCCTAGCATGTTTTTTTGCAAATTCACAAATTAATATAGAGGACTACTATAAGTGGCATACTTCTAATTGTGATCCTGTTACATCCCAAATTTTACATACTTACGTGGCATAATTGGTTGAAAGAACTATTTAACTATCTTCCCAGTGTTTCTTTGTAAAAGTGAGTGAGAGCTTATATTATGACAAACACAGACCGCTGAGTTTCAGCAGAGCTTTCTGAGAGTAATTGTGAACACATCTCTTCATTAGACTGACAGAGTGACTGTTTTTCATGACTGTGGTAATTATAGGATTATGCAGGAGGCAATCATCTCTAACTCTTTCTCCCCCTCCCCCTCCCTCTAAGCTCTTTTAATTAGTAGCTTGTTACAGTGAAGTAGGAGAAACAGAGATTTAGCTGAAATCTCATCTGTGCATTCTTTATCTCTTCCTGTCTCTCACATCTTTCATTCTTCTTCCATCTCTCCACTGTCGTCATTCTTTATAGAGCAAGTAAATAAGTATGTTGAGAGGAATCATTTTAGCATGCGTGTTTTGTGAATGTTGGCTTTTTTAAGCCCTGTATGTTAGACTTCTCTTAGATTATTGTATTGCATTACATTGTAGCACAGACATAACAATCCTATATTACAATACATCTAAATACAGAAACATTATCACCATGGTGACAGTTTAGAAACCCCAATATTTTTCTGTTCTCTGTTGTAGAAATAAAAGAAATATCTCTTATCTTATATTTTTGCAACATACTGGCTATTATTATATACCTGCACTAGTTACTTTATAGTATGTTATGCCATTTGAAGGATATTGTTTCTAGTGTATTTATTTAATTTAAATATTTTGTATCATTAGAAGAGCAAAAAAAAATTTGAACCAAAAATTTTCAGCAAGTGTTGCAGAACAGAACATAAAAAACATTTCAGTAAGATGTGCCTGTTGCCCACAATTTTACATGTGCATTGCAGACATACGCATTTCATTAAAATCATACATATCAAACTCATTTGCACTGGAAATTAATTTAGCCTCTCAGGATCCAAGTGTAAAGTACATGTAGTATTCCTTCTTAGATACAGTGACAACAAGTAAGCCATAGTGAATAAGTAGTTGTCCTTTGTCAAGCCTCCTTGATGCTCTACTAAGTCACTTCCATCTGCTAAAACCAAAGAGTATTTCCAGTAGTCAGAACACATCAGACATGGACTATGTCCTGTTTTGTGTTAAAATCGAGGAAATGCAACTTTGGGTAGTGCATGGACCTGATTCTTCTGTCTTTGGAGTTCATCTGTGAAAGTGGTTTAGGAGTCCCGCTTAAAGCTTCTTGAGTTTTAGCTTGCTCATCTTCCAGCATTAGTTGTAGTTTTTCCTCTCAGCTGTAAAAGGGTTATGGGCTGTTGTCCTCCTCCCAGCCAGGTGAGCAATACAATAACTCAAGAACAAGGCAACGTTGCCTTTTGAAATTGATACCGTAGGTTCTTCTACTAAAAGTCTTGGACGAAGTTCTAATCTTGAGGTCACGGTCAGAGATCAAATTTTCTAAAAATTTTATCGATGCAATAACTCAAGAAGGAAGTCATCAAGGATTTTCAAGTTGATATCACAGGTGCATCTACTACAAATCTCAGATGGGTTTGAATTCCAGTGACGCTGACCTCTGACCTTGACCTCAAGTTTTCTAAAAATCTTGTGAATGAATCGATGTAGGATTTTCAAACTGATACCATAGGTGCTTCGACCAAAAGTCTTGGATGAGTTCAAATCCCAGTGACCTTGACTTCAAGGTTAAGATGAATACTGAAAATCTTGTGAATGTGATAACTTATGACTAAATTGGTGTAGGATTTTCAGATTTATTAGGAGGGTGAGGGGTAGTACTGGTGGCCATCAGTTTCTTTTTTTCTGCTGTTTTTGAAACAAGACAATTGGCTTTTAAAATGTGAAATGGTAGGCTTCAGGCTGAAGTTTGTTTATTTGTATGCCAACAAAGAAAATTGGATAGGTTACATGGCTGTTTGGTCAAAATGTGGCCCAACTGCAATCCTACTTTGGAAGTTCTCATCAGTTCAGGCTTCATTTGCTTAAAAAAACTGTTTAAATATATTTATTAAGCTTGATATTTTTGGTAAGTTTTTTTTAGTATATATTTTAATTTATTTTCTTTTTTATTTTATTTTAAGACAGATCTCCAAAGCAATGAAGCTAAAAAGTGTGTTCTACCACAAATCAAAAATAGTGTATAAAAAGGCTTGGTCAGGGGGAAATGATAGAGATACTTTTATATATATTTCTTATTTGATTAATAAAGTCACCTTTTAACAGAAAGTGGCATTAAGAGAACAAGAGGTGAAAGGATACACAGAGAGAAGAATGAAAGAGAGAAAGCAACTGAATATCTGAATGAATAATTAAATGACTGTCGTGTGCACACGTGTGCGCATGTGTCTGCTACCTGTTATGTTGCTTTAATGATTCTCAGGATGGCATTTATAAATGTTGAATGGAAACTTCCCAGTAGCACTAAGGAGCTCTTGACTGAAGCATTCGGGGAGGGAGAGCTTTTCTCATGATGTTTCTTTGCTTTTTCTTGTCACATTTCATAAGGGAATTAAAAATTTTCATCATCAAAGTTTTAAAACACAGTTTCAGTTTGTTTATTTTCAGTGTTTCTCTCTGTCTTTGGGAAGGTGTGAGTGTCACGGCCATGCAGATCATTGTGATACCAGTGTGACACTATACAGATGCCTGTGTTTGCCAGAGAGCCACACAAAGGGGAACAATGTAAGTAACAAACAAACTCTTATATGACAAATCACAACTACTCTTTTAGTAGTATCTTGTGGGTAGTGCTTTATAAATAGTGTATTGTGAAGTCATTAGAATTTCATGTTGACAAGTCCTACATATTTTGGCTCAACATTTGTGGATGGGTTTGATTTCACAATAATTAATATCTACATTTGATCCAGGCACACAGCACATATCATGTTTAAACTTAAAAACACATACACACATACAAACACACACACTCATCACAGAGGAATCCCCTGGGGGAAAACCTCCTCGTGGTCCTAATTAAGCACTTTCCTTCTTAATGACAAAGAACTTCTTTAATAAATTATACAAAGATGTACGTAAGCACGCACACACACACACACACACACACACACACACACACACGCGCCTACCGTAGCACAAGTATTTATTTGAACACTTTTCTTTCCATCTTGATTATATTTATTCTAATGGTTTTTAAGAGGTTTGGAGGGACTGTTGAGCTTTTTCATCTTTCTCAGAAAATTGTTGAGTAAGGCATCTTGTTTTTGGAATCATGCAAAACCAGGCAGCAACGGTCAGCAGTCAGTGCTTAACAACTCATGATTTTCATGACAGAAAATTAGACCAAAAGTGGATAACAAGTAGAAAAGGAACAGATGAGATCCAAATGTTAGTATGCATGCCTGAAATGAAATCCAGCTTGTTTAAATGCTGACCACAATGCTAATAGTGATGATTGATAAAACTCATTTGATATTTAAGTTCATTTAGAAACGTTTTCATTTCATCACCATATGTAATGGAGAATTGCCTTTATCAATAATTATAGTCTGAAGATTATGACAGAAGTTTAGTTTCTGTGATTATGATTAAACTGATTAAACTGTGTATTCATTTATATCCACTAAAACAAATGGACCTAAAGTCTGCCTAAAGTTGTTTTCATAAAATTTTAGAGATGGTTTTATGTGTATGTGAATTACTGGAATGCTACTTGCAGCAGTTAGCTGGGTAGTTGCTACATAAGTTGTTAAGTAAAATGTAGAGTCTTTTTTGCAGTCTGTAGAGTTTCTGGTTATAGTTGCCAATCATTTAAGGTGAAACCGAAAGTACCTTGTGAGTATTCACACACTGGTAACAGAAGGAGTAGTTTGACCTAAACCATCACTGTGTGACCAGATGTTAGTTTGACTGGAAGCTAATACAACTTGTAAGGTAGTAGTAGGCATCACCCTAAGAAAAACCCCTTGTAGTCTGCAGTGAAATGTTCGATATGACGGCTTCACCTCACTGTAGCACAGGACAGCCTGCATTATTCACTACTTATGTATCATTCATACACCTGTGTCTGTGCATTAGTTTTTGCATGTGTGTGTCTCTGCATGTGTGTATGTGCAACAGAGTACATTGATGGAGACGCACAGCTGTCAGCTAGCAGCTGTTAAAAATAACAGACAGCCTCCTACACACACACACGCATGTATTTAATAATTTTACTCTTACATGAACCTCACACTAAAATAAAGGTTATCACAGAAAGTGCTCTACACACACACACACACACACACACACACACACACACACACACACACACACACACACACACACACACACACAGAAACTAAACTTCAGTCATAATCTTCAGACTATGACAAAAAATTTCCCCCTTTTTTTTCTCCTTTTCTCTATTTTATACACCATTTTGTCGTTCCACTCTTAGGTCCCTGTCCCACCTCCGCCCTCTTCTCTTTGTCGATCGCTCCCTCTCTCACACACTCTGTCTTTCTCTCTCGGGTCTCACTTTAAATAATGTCTCAAATCGACTAGAACAATTACATTCCCTCAGCATGCATCTCTAATCAGTTCTCTTTCTTTTTCTGTTTGTATTTCGCTTCATTTCACTCAGCTGTTTTTTTCTATTCCCTCTCACTCTTTATTGCCTCACTTTTTAAGTATTTAATTCATTCCTATTTGGCTCTGTTTTTCATTTTTCATTCTGTATTTCCTCCTTTTTTTCTTCCTGTCTCAGGTTGATCCATCCTCCCAAGCTGCTTCTTTCCTTTTCTCTCGTACATACATTACTTCTTTTGTGTTGGAGAGATGTAGTGGAATAAGCATGGATATATTTTATGTAAATTAATCTCTACAGAAGCTACACTTCTGTGAAATACATTAGTGTGTAATATGTGCACGTGTCTTTATAGAGTCATTTTTTGTGTGTGAGCCTGTGTGCACTTTCTTTTTTCCCGAACCTGTCCATGTCATCTCTCTGAGTGAATATTCAGGGCCTTTCTTCTGTCTCTGTAATATTGGAGCATAAAAGGCTGTGGGGAATATTAGCGTTTAATATTGCATGCGTTCTGTTGACTTGGATCGGGCTAGCACCATGACGGATGTTGTACTAATCTGCAGAATTTCCACAGTGACATTAAAGTGACAGAAATGCTCAGACATGTGTCAAGATGATCAACACGGGCCTTAGAAAGCACACTTAAACTCTTTCTCCATCTCACACACACACACTTAAACACTTGTGCGCACTAACGGACACACATGCACTCTCCTTTTGATTCTTTCTTATGTGCACTCTGTGTCAGACTTGATCTCTCATTCTGTCACTCTGTCTCTGTTTGTCTACATAACTGATGGATTCCATCACATCTGAAAGTTATATCATATACTGCATTGTACATCAGATTACTCGGTTTTAACTTGCAAAATGCCTGTGTCAGTTAATGGTTCTTGAACTCCAAATTCAATTTTTGCACATTTATTTTGTCTGAACCGTCCTCTTTTATTGGCACCTGAAATCATGAGGGAAAGTTAAATCGAACTTGATTCAGGACAAGTGAACTAACTTTGTGACTGTGTGCATGTGTGTGTGTCTTGGAAGAGTTAAAGAAAATGTTCTTTAACAATTAGTTTTTACCCCCCTCTACATATTTTTTGAATACAGTTAGGACCTGGTAAAAGGTGATCACAGTGCAGAGTAGTAGTTCATCCATCCTTGCATCTATCCATTTTATTTGGAGGCAGCAATCTGAGTTGAGACGCCTAGACCTCCCTGTGCCCACCCATCAAGACCTTCTGCATTACTGCAGGTTCTGCACCTCTCTGTCTCAGTATCTGCTCCTTTCTATCCTCACTTGTGAACAAAGTTCAGAGATACTTCCACTTGGGGCAGCTTCTCATTCCAAACCAAGATTGGACACTCTACTCTTTTGTGACCGAGAACTGTGGCCTCAGACTTGAAACTGCTAATTCTCATCCTATCCATTTCACACTCAGCTGCAAATTGCCCCAATGAAAGGTGCAAGATGTCAATTGATGAATCTAAAAAACACACACACACACATCATCTGCAAAAAGCAGAAACAAGATCCTAAGGCAACCAAACTGGACACTGTCCACCTCTTCACTGCACCTAGAAACTCTGTCCATAAAAAGTAATAACTTAGTGGATAGGAGCATCCCTGGCAGAGTCCAAGACCCACTGGAAATGAGTCCAGCGACGCAAACCAGTTTCTTACGGAACATATACAGGAACTGAAATATCCCCATTGCAATGGGCCCAGTACCCAATTCTTCCTAAGCACTCCTCACATAAGACCCCAAGAAATGAGGTCAAAAACGTTTTCCAAGTCCACAAAACACAGGTACATATGTTCTTCCCTTGAATATCCATTGGAGCAGTGTTTCATGCCCAAGATGAAAATTGATCCTAATGAATCTAAGCACTGTCCCAAACTTCCACAAAATGTTGCAGTGGCACATCAACTAGAACAGCCCCAAAACATCCCTCAGTGTGATGTTGAAATTCTGCTTTTTTGGATGGATGTTGAAGATGTCTTGGATCAGGCTTTTTGCCAGATGCTCTATAATATATTTGTCTATACCAAGCCAATTGACATCTTACACTGCCACTGGTCCAACTATGTATCCCTATGTGGTGATCGGTTAACAGCTCAGCGCTCTTCTCTTTTCTCAAGCCATACAGCTATAGATGTGATGAAATTATTACGAAATCAATCATCAACCTGCGACCTAGATTGTTCTGTTGCAGGATATGCTCAAACATAATTTTTGTAGTAGAAAAACTGTGATTAGAATAGAAGTTGCCATCCTGGAAACTGTAAAATTGTTTTGTATTTATATATAATATGTGCCCTCTGAATTGGACATTGAACATGTTTTTCTGTTTCTATCCATGTGTCTGAGAGATATTGATGGCTAGTGACATTAAGTGGCATTGTCCAGGATCTCTGTGGCTCAAGTGTGCCTCAGCAGCAGATTTTCACCTGCACAGGGGTTAACTGGGTTAACTTTAGATACACACAACGTGGATATGTACACACAAATTTGCTCACACATACACAAGCCAGTGCCACGACCTTTCCAGTGAGAGCGTGAAATTGGTCATGGCATTTAGGATAAGATGAGTTGTCCCAGCAGCTTTACACATACACATATAGACACACACTAGCCTACACACACACACACACACACACACACACACACACACACACACACACACACACACACACACACACACACACACACACACACACACACATACATACATACATACACAAACATACACAGTTGCCTATGACAGGCCATCTAAATGTCCACACATCCATTAGAGTAGTCTCCTCACTCAGCAGGTTTTGTCCAAACATTCAAGAGTGAAAATAAGATGTTATCCTCTCCTTGGCTTCACAGTCCAAAACACACACATTCATTCATACTCACACACGCGCACCCCTTAGCTTAACTCTGTTTTTTCTTTTTGCATTAAGAATAAATGTTCTGTCATGAAACTGTTGAAAAAGAAAAACAGTGACATTAAAGAGTCACTGACAGAAATGCCAAACTCAAAAATTAGCTTAGTAAATAACTTTTTTCTGTTGTTTTGGGTTCACAGTGCAGCGACTATGTGCAGAAGATTAAAGCAAATAGAATTAAAGGAACTTAAACTCAGTTTTACTTATGTGCTGTTCTTTTTTTTGCTGTGAGTACTGTGTGCAGATGATGGAGCGCCATCAAAACCTTTTGTATGAGGAAGAGAATGAGCGTTTGCGCTCTTCTTTTAACTGCCAAACACCAGTCCCTCAACTAATTAGCAGGCAGGGAGAGAGAGAAGGTAACGCAATGTTGAATGAAAAGAAAAGAGAAGAAAGAAAAACTCCCCCTTTCATTTGGTATGGTAATATTTCCTGCTCACATACTCACTGTGCCTATGAGAACAAGCAGTTGGGGGACAGTAGAGACAGGGGGAAGGGAGAGAGGAATCGGAGAGGTGGGAAGCAGGGAGAGATGTACAGAGTGATTTGTTTTTCAGATAGAGGGGAAATGAAGGAAGGAAGTGTGGGAAGATAGAGGAGACACAGAGCTAGAGGAGGCAAAAAGAGGAATGAAAGAGTGATAGAAGAGTGGAAAACTCCCGCTCTTGGACTTATCCCCAGCGGATAAGACGAAGAGTGAGATGTAGTGAGGTTTTTCTATTTGGAGTGCAGAAAGAAAAGTACCTTTGATATGTGAAACGATTTGGGGCATAGAGATGCTGATAGACCGGCAGAAAAGCACAGACAGATGGGCAGAAAGAGGAAAAAAAAGCATGGACAGACGTACAGGAGGGAACTTATTGTAGGTAAGACATCAGATAGACCTCAGGCCAAACAGCATGGCAGACAGATGAGCAGGCAGAGTGACAGAACAAACAGGAACATGCAAACAGCTCAGTGCTCCTGTGGAATTATGTGTCCCAAGACGTGCCCCTGCCTGTGTGTAGTTGTGTCTCTGTGTGTGTCTTTGTAGACTTGTTTCTTTTTGTCTCTTGTTGTTTCTGTGTTGATGCTTGAATGCATACATCGCATTTCAAGAGAATTTTCTTGCTGTTTCACTAAGTTGTGCTAATAATCAGCCAATCAAGCAGTCAGCAGTCCTCTTGATGCTGACTGCAAACATTTATTTGTTTTAATTGTTAGATGTAATCTAAAAATTTAATGACTAAATATAAAAATACCAAACTGCAAGGGTGCAGACCACAGCAGAACTACAAAGCACTTTTTTGATAAGTGGATCCTTGTGCGGACCTTGTGCATGTTGTAATTATGCTGGCATTAATTTTATTCATGTATCCATTGCTTTTTGTTTTTTGTCTCCTTTTGTGCCCCACATTGTCCCCTGCTTATGGATTATTTCTGGCCTTTGCTTCCTCTTCTGTTTCCATCAGTTTTTCGGTTCCTTTTTACTTGTACTCCGTTCTCTCGCATGCAGCACGAAATAGGAACCTCTTTCCCCATTTTGATCTACTCTCTCCCCCTCCCTCTCGCTTCCCCTGGCTTCCCTCCTCCTCTGTGTGTCATACATAATAGGACCAGTGCAGGTCTGCATGTGTCACACATGGGAGGAACTCCTGTGTTTTTTAATACATTTTTAATCCCACCATTTGAAGCCCCCCTTGTCCACTATAATTTGTACTGACTGCTGAACAAAATCAAAGGGCTTGTACTTGCTGCTTCTCGCCTCTGCTGCACTCTGCTACAAAAAAATGCATTTTTTATCACACACACACACACACACACACACACATACAACCACACACACCTTGGTATGTTTATTTTGACATGAAAGTGGGACTCTGAGAGAGCGCTGGCAGTTACAAGTCATTCCTCATTAGTAGCAGTGATTTCCCTATGCTCTCTGCGTGTGTGTGTGTGGTTGAATGTAGTGTTTTTATTTCTAATATAGCAGAGAATACATCAGTATTATGTGCCATTATGTGTATTATTCTTCTCTCGTTAGATTTAAAATTTCAGTGGGCCTTCGATTTTACAGTTTTTTTACATTTTCTCCACTTGCTCATTTATTTCTCCAGTTTTTACCATCCTGATATCACTCTTTGTTTTATAAAAGCAAACATTTCTTTTCTGGGATGATTTTTCTGTACAGTTTTGTTTTGTTTTAGTTTGTTTTATGTATTTTGTATTTTCACGCTATGACAGCTGTGTAGGTTTTAAGTTTCTGTTAATAAATAATTTTTTTACATGGGTATGATATTAAATGTATTATATTACTTATATGTACAGTTTAAAGTATGTCACCGTACACAAATAAAAAATGTACATCCATATATATTTACGCAATGTAATTGTTTTTCACAGTGCGAAAGCTGTGCACCACTCTACAATGACAAGCCATTCAGGTCAGGTGATCAGCTCCAACCTATGAACTGCCGACCTTGTCAGTGTCACAGCCACGCCCTCTCCTGTCATTATGATGCCTTAGCTGATGACCATCCAGATGAGCATTATCGAGGAGGAGGAGGTGTCTGCGACAACTGCATGCACAACACCACAGGTACAGATTTAGCAAAGGCAAATTATATGCTATATGGCTAATGCAGAGGCCTAGGTTTGAATCCACCCCAATGCTGTTTGGTGCATGTCTACCACAGGTCTTTCTCCCAGTCTTCTCTCCAATATAAACGAATCAATGAAACATTTACAAATGCAGATATTGAAAACCCAGTTAATTTTACCAAAAGATGAGATAAGACACTCTGAGTGTTGTGAAGGGCCACTGCAATAAGTTGAACTCAGTTCTTCTCAATATTTATCTCTTTACATCTCTTTATAAGATTATTGGTGTGGTCCTCCACGAGTCCCAGTTTCTAACGTGGCCCCTTGGGAAAATGACTTTCCCATGCCCATAGTAGATTTAAAAAGTGAGGAAAAGATTGTAGAAACACCCTTCAAGTGCATTATGTTGATGTTGTTTAATTACATAGCCTAATCTGAGCAGAGCTAAGGCGAGTGTAAATGAGTAACCCACAATTTGTTGTAACAGTAAAACAATCTAACTCTCGTGTCTTTTGTTACATTAGAGTTGTATAATCAGATGACTCCAGTGATAACCTAAAGCATACTCTGCTTTATTCTCTTGAAAAATAAATAAATAATAAATAAAAGGAAATTAATGTTGTATTCAATACCTAAAACTATTGATTAATACTGAGAAGTCATCTGGAATTTGTTTACTGAGGTCATTTCACTGTGTTTTCTTCATGTCGATGCATTTTACTAATTTGCATGGGCTGTCTTAAATTCCACTTTGTTTTTGTCCTTATAGATACTAATAAACGTAAAGACACTGGTAAATTTAATCGTTCTTATCCCTTTTGGTTCGGACTTATAGCCTCAAATCCCTCCTATGTGTAAATTCAATCATGCAGTAGTTATATTTTTTCGTCAGGCTAAAAAGCATCTTACCATTTAAACAATTATGGTTAAACTGGACATTTTCAGCAGAGGTATCTCTTTTGTGCTCTGTGTGATTTCTATCTATTGACTTTTTTTCACCCTTTATCGCCTTGTTTCTCCATGTTTCCTATCAGGTAAGAACTGTGAGCAGTGTATAAGTGGGTTTTTCAGGCTCGAGGACTGTGATCCCACTTCAGTTGATGTGTGCCAGCCTTGTGACTGTTACACTGCTGGAACGGTCAACGGCAGAATGGACTGTGTGCAGGTAGACACCATTACATTCAATATAGAACGATCTTAATAATCAATACAGGATGTGTATATTAAGACTATTGTAATTATAAATACACTCTTTGAAGTAGTAATTTTACAATAAACATTGCAACACCTATTATGATTGCTGTTAAGGAAATAGCATGCTATTGGTGATACCTTTTAAGCGTCAGCAAATACAACGCAATGGACAAATTCACTTCAACCATGATCCGTCTGTGCAAAGTGAAGAGATATGGTTCTTTGACTCTGTTTTGAAATGCGTAACTTTCACGTTTATAATCTCAGAATACTTACATTTTATTATTTTATATTCACATTTTTATTAGAAAAATTAGAAAAGAAGAAGAAAGTAAAATACCGCTTTACCACGTTAATCTATGATTAAAATCTTTCCCTCTTTCTCCATTTGTCACTTTCAGATAGGAGGTCAGTGTCACTGTAAAGCTGCAGTAACAGGCCGTCAGTGTGCAGACTGTTTGCCTGGTTGGTTTGGTCTCACAGCCTCAAATCCAAATGGTTGCAGTTCCTGTAACTGCAATGGCATGGGTGTCATGAGAACCTCTACAGGGGCAGTTTCCAGCTGCAACCGTTACACAGGACAGTGCCATTGTAAACCCCATGTCACAGGTAAAAAGATCTCAAACCACTGAAGAAAGCTTAGTTTTTACAGGTGTAAATGGTGAAGGTCTTGTTTTTGAAAGAAATCAAAATCTTGCGTTTAAAGTTGTTTGTGTGTGCATCTGTCAAAGGAGACTGTTGGAGCTGCTTCTTTCAACAGCACTCTTTATATGTAGGTGTAAAACATGAGTTTTTTAGGCATCTTCCTAGATTCCTAGATCCTTTTCCTGAAAGTCAAGCATTGAAGTTGAATGTTGAGTTAAGATAATACGCTGAAAAGGGTAAGATCAGCTATCATTTGACCTTGGTATGTTAACACAACAGCAAATCACATCGGCTAAAAAAAAAATTTTTTTTTCACAAAATCTCCTTAATAACTTTTTGTTAATAACTTTTTGAGTTTTTGTTATTCCAATGGTTATTTAATTGTCCAGTAGCAGCGTACATAGGAGTGCTCATTGAGGTGTACGCAAAAGCAAAAAAAGTGGGGATACTGGGTCCAGATGAAAAACATGCACACTGATGAACACACACACACACACACTCATATCCCAAACTGTTGTGGCAGCCAAAATAAACAGGCTTTTCTGCTGGCGGTGCTTCCAGCCGTCGTGCTTCTCTTTGTGATAAATGGTTTCACTCTCTCCCCTGTGTGTCTTTGAAGACCAGGCTCATATGAAATGCAAAACCGGCCAACGCTCCTCAACTCAACGCATCGTGGTTATTGCTAAGCCTTGCTATCAAGGGTCCACATTGCGTGTGTGAGTGCGGGCATGTGTATAAGTGTGTGTTTGTTTGTGTTTATGTGTATGTTTAAAAAAAAATGTATGAATGTGTTCATGCACTTTTGTCTTTGCTTAGCTATGTATTGTAAATTGTAAGAGTTTCTTTGTGTGTGTGTGTGTGTGTGTGTGTGTGTGTGTGTGTGTGTGTGTGTGTGTGTGTGTGTGTGTGTGTGTGTGTGTGTGTGTGTGTGTGTGTGTGTGTGTGTGTGTGTGTGTACACACGCAACCCATCAAGGACTAAGCTGGTATTTAAATCTCTAATTCAATGCCAAGTTGATTAAAACAAACTGCTGCAGCCCCTTGTATTTTTCACACTCCTTCTTACAAGACCCATTTAGGTTTTTTTTCTGTCCTTGTTTGTTTGGTTGCTCCCACAGGTATTTTTCAGAAATGAGATTTGATTATGGCAATTTATTATCGCCAAGCTGATACTTTGAGTAGAGCAATGGCAGGCAAGCTTCAGAAGGACGGAATTGAAATGTGTGCACGGAGACTCAGATACACACATGCAGAAACACATGCACACTCATAACAAGGTGCCAGAGTGCAGTGTGTACATAATAGTGTTTGAAATGGTGATGCATGAGCCTGTTAACCAGCTGGCTACTGATAAAAGGGCTGGCCATGTCCCGAACAACACACACACACATATGCACACGTGGACACCTCAGAACAAAATTACATCCTTTCTGTTCTGATCTAATATCTTCTAACACAGGCTGTTCTCTAATGTTCTCACTTTTCGGTCCCTTTTATTGATCTCTTTTTGCCCCCCTTTTTTCTGTTTGTTTATCAAAAGTCTAATTGCGAAAATATGATTCGTAAATGGTGAGTTGGTCAGGTCACTGCTCTAAAAGAGAACACTTTGTAAGTGATGTTTTTGTTGTAAGTGTATGATTCGTTATAAATTATATCATTTTTGGGGGGAAATCTACCTTGAGTACAATATATCAAATCATTGTTAGGTTTCTAACCATCAGTCTGCCAGCCTGCATATTTACCTGCTAATACACTCAGTTGGACATTTGTACTCTACACACACTGACACATATCTTCATTTCACTACTGTAAAATATGATATATGGAGAGAGATATATTCATATCTATAAAATCATTAAAATGGGCAGACCAGGGGAAATGCCAAGTGTCTACCCCACACAGAATAGGCCCCACACACGCACACACATTAACACAGATGTACAGGTATGTTATTATTAATGTGTGTGTGCGCACACACTTTCATACTCACCCACATATGAACACCCGCTCCCTTATAAACGGCTATGGTGACTGCTTTGCCCCCGAGCATCCATTTAGGGACAGATTGCCTGTCATGGAATACGTATGGCGTATTCAAATACGCCCTGCATGCACACACTGCATAGTTTAACTAGTCGTATAGCCTAAGATTGTTTTTTCTATAAAAACATGCAAATGTATGGACTTTGTGTTTACTAGTATTTGTAATTATTATATGCAGTAATAAACTGCAAAAGAGTGAAAGGAGTAATATTTAATAATGGTGTAATGAAATGCTGACCTAATCAAGTTGAAAGTTAATTAAGACTAATAACTAAACTGAAATGTTAATTTTGCATATGTTACTCTATAGCTCTTTTTGGCCTTTAAAGATAACTCAACTTTTCCTGTTTTACAAAAGATCATATTTTTAAAATTATTTTTCATATCCATCCTTCCATTTCCTATTTTTCCCCCCTTCATTCTTTTCTTGTAGTTGCTTAATTTATTTATTTTCTGCTCAGTAAAATTAAGTGTTTGGCCTTAGGTAAGTGATCCATCATATGTAGAGGGCCTGGCCCTAATGATGGCAGTTTTATACACTCACCCACCATTTCTCTTGCTCTCTCTCGCTTAGACAGACACATACACTTACTCTCTCATACAAAGGTCTGCAAACAGAGGAGTGCTAACTGCTAGTTGGTGAACAAGCGATCATCAATTTTTTTTCTTGTTTCCCATTTTTCTTTCTTTATCTCCCTTTCTCACTCCTGTTTTCATCGCAGGCCTTTCATGTGACCGCTGTGAGTTTGGTTATTGGAACCTTTCCCACCCAGACGGCTGCATGCCATGTGACTGTGACCCTCTGGGTTCCCTCAGTCCATTCTGTGAACCTGAGGGGGGCCAGTGTGAGTGCAAACCTGGCGTCGGTGGCCTGCGATGTGACTCATGCGGTAGAGGCCTGTTTGGTTTGAACCTGGAAGGATCTTGTGCCCCCTGCGACTGCTCACAGGAGGGGACAGTACCCGGGACAGACTGTGATCCTTACACAGGGCAGTGTGTGTGTAAGGCATGTATGACATTTTTACAATGTTTTAGACACTGACTTCCATAAAAATGGAAATAAAGCACAAATTGGAGTTAAAATTCAGTATTTTCTGTTGTAAAATGTTCTGCTTTGATCTTCTGATTATTAATATAATACTAATATAGATTAAATGATAGAAGCACAAAAAGGAAAATAATGCATTATTGCTAGTGTGTGTGTGTGTGTGTGTGTGTGTGTGTGTGTGGTCAGACAGACCGGTTTAATCCTTGGCTCCTGGCAAATTTTTTGTCCAATCCTGATACTTTAAGTTACAAGTTTAGTATGAAATCTTTTCTTTCCACATTTGTTCCATCTTTCTTTCTTCAGGAACATGTTGAAGGCCGTCGCTGTGATTCTTGCCGTCATAATTTTCACACCCTGGAGCAGCGAAACTCTCTGGGCTGTCTGCCGTGTGTGTGTGACATCAGTGGAACGGTTTCAGGGGGTGTGTGTGATATGCAGACCGGACAGTGCCCATGCAAGGAGGGAGTAGAGGGAGTGCAGTGCACCAACTGTGCTCACAACTACTATAACCAGACTTTAGACGTTGAGAGTAAGAGAACCCCAAACTGCAACTTAAATCCATGATTAGTTACACATTTATTTTTCACTCAATAATAAAACACTCAAATGAAACAAAATTGTTAACAAATTATTTAAAAAGTGCAAATTCATTCAGCCCTACTGATTTTGTTTTGTGTCCTATTAGAGGGCTTGTCCCACGGCTGTGTACCCTGTATGTGTCACCCTAAAGGAACAGTCAGCGGGTCAGTCTGCGACAGTGCCACAGGTCAATGTGTTTGTATCCCAACACGCTATGGAAAGGACTGCAGTAGCTGCCGACCTGGTGAGTTCAAAAGAAGGGATGAAAAAATGATAAGAAACTTTCACAAATAACTGTAGCATAAAAGTTCACCAATAAAATGACTCTGAATTTTGAAAAGGGGGGATGGGTGTTTCCGGTCTAAAGCTTTTGCGTTTTTCAGCCACTCTCTGCCAGGAATCAACCATAAGCATCACAGCGAATAAAATGAAGGAAAAAGCATCCTTCAGTTGTGCACCTGTTTGGGTTAGTGTTGCAGGACAAGAGGTTGCAGTTTACGTATAGTGTCAGTGAAGAAGAAGAGCCTTCATATCATTTTACAATGACAAGTTGGGAATTGATGTGTTGATTAAAATGTGTAAAAATAATGAATAAATAGATAATAAAGTAGACATAAAGATAGAAGCTGTCACATTCTTTGTGGGTATAAGGAAACAGATGTATAATTGTGCTATAATGTCTGATCATGCTGATATTTCAATGCATTTCCGCTTCCATTCCTGCAAGCTGACTGTTTTAATTTCCTTAACTGCCAACTCATGGCAGCCATTCAGTATTTCTTGCCCAAGTGGCTAAATAGAATATCTAATTTGTTTATCATCTGGCCGGCCTTGAGAAAAATAAACTGAATTGATTTGTGATTTGGAGCCTTAGTGCTTAATGCAACCTCAGACACAGTTATTGGTTTTGTGTTAAATATTATTACAAATAAATGACAAACGGTGGCTCAGTTTAGTTATTAGCAGTGGCACCAAGTGGTTATTTCAAAATGATAGCAGTTGTGCTCAAAATCAATGAAATTTTGATGTCATTAGTGTAGTTCTGAAAAAAAAATGAATCACAGTTGACATTGTTTGGCATATGCAACAGACAATTGTGCTCTTACAGGGTTTCTACCATTGTCTGTTTCTGTTTCTCACCGGAGTATCTCTCTATCAAAAAACTTTTGGGAAACAAATAAAAGGCGATAAAGGTCTGGATTAATTATTTTCGATGCAATATAACATGAATGCTTGAAGTTAAATCTTCCAATAGCAGATCCTGGTCTTAGAATGACAAATGTTGATGATGTTTTATAAAACATCAAGCATTATCATGTGGATTTTCAAAAAAGTAAAAAGAAAATTAAGCAAAGAATAAAGAAGCTAAATATTTTTTTACATTTCTGTTTACATTACATTTGTGGCAGCAGTAGCTGAATAGCTGATCAATAGCTGAGTCCATGGACTATTATACCGCCTAGGGACCGACTGGGGTTCCAGCACAGGAGCTGTTAAGGCAATCATCATGAGGAATATGAAATGTTTGAAAAATAATATCAACAGGGATGCGTTCAATTACACCGCCAATAGGACAAATCCAGAAAATCTTTGCCATCTCATACCACAATAACTGCATTCATTTTAGATTTAACCTCTACATTGTATCATATTTCAACCCAATATTCAATTCAATTCAATTTTATTTATACAGCACAAAAATCACAACAACAGTCACCTCAAGGTGCTTTATATTTTAAGGTAGACCCTACAATAATACATACTGAAAGAAAACTAACAATCATATGACGCCTTATGAGCAAGCACTTTGGTAACTGTGGGAAGGAAAAACTCCCTTTTAACAGGAGGAAACCTCCGGCAGAACCAGGCTCAGGGAGGGGCGGGGCCATCTTCAACGACAGGTTGGGAAGAGAGAAGGAAGACGGGATAAAAGGCATGCTGTGGAGCCAGAGATTAATAACAAGTATGATTCAATGCAGAGAGGTCTATTAACACATAGTAAGTGAGAAGGGTGACTGAAGAAGAAATACTCAGTGAATCATGGGAATCCCCCAGCAGCCTACACCTATTGCAACATAACTAAGGGAGGATTCAGGGTCATCTGATCCAGCTCTAACTATATGCTTTAGCAAAAATGAAAGTTTTAAGCCTGATCTTAAAAGTAGAGAGAACTGGAAGCTGGTTCCATTGAAGAGGGGCCTGAAAACTTAAGGCTCTGCCTTTTAAATATTCTAGGAACAACAGGTAAGCCTGCACAGATATCACAGGAAAGCATGTAATAGACACACTGGTCCACTGCATGTATTTCGCGCTTTGTTCCACTTTGTTGTGTTTAAATACGTTTCCTTTTTTAGTATAATTTTTTTACCTTTATCTATTTTGGTCTTTTAGTTATTGTATCAATGAGTTATATCTTGACTGCTGTAAGTCTCAACAAACTTTTAGGATAAATGAAGTTTCTTATTCTCAGTTTTGTTTATTATTCTTATTAAGGAAATGACCCTTGAGCTGTCAGACTCATATCAAAAGACTGCAGTGTATAATTAATTGCATGCTCATTACTTTATGTTATACTTATCTTTTCGCAGGCTACTACTTTTCTCCGGATCAGGATACATGTTTGGAATGTGACTGCCACCCCATTGGAGCTTTGCATCGCAGTTGTGAAAGCCAGACTGGACAGTGTGTGTGTGCCCATCCCTCAGTGGGAGGCCGACGTTGTGACCAGTGTCGTGAGATGTTTTTTGGATTCAACCCTGGTCTGGGCACGTAAGTATAAGTTTGTTTCTATTAATTGCACCACTTGTATAAACACACACATCTCATGCACAAATTCAAACACAACAGCAGATGCAGTGTCTGTGAAGACAGTTTACAGATTGCTAGGCAGACATATGACTTACATGAGTTAAGAGCTGCTTTGACCTTTACCGCTCATGTCTCTACCTGCGGGCTGTCTTGCACACACACACACACACACACACACACACACACACACACACACACACCTCAAACACTTATACACAAATGTTACTTTACACTTAACCTCCATGTGATGGTGGTACGCACATGCACATCCGGTCCTCTCGACAGGGTGTCACAGCAGATAGATGGTGCGCAAACTGTTTGACTAGTGATCCAGTATGTATGTGTTTGTGTGTGTGTTAGCTGACCTTGCCTGATTGCTGTATTCTCCAGTGTTAAAACATTAAAGGATGAGATCAGGCTGTGGCTGAGATCTCCTCACAGTAGAGAGGGATCGGACGATGGAGGGAGGAAAAGCAACAGTAATAGAGTTTACTTTGCAAGGACACTTGAAAAGAAAATCACATGGAAGAAAAGACTTGACTAATAAAACATAAGAGAGAAAAGCAGGGTTGGTGATGTGAGTTGAGTGGGTAATATCAGCGATGCGAAAAGAAAATCAGAGATGCTCAGACAGATTTTGCAAACGGCATTAATGAACAAAATCCAGAATTATCATTTAAACTGGTGTTGTTTGGTTGCTGGTTGTTTGTTTTTTTTCCGTATCACACTTGTAGAGAAAAAAAAGACTAGCCAAGTCATGAGTTATTACTCGTTAATCTTCTGCTGGTCTCTCCACTTGATAAATATCAAGTAACACATGTATTTTTACATGTGTTTAAATATGGATGCTCTTAAGCAAGACTTCTTGGATTTTTTTTTTTTTTGAAGTAGTCTTCAGAAATAGTTCCCCTTGATTCTTAAAGAACAATCCAAAACTCTTGTTTAGATGTTCACTACCTTTTGTTCCATTCTCTGTCAGGATTATGGCACACTACTTGAATAATGTTGATTCCAGCTGTTGAGTAAGTCCAGGCTCAGGGGAGGCAAAAGGATCATCATCATGCTCAAAAATGAATCCACGTGGTTTCAGAATCTGACCGTATTTTTTTGTGTTTGTAATTCCATCCACTTTATTAATATCCACAACACCCCAGACTGAAATGTAGCTCCACAGCATCACAGAGCTTCCACTGTGTTTCACAGATGGCTGCAGACACTCACTGTTGTACCTCTTTCCTAATTTAAGGCAGTTACACGGGGTTGCAAAAAACCCAAAACAAAAAACGAAATTCAGAATTACCAGGGTCTGAACTTGCCGTGTAACCTGTATACACAACTTTTTTGCTGAAAATTGGTCCCTGAAAAACTGTGGAAAAAAATGGAATTGGCGTTATAACGTTAAATATAACTTATAACTTATTATTGATTCATAGGTCAGTATATAGTGGCTTAACAAACTGCAAAACATTCTACTGAAACAATCCAGAGGAAAATCTCCAGAAAGTTTGCAAACCTATTGCTGAAAAGCACTAGAAAAAAATTTAAATGGTCAAAAAAATCAGGCCCCTTTAAAGAAATGACTAAAAAATTAGGTATAGCTCAAGGTTTTTGCAAAGTACTATATGTAAATGCAGAAATCTCATGGTGATGCGAAGATATTTGGTACCATAAATTTTTTTGGTACTGCCTATGTACCTGTCTCATGTTTGAGACTGGTTGCATAAAAGTAAACAAATGTCTCAATGACATTGTGCATGTTGCTGGAACATTTTCTCAAAAATTAAATAAATTGTACTTCTTTTTGCTATTCTGTTATTTATTTTTTACACAAACACCTTACTGTGTTAAAAATCTGGTTGAATGATATATGTTATATGCCGGTACTCTTAAATCCTCTCTCTCTCAGTAACGCACACATCTGGTACTTTGAAGGCTGATGAAAAAAGAAAGACTGGGTGTGATGTTGGCGTTTTCTTTCTCCTTGGGAATGGAGTGAAGGTCGAGTCACTATGGCATTTGTATGTGTGTGTATTTGTGCCTCCGTGTGTGTTTGTGGGAGCACCAGTTGACAGGACAAATTTGCGGCTCGTTATGAAGCTGTGGCTTTTCACACAGCAATAAAGAAGGTGCAGTGTTGTGCGTGCGTGCGTGCGTGCGTGCGTGCGTGCATGCGTGTGTGTGTAGTTTTGGGGGGGGGGTCAACAGAGGGAGAGCAACTGAGAACATATGAGTACAATATGCTGTAGAATAAAAAAAAAAAAGCACACATGGATAATGTCTGTATGTGTGTGACAGTAACATGGTTTGTACAGTTTTACTCTGCTGGAGCGCTGTGCATGTGTGTGTGCCTAAAATCCTCCTGCAAGCAGACTATTGTAAGTGTGTGTGTGTGTGTGTGTGTGTGTGTGTGTGTGTGTGTGTGTGTGTGCGCGCGGTCTGAGGTGTGAGGTAGCTGGCCGGATGATCACCCACTTCCCATCCCCTGTGAGGGTAACACCACACTGCTGACCCAGACACATGCACCGCCAGACACACACGAACATATAGTCACAAGCGCTCACACTTCGACAACTTGAGGAGAAATGCAGCTTTTTTGGCAAAGTTAGCTTCACAGCTACTATATAAGGTGGTGGGTGGGCTAGATGGCAGTGAGAGTCTCGCTCACAGTGTTAGGGAAAAGATCCACCACCTTTCATTCTCACACATGCCCAGTTGTCTTTGAGCAAACTTTTGCAGCTAGATTTAACAATGCACTTTGCTTTCTTTTGTACCCCACCCCAATACAGAAACACACCCGGTCAATAGTATTAACAAAATTACATTTTTTTTCCTACTGTGCAGTTATCAAACTACAGAGTGTGAATTTTATTATGTCACTTAAAATCATTTTAATGATCAAGAGGTTTTTTATGCCAGTGGTTATGTTGTGTATTGATTTTTTTTGTCTTTGCATGTTACTGTGAACCATATCTTTTTAGTTATAAAAGAAAGTGAGATTTCTTTGTTTTTCTTCTCTTTTTAATAAACAGATGCCATCCTTGTGCATGTGATCCAGTGGGGAGCATCAATGGTTCGTGCCATCCGGACACAGGGATCTGTGCATGTAAGCTGTTGGTAACTGGAGATAAATGTGATTTATGTCAACTTGGGGCAAGTCATTTCGATCCTGGGAACCACTTTGGCTGCACTAAAGGTCTGTTTTACGTGTTAATAAACACACACATCAGAGCACCAACATGCCAGTAATCAGCCAGTAATCCTCAGTACATCAGTGTGAAAGTTAACATAGTACTTTTTCTAAGTTTTAATTTGTATTTTGTGTGTTTATTTATATACTTGTTTTTGTCTCTTCCTGGGCAGCACCCTCCCAGCAGCCTGCACCAGTAGGTGATGCACTCAGTTACTCATCTATTCGTCTTTCTTGGCATCCACCGGACTCCCCAAACTCTCACATACTCAACTACACACTCATTAGGGATGGACAGTCAGTGCATACTGTCCAAAGTCGCTATCCTTTTAGTATGTATCGACACAGCGTATCACACACATGTAAATATTCTTTGGTCTTTCTCCTCCCTAAATTAATTTCCTACCTATTCCTTTGTTCTTTCCATTTTAAGGCCCTGAATCTTTTGAAGACATTAGTCTGTCTCCCTTCACCAACTACTCTTACTGGCTTCTAACAGCTAATGTAGCTGGTGCGACAACAAGTGCATCAGCTTCATATCGAACTTTAGGTGCACCACCTGAAGCAGACCAGCTCCATTTAAATCTTGTGGGAAGACCAGGTCCAACTAGTGCTAGCTTTAACTGGAGCACACCACGAAATGATACAGGCCCAGTGGAGAGGTAAGTAAAAAGGGGAAAAGAGGGAGGTGTGGTTAAAGACTTAGAGGCATACCGCTTAGGATGGAAAAGAAACATATGAGTCTTTAAATGCACAAACCATTTTCAGCTGTCACAAATGTGGTAGAAGAAACTGGGATGTGATTTGCACCAGCAGCCTGCTTCCATAGCTTTAAATCACTGTCTTTATTTTGAACCAGTGACCGTACAGTTTACGTGGTATGCATCTTATCCTGTAGGCCTCTGTGATGTTCCAGCACTAGTTTTAACTGAAAGATGTTGAGTGATTGTGAGCAATGAAGAAATACAGACAAAAAGAAATACTTATTACTGTTGTTGTCACACATAGGTTTGTGTTATCCTCCATGGAGTCATCCAGTGAAGCAGAGCCTGCCATTCACTACACAGGCTTATCTACAGAAGCTGTGTCAAGTGGTTTAAAGCCCTTCACCCAATATACTGTAATACTAGAGGTAGGTATGACAAATGTCCACTGTTTATGGCACAACTGAGTACAAAGATATGTATTAATCAGCGACAATGTTACAACCACCTGACTAATGTGGTGTAGGTCCTCCTCATGTTCCCAAAAAAGGTCTAAACTGTGATGCAATCCCATATGTCCCATTGTATCAGGCAACTGGTCCTGTAACTTTGGAGTTGAGGCACCCAATGATTAGACTCCTTGAACTCTTTGTCTTGTCCTATTTTATTACCCTGCTGTAAAAAACAATCAGAAAACAACATTTCCAAGAAGGGGTATTCATAGAATCCAGTCATTAGGGATTGGTTTTACAAAACCTTTGAAAACTTTTCAATTCAATTCAGTTTTATTTAAATAGTGCCAAATCACAACAACAGTTGTCTCAAGGCACTTTACATTGTAATGTAAAGACCGTACAATAATACAAAGAAAACAGAGAAAACCCCATTTTACCCCCTATGAGCAAGCGCTTTGGCGATAGTGGGAGGGAAAACCTCCCTTTTGACAGGAAGACACCTCCCGCCGAACCAGGCTCAGGGAGGGGCAGCTCTCTGCTACATCTGCTTCACATTTCTTTGCTCTCAAATAGGAGCACCTTTTTCCCTTTTTATGTTGAGTGTCACTGGTTAATCAGTTTTTGTGAAGCAGTCTGCATTAAACTAAACAAGAAACAGGTGTAACCTTAGAAACCAGTTATTATTGTGAAACCGGCCCCCGATTTTGCTACCTTCTTCCATTTCCATTATTCTTTCAAGATACTTACATGCCTGTAATGGTGCTTTCAGTGGGACAGCGTTCTGACACCATTCTGTCTTAGCCAGTATTAAGGGTTTCTGTCATTTGTGCAGTTCCTCTGTGAGATTGAACCACTTATGTCAGCCTTTACTTCACACGTGAATCAATGGGACTTCTATGCCAGTGACACAGTCACTGGTTCATCAGTTGGAGCACCATGGTAGTTACTACACACTGCATTTACGGACCACCACACAAGGCTTGCTATTTAAATATACCGTACTCTTTCCCAGAACCATCACAGTTGTTCACCCATCTGTGTTTTTAATGTTGTGGCTGATGGTAGCTATAGCTTTAAAATAATATAGAAAGTAAGCTTGAACTACTTTTTAAAAATATTTATATTTACATATTTACATTATTTACAGACTAAAAAATAACAATGAAAACTGTTTAACCTTTTCAACAGGCGTGTTCTTCTGGGGGATGCACTTCTAGCCCACCACTGTCTCTTCTGACAGCCTCTGCCCCCCCACAAAACCAGCCCCCTCCTAGAATCACTGCCATAGGACCTCATACTCTGCATGCTTCTTGGGAGCCCCCCAGTGAGCCTAATGGTATGACCACAAATATACACACTCGTATGGTAATCTCATCTAATGTGTAATACTTACTTTTCTGCTTTTTATCCATTTTACATTATTCCTTGTTCTTCTGTCACACCAACTCTCTTCTTGTACTCTTTCACTTTATCTATAACTCTTCTCTGTGATTTTCTCTTGTCCATCCTGGTCACTCCCAACGTAACCCTTAGCATTCTGCAGCAGTATCACTGTCTACATACCATGCATCATAGAAGGTCTCACTGCCAAGAGAAAAAAATTGCTTATAGCTTTGCAATTAAGAATACATTGTTTATTTTAAGTAAATAACAATTGCATTATAATGTTAATGCCTGTTTCAAAATTAATAATACAGTAGAATAAATGACACACATTTTGTACATGAAACACTTACCTAGTGGCAAAGCTTCAGGGCTGTGTCATTCAAGACACATGAGAGTCAACTTAAACCAACTCACACACACACAAATGCACACACACACACACACAGAAATACACACTGAACTGGAACTGCCTTTTGTAAATCCAGAGAGCTTTGTATTGGCTCTAAGGCTCAGTGTAAAACAAAGCCCTCTAACCTGGGTTTCTCTCTGCCTGTGTCTCTTTTTTCCCTCCCCATCTGTTGATCTGTTTCCCTCGCAGTGTCATATAAAGCTCACTTAATATGGTTTTGTGTGTCATTTCATTGTCATTAGTTAATCATTTAGCATCCTTCTCACCTCTCCATTTTGATTTTGTTCTCTGTCCTTATCAGGCAATCTTTATGTTAGTTCTCCATTTCAGTCGTCCCAGCTCCGTGCATTCAAAGTGAAGCATTCAATGAGAAGTCAAGTTAAAGTAACTCTTTTATAATACGGCTATTCTTGCCTGTGTGGTCAGTGCTTCTGTGAAAATAATAAGAAACTGAAGTGGTGTTCGGGTGGAAATGATCAGTTTTAAAATGCACACATCTGCCTACACCAGTTTTTGTTTTTCCTCATTGAGTTGAGGGACAGACATCATAACGTGCATCTGGTTAGCAGTATTGCTAAGACCTGCTCAGTACTTATTTGCAAATGTGGAGCCTCTCCATAATGGTGGGTTTGTACCTTATTTTTTGCTGTGTAACATGTCTTCTGCTTTTTGGCGCTTTTTGGCACTACTTTTTGCACAAGTTTTTCATTTTTATGTAATTTTATAATTGTATATAAGCTTTTAATTTTTTCAATGAACTTGGAGAGTAAATACTGCTAAAGAATGAATATATCTATTATAGATTTTCTATTTTCCAACATTTAATGATCTACTAGTGATGCAGAGGGATTTTCAGTAAAGTTATTAGGAGTTCCAGAGAGTAGTTTGATTGGCTAAGGATAGTTAACTGTTGTTAAGATTTCTAATAAACTAAATTTGTTGCAGTTGTAGAAGCTACACTTTTTATATAATACATAATACCTAATCATTTAAAGTATAAAGAATAAAAACCTACGTGACATCAAAGAACAGTAAAGGAAAGAAGTAAGAGCATGTTAAGCTCAGGGCAAACAAAGCTGCCAAAACAGACATTTGCATTACCGTATTTGTTTTTATTTATAATTTATATTTCTATCATTTGAAGTGTTATTTTATCACCACAACAATTGAAAACCTTTAATCGTACACAGAGGATTTGTAGATTTCATACTTGTTTTCATGGTGCTCTCTCCTCATTTTAACACAATGTTGTTTTCATTTCAACAAGTCGTCAACAAAACTGCATTGCATCCATTACTATTTACTAATTATATTCTATGTTGTTTTTTTTTTACTTCAACATTTGTAGTAATCACGATATGAATTTGAAAGGACTATTGTTACTATTACTAACAATAACTAAAGTGTTGTGTTAGAGCACAAATAAACTGTGCAGACAGTATTTTCCTAACAAACCCTGCAGCTGCAGCTGTTGCTTTCCTTCTTTAATTTCCTAAATAATTGTTTCGATGAAGAGCTTTTGTTTTAGCAGACATCAGAGGTAATCTCAGAGACTGATTTAACATTCGTTTTCTTTTTGTACAGGTGTTATCACAAAGTATGAGGTCTTTCTCCGTGGGCCAGTGGAGTCACAGAACCTTTCGAGTCTTGCTATTGAAAAGAGGGTGTTTTTCAGCTCTGGTTGGCTGGATCCAAGTGTCTCCTTAAGTTCCAACATAGCCAATAAAAGCTTAATGTCACCCCCTGAGACCAGTACTAATGTAACTGGTCTAGAGGCTTTTTCAACATACCAGATGAGAGTTGTAAGCACCAATATTGCAGGAAGTTGTACATCTGGGTGGACCTCAGCACGCACCATGGAGGGAGGTTTGTATATCTCGTGTTCATGATTTCAACAGCTGACTTTTACTCACTGGGTGTATTTACAGTAAGTTAAGGAATCAGGGAAATAACCAAGTAAAATCTAGTTAGGCACTGTAGCTGTGTGAAACAAAAGCCTTCAGTGGTTAATGTTTTCTGGGCAATTATCAGAAAGGGGCTTGCCCAAAGATGGCAGTTCCATTTCAGTGTTAACGGGCTGACTTTTATCCAGCTGGCAACCATCAATGACTCAGTGGTGTGTCCAGTATGGATTTTTTAAGCTAGGTTTTCCTTTCATGGCCTTCCATGGCTGAATCAGAAAAATCCGATTCTGTATTACACCTATATTCAGACAAAATGATTCGCATTCAGACACTCCAAAGAGCTTGCTTAAAATTTAAATGAGTTAAATTTTTAACTTATGATGTTAAATTAAGGCCTGTCAATAACTGATGGACCCCAGATCTAAAAACAAATTGGAATTGAGTGACATTTTGGTTAAAATGTAGCTACACACCAGATGCCATTGCTGTTGGTTAAATGATCTTTTGTACTATATTAAAATTAGTGAGTATTTGTGAGATAGATTGTAGAAAAAGAAAGCAGGGAAGGAAGGAGGAAAGAAAAACTGTGTGTGGGGGAGGGGAAACTCATTAAGGTATTTGAATTTCAAAGGGATGATATGGCTCATTAGGACTAAATGATTGCCTCCAACGTCACTCTAAGCTATGTGTCTGGATAACAAGCATATGATAACACCATTTTGAATGTGGGATGTGTGTCAGTGTTGGTGCGCGTACATGGGCTGAGTTAGAAAGAAAGAATATGACTGTGGTTATGTCTACCGTGAATCACATTTCACAGCATATTTCACAGTTAGATGGCATCAACAGCAGAATAAAGAATCCTTCTCTCTAATCTGTCATGTAATAGTGGCTATCACAACCATAGAATTATGAAATACTTAAATCCATTAAGACCACATAATATCCACTAACCTCTCTGAATATGTCTTTTTGTTAGAATACAGAAGTTCATGTGAGGCAGCAGTGCTAACCCCTGCATCACTATGCCACTTCAAGAGTTGGCTTAATAAACATAAAAGGCTGTTAATGAATACCTAAAAGTGACTTTAGAAGCAAACCTAAAATTAGATAACAAGTGATATAAGTTGGGGCTTGATTTGTTAAGAACAGAAACACAAAGCCAAGGTATTTATAAAACACTTGTTCCTAATCTTAAAAACAAAGACATAACTATAACCAAACACCAGCACTACACATACAATAAAAGAAGCAGCAAATGAATGAATGAATTACTAAAAAAGCAGTAGTTGCACAGAAAATATCCATCATATCAAGCGGTTTGGAATTGTATTTGTACTGATATAATACAGAACAAGGTTAGTTACCACTTGCATGTCTGAGAGGCAAAATCATGAATTTTTCAAAACCATCCTGAGGAGGACAGACCTTTGACCTTTGTTATCCTGGAGTATTGTGTTCTCCATGTTTGTTGGGAAAGTGATGCAACAGTGTATTTAAACTTTCAAACACATGTTACAGGTCTAACAAACTTGAAAATGAATATTTACTATGGCCACCTTTTATTTCTCAAAGCAGCCTGAGCTCTCTTAGGTAAGCGTCCTTGTTATTTCTTGAAGCAAACTTCAGGAATTGCTTTCCAGGCTTCTTGAAGGACTTTCCAAAGTTCTTCTTTGGATGTTGGCAGCTTTTTGTTCCGTTCTCTATCATGATGATCCCACACTGCTTCATTAATGTTGAGGTCCAGGCTCTGGGGAGGCCAGTCCATGACTGATAGTATTCCACTGTGTGTTTTTCTAGGCAGGCATGCTTTTACAGCATTGGCCGTGTTTGGGATCATTGTCATACTAAAAAATGAAGTGTTTGCCAATCAGAGGCTTTCCAGATGGTATTGCATGCTTGATCAAAATCTGATGGTACTTTTCTGCATTCAGCACCACTGACTGGATTGCAGCCCCAGACCATGACAGAACCCAGGCTTATCGCCAAGATTCTGATTTTGGATGGGCTAGCGTAATTTGGGCTTTTAATTAAGGTAGTTAATGTTTTTAATACTACTGATTCTATTTATTACAAGCAGGTACATGTATGTGTATAAATTAAGAAAATATTGCTTGATCTTGATTATAATTTTTCATGGGTTTTATATATAGCAAGATAGCCTATCCAATCATTTAAACAGAATTCCAGTTGTAATAAGATAAAAAAAAAATATTTGAATGATCACTGTCATATAAAGAAGAGAGAAACAAGGAGAGGACAAAAGAGACTATTGAGTGAGCTACAGTACATTGACTCAAAGGGAGCAGTACACTGTGTTGTAATTTTCAGCACTAACCACGATGTACTTGCCCCCCCCCCCCCCCCCCCCCCCCCCCCCACACACACACACACACACACACACATATATAGATTCAACTAAAGAAATTGGACAAATTATGTCTTTTGTGACAGGCTCCTTGTAACAAAGTGTCTAAAGATACTTTTTATATATTGGGTTATGTTTAGCTAAGTTGCCTACCTGTGTAGACACAACTCTGGGTCATCCCTTCAGTTAGGTGCCTTTTTATGATTGAATCAGGTCATTGTTAAGTGGGTTAGAAACGAGAAATATTCCTATAAAAATGGTCATGTGCAAGGAGTGTACTGAAAATTAGTGAAAAATTAGTGAAACCCCCTCACTTGAAACTGTACTTGCTGTGCTGCAAATTGCTGATTTGCTAAGTATTTACCCTGCTGTAAAATTATTTTTTTGCATTGGTGACTTTGTTTTCAGTTTGTTACAAGTTTGTAAGCTACATAAGAAGAAATTAGCAGGAAAGAGCTGTTGTTCAGAGAGCAGGTTGCGGTCTTCCTCGGTGTAAATGTCTCTGATTAAAACCTTTATAATGCTGCTTTATACATAATTTTGGCTGCATTGAAATTAAATCTGTATACAGATAGACAAATGCCTAATCTACAGACCCCCTGAAAAGTCACAATGTGTATTAGAGTGTTAGCTTGCAATCAGATTTACTTTACCCTGTAATAACTTGTGTGTTAGCTTAGGATATGCTTATGCTCTTTGTGCTCTCTGTAAATAGCTGATCTGTGGCATGGAGGTCTGATAATGAAAACGGTGCAATATGTGTTTCCAGTGCCAGAGTTTATGGCTCCTCCAGAAGTGTCCGCACTGTCGTCTACCAGTCTTAAAGTAACCTGGAGCACTGCTGAAGACCACGGGGTCATCGCCAGAGGACAGGTGACAGAATATCGAGTCAACCTGGTAACCGAACAGACCAACAATCCATATGCCCCTCCGGTTATTAGTCAGGTAAGCACATTCACACATAAAATTGGAAATAATTGCCAGGACAACCTACCAAAAAAAAAAAGAGCTTACCTGGCAGAAATGTAATATACAGCAAATGACATTTATTTTGAAGATAAATGCTTTCGTATTAGGTCATTTTCACTAACTTTTCACAATGTAGGGATTTTCTAAAAACAAAAAAAAATGGGATAGTCTCTTTGTTCTCTTCTGTTTCTGTTTTTATATTCCTTGTCCCTGTGTTTTGCAGGTGTTGCATAGAGTGGGCCCATCATCCCATCCAGTTTACGTAGTGAAAGGATTGAAACCTTATCACGTGTACAACTTCACTGTTACACTCTGCACAAAAGCAGGTTGCATTACCAGTCTGCCAAGCACTGGATGGACCTTACCAGCAGGTAGAGCATAAAGATTTATGCAAAACACACACAGACATAAACAAATGCACGCTTCTCGGCAATAATGAAATACTGATAGTTCCCAAATATTGTCCTTTTTAAAGTATAATAGTAGTTATTTTACATAGTGTGGTGTTTGCATAACAACTGCAAAACAAACCTCTGACATATGCACACACAAACAGACACACACACCCAAAAGCACTCAGTCAGTCATCGGGTACTTGAGTGGCGACAGCATTGGTCATGTTAACTAGGGGGGATATTCATGGTGCACGGCAGTAAAAACAATTTACTGTTAATTACAAGGAGAAAAATGTGGCGTAGCACACACTTCCTGCTGGCCATGAATCAAACACACACAGAATTACAGAAACACATATACAATCCCTCTCGCTCTTCTGTGGATTTATAACCTTTATGGAAGTAGGATGAATTAGCTATGTTTAATAACTCAGGCACAAATCTCTGGTGCCTAGATGAGCACTAATTGATCAGTGGACGGTGACATGGACACACACAGAATACTGATTTAATGTCTTTTTCTGTCTGTCTTGATAGTCTGTTGCTTTCTCAGCCCCCCCGTCCATCTTTCACTTGCTATCTGCTGGGCTCTTTCACTCACACACAAATAGCACATGGCAGCAGAGGAACATGAATCACTCTGAAATATACATATTGCACTCAGAGGCGCACTTGACCGTGCAACACACTTTTCCATCTGTTCACTCACGGTGTCTACGCTTGCTGCTCATGTTATGTTTTTGTCTTTTTTGTTTTGTTTATCTCTTTAGGTGAATAGACAATGGGCGCGCAGAGTTGTAAAACAAAAACCTTTCATCTATAAATACTTGCTTAGGGAATTCAGCTTTTGAACATATTCTGAACAGCTACATCTGTTGACATAGGGAATATTTTCATTTCATACAATTCTCAAAAAGTCATTCCTTGTGTTTATTGTGATGAATGATGCTTCATATTGTAATTGGTGGACTTTTTAAATGTATTTTTAATGGCTACATCTGTTGACACAGTGACAATGTTTATTTTAAGTGATTCCAAAGACTTCTCTTGACTGTAATACAGTACAGTTCAATATGGCTTATTGTACCCAGTTGACTTTTTGAATGTATTTTTAACAGCCACATCTGTTGCCACCGTTTTGTTTCATCCAACGCCAAAGATGTATTTTGTTTCAACTATAAGAAATGATAATGGCATATGCCGTTTAGCAGATTTTTTTTTTTTTAAGCTCAAAACAATTTGCATAGCGTTTGCTCCTCCACTGGGTGTTAAGCTTCTGCTGCATCAGATTACTTTTTTTCTTCTTTCAGTTTAGCAATAATCTTTGCACTTGACAAAAAATATTTAACAATAATCTTTAAGACCTCAATCTAACATGCACTGGGCGAATACTGTTACATTCCTTTATAAAAACATGGTAGCATATCAGTAGGGAGTTGTAATTAGAAGAATTATACAAATTCTGAAAAGCTGCTGGCGTCTTTTTATTTTTGTTTGGTTTTACTTCAAATGCATCTGTTGGAAAAGCCTCTTTTTGCATGCTGTTGTTAGTTGTCTACAGTTATGTACTTTTTGGACCACTAATAACCCCATTAGAAGTCTACTGCCAAAATAAAGAGGTTTTTATAAGGCTGGTGGGGTATTGTCGTCAAACATATGGACACCCACGTTTGTCAATATGATAACTTGAGAATGAGGCAGCGTAGGATTTTGGTAGGTGCAGCTACTAAAAGTCTTGAACGAGTTCAAGTCAGAGTGACCTTAACCTCAAGGTCAGAGGTCAACTTTTCTGAAAATCACCTAGAATCTTTAAATTTATGTCATAGATGCTGGAGAGGCTGGGGGTTAGCACTTTTTTATTAATCTTTTTTTTTTTCGTCATTGGAGCTCTTTCCCAGCCTGTAAAATCTGGATTGACTCATTGTTTTCTGCTCTGCTTCTTGTATCCCCCTGCAGAGACAATCTTGGATTATACATATGTGCACATCTTAAAATGTGCCCTTCTAATAAAGAAGTGCCTCAGCACTGGCTACAGCACAATTAATAAAAACCCTTCCTATTTGGGACACCAAACTGTTTGTTGACTGAAACCTTCTTTAGTCAACAAAAAGGTCTCCAGCTTTTCTCTTGCAAGCTGAATGAAAGGAACATGACCTGAAAAAACCTCTGTAGTAGAAATATCTTCACATTCAGTGGTACTCCTCATAAGGTGTACTTGAGCATGATACAGATGCTCTGATAAATCTTCCACACATGACGCTGGGCCATTAGAGCCAGCTACCATCTGCTGTAAGTGAACAGACAGCATCTGTGAATCCACCGGAGTTACACCGAAGCACATGACTAAACATTAGCGCGCACACTGAGACAGACGTAACGACTCAAGGAAAGAGGTCTCCTGTCCACCTGTGTTGATGCATTTGCAATTGTTTCAGTGTGTGTGTGTATCTTCCCACAAAGTTATTGATCACAAAGTAAAGTGAGTGGCTAATCAGGGTCTGATGGTGATGTTTTATGTATCCTACATCCATAAAGTCTTGTTCTACAAGACATGCACACAGAGACACATACACACGTGCACTCACACTGTAACACCACTCAACAGAACAGGAACTTTATTGATTTACGCATAATTGGCCTGAGGCCCTTCTTGAGAAGAGAAATATGCATGGCAAGGGATCGCCATGTCAATAAGTGGTGTGCTTATGTGCGTGGTGTAACTGTATGCTAAGAGCCTGTTAAGACATGTCAGTTGCTGTAAAAACAGGAAACACACACACACACGCACACGCACAATTGCTCCTGGGAGCTGGCCCATGATTTAGCTGCTTCATTACCATGTCGGCAGCTAAAATTAACCTTTCTGGTGGACTGTTAACCTTGTGTGTGTATGTGTGGTGTGTTTTTCCGTATACTCATAATAAAGCAAGTGGGTTTTGTCAAACTTGATGTGTCATAATGTTAAGTTAATTTCACTAAATGAACAAGCAGATTCAATAAATGAATACATGACATGCAGAAAATATACAACCAGATTGTACAATCAGCCTGGTCAGTAAGAAAGAAACTGTCTTTCATGATTCAAACATGAACACACACTCAAACTCTATCAACAACGATAACACTATCCTATAGTTCTGTCACATTTGAAATGTTTTTCTCTAATATGGACATCTGTGTCCAGGTTTTATTGTGTTTTAGACTTGTGTCGAAATACAACCCGGTCATTGCTGGGAACTAATATTAATTTATGCTAGTAGATATTATCCCCAGTAATGCAATAACTGATTAAGTGATCAAAGAACATAAGCTGCTGGATGACATTTGACATGTTGGTGCACAAATAGAGAGAGCATGTTAACTGGCTGCTACCTCTAACCTGCCTGTTAAACACGCATTTCAAGAAGAAGAAACGTGGGTCATATATAAGGAGGAAGGTGCATTCAGGTAAATTATGTCTACATTATCTGGGGGAAATGTAGCTAGGCAGCATCAGATGTTAGTCTGTATGATGGCTCTAGGTATCAAGAAGAGGAAGCGAGTGAAGGCAGAGGAAGAATGTCGTTCAGAGTTTGGCGAGTAGTTGATACAGGCTCTGTGTGGTAAGGAAGAGTCACCAGATGACAAAGAAAGCATAGTCAGGGGTGCACATAAGTGGTTCGCAGGTGCACATGTGCTGTCAAAATAAAAGACGCGCACCAGATAAGAAGTTGCAACGCGCGTTTGCGTACATAAGATTTTCTGGAGAAGGACAGACATTTGTTTAGAACTCTTAAAGATGTCGAAGAAGCAAGCTCCTTTAAGCAATTACTTTGGTGTTCCTCCACCTCCAAAGAAATGTCAGGAGTCCGAACCGCAAAGGAAGCGCGAATTCTCGGAAAAGTGGTTGCAGGAGGTGAGCTGGCTTCAAACAAATGCCAGCTCACCTCCTGCAACCACTTTTCCGAGAATACACATTCTGTCAAATGGACAGAAAGGAAACAGAAGACAATGAGATTTGGCAGTGGAATGAGGAAGTACAAGAACTTATTCAAATGAAGAGGTTAGCAAATAAACAGTGGGATAGTCAAGGGGATGAAGAAAGTAGCAGGAGGTGACAAAGGCTTACAGTGGGTTGTATGTGAAGCTGGACACTGAAAGAAAAACAAGAGAAGAGGAAATGGAAACGTCTAAGAGGGAGGGCAGTGGACTTTTTAACTAGATTTTTGAATACTGTGTGAATTTTGACGGGATAGCAGCAAGGGTAAAGGGTTTATAAGTTGTGAGACCTGTTATAATGTGTAGTTTGGAGATAGTGACACAAAAAAAGACAAGAAGCCAAACTGGAGGTGGCAAAGTTGAAGATGCAAAAATTTTCATTGGGAGTGAACAAAACGGACAAGGCTAGAAATGAGTATAGACAATGTAGGAGAAGCAAGGTTGAGATGGTTTGGACATGTATAAGATGGCGCCGGTGAGGTCGGCTGCCGTCACGACTGCTCCGACCACTTTTTCTTTGTCTTTGTTTTTTAAGTTAGTTTTCAGCGTTTCTAAATCGGCAAAATCATCACCATTGGGTACATTAGGTATGACAGTGACACTCTTGTTTCTATTGGTATACAATGTACTCACAATTCGAAGTTTTTAACTCCGGATCCGAGCTGGCCGAGTGAGATCTCGAGGGAGAACAAAGGGAAGCGGCGGCGGCCTAGAGGGAAGCGAGCCGGCGTCAGGAACAGGCTGAGAGCTCGTGCACACCGCACACCTCTGCCTAGCATCCTGCTCGCCAACGTCCAGTCACTGGAGAACAAGCTTGACGACCTCAGGGCCAGGATAAAGTTCCAGAGAGACATTCGGGACTGCAATCTCCTCTGCTTCACCGAGACATGGCTGAACCCAGCGGTGCCGGACCACGCCATCCAGCTGGCCGAGTTCTTCTCGGTTCACCGCATGGACAGGTCACGGGACTCGGGGAAGTCAAGGGGAGGCGGCGTGTGTTTAATGGTGAACAACAACTGGTGCAACAGTGCGAACTTGGTTCCTCTCACAAGCTCCTGCACACCAAATCTGGAACTACTGTCCATCATGTGTCGTCCTTTTTATCTACCTCGGGAATTTACATCGGTCATTGTAAGTGCCGTTTATATTCCACCACAAGCGGACACGGTCACCGCCTTATGCGAGCTGCATGAGGCACTCACACAGCACCAGACACAACACCGGGACGCTGCGCTTATTGTGACGGGGGACTTTAATAGCGCCAACCTCAAACGCGCAGCGCCGAACTTTTATCAACACATCACCTGCCCCACCAGGGGTGAAAGGACACTGGACCACTGCTACACTACGGTCAAGGACGGCTACAAGGCACAATCCCGCCCCCCGTTTGGCAAATCTGATCACGCCGCCATCTTCCTCATGCCAAAATACAAACAAAGGCTAAAACAGGAAGTTCCGGTTCAGAGGAAGGTCGCGCGCTGGACGGATCAATCGGTGGCCGCGTTACAGGACGCACTCGATGACGCAGACTGGGGCATGTTCAGAAACAGCTCCGACGATGACGTCAACGTGTTTACGGAAGCGGTTGTGGGATTCATCGGGAAACTAGCGGATGATACCGTGGAGACAAAGACTATCACAACGTTTCCCAACCAGAAGCCGTGGGTGGATAAAACCATCCGCAACGCTCTGAGATCCCGCACCGCTGCCTACAACACGGGACTCATGACGGGGGACATGGACCCGTACAAAGCCGCGTCATATAACGCGCGGAGGGCGGTGAAAGAGGCGAAGCAGCGCTACGGGAGGAAACTAGAGTCACAACTCCAACAGAGTGACTCTAGGAGCCTGTGGCGGGGACTAAGGACAATAACGGACTATAAAGCACCAACAACCGGTATGACGAACGCGGCCGTGACTCTGGCAGACGAGCTGAACACTTTCTATGCTCGCTTCGAGGCTGCAGCTAAGGTCTCCAACAATGCTAGTGTTAGCGGCGCTAACGGCTGCAGACAGGAAGATACTGCCAGCACCGGAAACGTGCTCGTCATCTCCGAGCATGAAGTAAGGAGAGCCTTCAAGAGAGTGAACACCAGGAAAGCAGCAGGACCAGACGGCATCCCAGGTCGTATCCTAAGAGACTGCGCATACCAGCTAGCTCCTGTGTTCACTGAGATATTCAACATCTCTTTATCTCAGTCGGTGATCCCCACATGCTTCAAAGAGTCCATCATTGTTCCTGTCCCGAAGAAACCCCACCCTGCTTCTCTCAATGACTATCGCCCTGTAGCCCTCACCTCAGTAGTGATGAAGTGCTTTGAACGCCTGGTCAGAGACTTCATTCTTCACTACCAGACACACTGGACCCACTACAGTTCGCTTACCGTCCAAATCGTTCCACAGACGATGCCATCTCTCATCTCCTCCACACATCACTCACTCACTTGGACACTAGAAGGGGGAATTATGTTAAAATGCTCTTCATAGACTACAGCTCTGCATTTAACACCATAATTCCCTCCACACTCACCACCAAGCTGGAGCATCTGGGACTCAGCTCATCTATGTGTCAGTGGATCTCCAACTTCCTAACTGGCAGACCACAGGCAGTAAGGATGGGCGGACATGTCTCAGCCTCCACCACTCTCAGCACTGGAGCCCCCCAGGGGTGTGTTCTGAGCCCCCTGCTGTACTCTTTGTACACATATGACTGTGTGGCCACTACCAGCTCCACCACCATCATCAAGTTTGCTGACGACACCGTCGTGGTGGGCCTGATCTCTGATAACAACGAGACGGCCTACCTGAAGGAGATTAGGAATCTGGAGAACTGGTGCCAGAGGAACAACCTCCTTCTAAACGTCAGTAAGACAAAGGAGCTGATAGTGGACTTCAGCACTAAGCAGGAGAGGAACTACCAGACCCCCGTCATCAACGAGTGCCCAGTGGAGAGAGTGGACAGCTTCAAATACCTCGGAGTTCACATCACGCAGGACCTGTCATGGTCCTGTCACATCAACACCGTGGTGAAAAAGGCCCGACAGCGTCTCTACCACCTCAGACGCTTGAGAGACTTCCAACTGCCCTCCAAGGTGCTCAGGAACTTTTACTCGTGCACCATAGAGAGCATCCTGGCGGGAAACATCTTAACCTGGTTCGGGAACAGCACCATGCAGGACAGACGAGCTCTACAGAGGGTTGTGCGGTCAGCTGAGCGCACCATCCGCTCCGAGCTCCCTGACCTGCACTCAATCTATAGCAGGCGGTGCTGGACCAAGGCCAGGAAGATCGTGAAGGACCTCAGCCATCCCAACAACAGACTGTTCTCTCTGTTGAGGTCAGGAAAGCGATTCCACTCCCTGAAGACCAACACAGAGAGACTGAGGAGGAGCTTCTTCCCGCAGGCGATACGGTCTCTCAATCACACCACCACACAGTACTGACCCACACATATAGTTCTTACACACACACTGGACTTTCTGGACTTTGGTTTTGCACAACACTGGTCACTATATTCTTCATTTCCGGTTAATACTTGTACAGCTGCTGTTATTGTGTATATATTTATTTATATTTAGATTTCTTCATACATTCTTATATAGTTCTATATTGTGTATTGTGTATTTTGTTGTACAGTTATTTTATTTTCAACTTTAATTTATATATTTATCTTTATCTTATTCTTCCCAGTTAAATTTACCCTTCATTCTAATTTGTGTTGTACAGTTATTTCATTTTTAACCTTAATTTATATTTTATTCCTTCCTAGTTAAATTTACCCTTTTTAATTTTTCATATTTATTTCCTTTCTTATTCATAGCCTTTTCCTTTTTTGTTTTCTTTAGGTCACGAGCAGTTGTCCAAGCATTTCACTACATATCGTACTGTGTATGACTGTGTACGTGACAAATAAAAATTTGAATTTGAATTTGAATTTATAGAGAAGGGTTAATGGGTATAAAGGTGACTTAAGTGGCTTTGAACATTGCATGGTTTTTGATGTCAGAAGGGCTTTTCTGAGTACTGCTAATTTACTGTGATTTTTATGCAAAATAACTTCTTGGATTCACAGAGAATGGTCAGAAAGAGAGAGAATATCCAGTGAGTGGCAGTCCTCTGGGTGAAAATGCCTTGATGATTCCAGAGGATCATTAAACTTACTTTCATATTGATGTTGTGCTGTTTTGCTGCTAATGTACAAATCTTTTTATTAACATAAAGTTGGTCCTCCTTAGTTGGAGGTGGGCTAAAAAATTGACAGTTGCCACTTTTTGATAAGATATAAGACAGACCAACAATTCACACTTAGAATAATAAGCATGCCTTTTGATTGTGGCAGGAATTACCAGAGCCACAGGAAGAACATGGAAGCTCTGCGCAGAAAGGCAGGCAGATTCAAACCCCTGCATCACTATTCTACCCACTCATATCAAGAAGGAAAATTTATTTACCAACATGGCATACATAAAAAAATGTATTAATTAATTAATAGTACACCACAGTGTAAAGCAAGGGCCATGTTGTATATGTGTGTGCCACTGACAGTGTTCTAAATGTCACACTAGCTCAATATCAATAGACTGGTAAGCTATCGATTGGCAGTAATTTATGGTTTGATGTGCCAAGATGAGGCGCCAAACAAGCTGTCCACTTTGCTTTTAAGGGCTCTGTTAGAAGTCACACTAAAGATAATCCGCATGGTTGTCACTGAAAGCTAATTTACTCCTACCACGAACCATTTAGACAATTACTGAAACACACCCACACATCTAAAGAGAAACACTACAATGAAAGGACACTTAATGCACACACACACACACACACACACACACATCTTTCCCATCTCTACACCGGTCTATCACTTGCTATGCTTTTCCTCCATTCCTATAAATCTGTCCTCCCTATATCAGCTAGTCTCTGGTAGATTTATTTATGTTATGTATTAAAACTGCTTCTCCAGTACCTTACAGTATGTTTCAAAGAGACATTTAATTTAACACCTTGAGTGAGCGAAGGAAATTAAATTGATCTTCTATTAAATGAAAATGGGACTTTTGTGTAGCCTGAAAGAAATAAGCTTCTACTGAAGGAAAGCCCAATCACACAAGATGTATTTATTCTTAATGTGTATGAATGTTTTTTGGGTAAATTAGCTGTGGTTAGCTTTTTACATAGACATTTTTTTGCAGAGAAACAATGTATTACAACACCACAGCTCTGTAGTAAAAGAGCACTGATACTGAACTGGCCTGCCTTCAGTCCAAACCTGCCACCCGTTGAGAACATTTAGTTTAATTTGCAAATAAAAAACTTGACAGAAGATGCCCTGACTGTTGAGCAACTGAAATTCTATATCAAGCAAGAGTGGGAAACCATTTCGCTTTCAAAACCACACCAATTGTCTTCTTCATTATTAAACACTTGGAAAATGTTCAAAGAAGAGGTCCTACCAAATAAAAAATAAGCACACACCTTTTTCAAATTTTTTTGAAAAGTTTCATCATTTACAATACAATGGCTTCATATTTCATTGATTTAACATTCACTTTCTGTTCATCCTTTCCGTTTCTTTACTTTCTGCTTCTCAGCACCTTCAGGATTGTCTTCACCTCGATTATATCCAGAAAATGAAACTACCATTCAGATAGAGTGGGACCCCCCTGCCCAACTTAATGGACCATACCCTCTATATCAGGTAAGAGCACTGCCCTACACTCAATTCAATTCAATTTTATTTATACAACGCAAAAATCACAACAACAGTAGTGTCAAGGTTCTTTATATTGTATAGTAAAGACCCCACAATAATACAAAGAAAACAGAGAAAATCCCAACAATCATATGACCCCCTATAAGCAAGCACTTTGGCGACAGTGGGAAGGAAAAACTCCCTTTTAACAAGAAGACACCTCTGGCAGAACCAGGCTCAGGGAGGGGCGGCCATCTGCCACGACCGGTTGGGGGTGATTGGATAAAGACAGGACAAAAAATATGCTGTCGAAGAGAGACAGAGATTAACAATAACTAATAATTAAATGCAGAGAGGTTTATAAACACACTCAAGAAGAAGAAGGACTCAGTGCATCATGGGAATCCCACAGCAACCTAGACACATGATCCAACCCTAACTACATGCTTTATCAAAAAGGAAAGTTTTAAGCCTAATCTTAAAAATAGAGAGGGTTTCAGTCTCTCGAATCCAAACTGGAAGCTGGTTCCACAGAAAGGGGACCTAAAGCCTGAAGGCTCTCACTCCTATTCTACTTTTACATACTCCAGGAACCACAAGTACGCCTGCAGGTTATATGATACTATGAGGTCATCAAGGGTGTCTGTCTTTGTTTGCAGCTAAACAGAAATTCACAGTAATAAATAACTGTTTTCATCTATTGCCTTGCCTAGACCCATGCTAGCCACAAGCATGACTGTAGATATGGCCTAAATTAAGTTGAAAAGTTGGCACTCATGTGTGTGGTTCCCAGGGGCTAAAGCTAATGCTACCAGCATGTCAGTGTTTTAAAGTCTAAATCATTCCATACTTGAACAAAGTTAGCTAAGATTCTGTGTTTTCTCACTGGCACAGACTACATTACTTTCTTTTCATGCTGGAAGTGAGAAATAACCCCAGTGTGTGTCTTTGTTTGTCATCTCATCATTCACACTGTGTGTACGTAGAAATCATGAGAACTTCCTGCCTATGATTCCACTGTTTATTCTCTGCCACACAGGTTATGTCTAAAATAGAGGAATAATATTTCTGATACTGAGATTCATGGGAAGTAGTAAGAAAGAGGATCTGTGCCATGTTGAGAGTGCAAGCCCACATGGCCCTAAGTGTTTTAATGGATTTGATATACACATGGTCATCTAAAAACAAAAAAAATCTGCTCAGTTTATTATTTTTGGAAAATTTTAGTATGTGATTTTATACTAAACATAATTAACTACAATTTATGACTGCAGTTATAATTTGAGTACTACCACTATGCTAGATACCAGATATTTATACATTATCATATTTTGGTTTTTTGAGGTGGAAAGGTCAGATGTCTCTCTCTCTGACCCGCAAGATCCAGTTGTCAGAGGAACAAGATTTTCTGGAAACAGTTACTATCAGTTCCCCAGTGACATCCTTCCCAGCAACACCGATTTTACAGGTAAGAAATTATGTTTAGATGAGTGCAGGTGTCTGTCTATTAGTAAATAGACGGTATGTATATGTGCATTTCTGTGTACTGTGCATGGGAGTATGTGACAGGGTGTGTACATACGTCCCTGTGTTTTTTAGTGTACAGTGACTGCACTGTCTCTTCTTCTCAGTGTTCAAGTGACATTCCTTTAGAATGACTTCCCCAGTCATCTTAAAGGACAATTATCTTTCTGTTTACCAGCATCATTAGAGGGCTGAGCTGCACAGCCAAACATGTTCTGCTTCATCTGAGAACATCACCCAGTCTGACGCTCATAATTAATGACTGCTGATACTAATCAGTGGGATTTGAGCAAGCAAAGCTCTATGATGCCACTTGAGATTACTTCACTGTCCCACACAAACCTTTTGTCACCAGTAATGTATTTTGGTGTTAAGAGAATACCTTTCCAAGATATTTTAATACTGTGTCATAAAAAGTAAAGAAAAAAAATCTGTGGCCAAGCAGTTTTTCCTAAATGTATGACATATTTCTGGCTTTGAGTAGATTAAAGTTTTCAAATGTGATTCCCTCTATAATCTAATTTTGCTTGATCTAAAATACCAAAGTACAGTATGTTTGCAGTCCATAAAGTAGGCATCCATGTACTCCACATCTTCCATGTTCATGTTCTGAATCTGAAGTTTTAATAGACTTTGTTATGGAGACATATCATATGAAACACTCAGAGAGCAGGCTGGTGTTGCTTTTGCCTTCACTTCAATACTAAATAAGTAGTAACTCAATCCTAGAAGTAAGCTTAATTATTGTGATTGATCAACAAATTCGGCAATCATTTAACATGAAATTCACATTTCCCACAACATTTAATTTCTTATAATGGTTGATTAGACTACTGTGAGAAGGATGTTCTGTTTAGGCTGTACACATTTGTAAAAATTCAAATATTATAAGCTATTTTAGTATATATATTTTTTTTTTTTGATTTTGTAATTGCTTGTTCTTTCCATGCATATACTAAAAGGATGAGTAGTCTCTAAATGTTATGACTAATGCCGGTGTTAACATAGATGTGGCTGAACACAGTGTAAGTAAAACAATATTTATTAAATATAATTTATAAAGCTCACAGTTCAGACAGGATATTTTAAGTATATCTCTGGTCTCCTTTTTGACTTCTGCTGCTTTAATTTACTTCCTTAACATGTCATTTTGTGTACTGTGTTTTATTTTTGCAAACAATTGGTTATTAATATTAATACTGCTTTATTTCATGTTTTTCATGAAAGGCAATTGAATTCTTAAAATACTGAGCGAGTGCGCGGTCAGAAAAACCCGACCAACCTGTCTCCTATATTGTTTTGTTGCTTCTTAATTTTACTTACTGAGTCGTGTATTTTTATCCCAAAGCAAGGAATTCAAATTTTTGATCTCATCATTGCTTCTCCAGTACAAAGGTAAATAGATCTCTCTAAATGCTGCCAGCAAATAGATGATGACTTTTTGTTATTGAGGGGCGCTTCTCATCTCCTCTGCTCTCCTCCTTCATAAAGGGTAATGGATCAGACAATCACTTTCAGACCGGATCTATTCTGGACCATCAATGTGTCGGCAGTCCTCAAACCATCGCCCTTTTACAACCATCAATACTAATAGCATCATCTACAGACAATTATTCCCATCGAAGCGCACGGAACAGCGAACAAATCAAAGCCAAATTAGATTATGAATGTAATGCAGTGTAATGCCCCCTCGAGAGTCAATTGATCAAAAAGGGGAGACTCGTCAATCGTTTTGTCTTGTGGAAACCTTGCAACTCAAGCAATGACAAATGTAACATTTTTCTATGTGCTGAATGTTTGCACAATATTTATCTGTTCAGGTGGACTGCGCCATACCCCACGACGCATGTCACAAAGATTTTATAAAGTGTTCCTTAGAATTGACGTCCTTTTACATCTAAAGGGAACTTTTTGTTTTGGCCTAGCAGCATTGATGCCTCAGAAGATCGTGATGTGCCTTCTATATGAAACAACAAATCATCATTTTTCTCTGTCAGCGTCATACATCATCTTAGGAATATTAATATTTATTGAGGTTCCTCAAGCTTTCTATATCCTACATGCAAACTAAGGGCACATCATTGAGCAGGGTCAATATTCTACATGTTAAATCTTAGTTAAGGTTGAGGTTATCTAGCATGTATTTGCCCTTTCACCTGTTACCTTATGGCCACTTTATTAAAAAATATAAAGATATATTTTTGCCAAATAGGTTCTTTTCCATGTGCAATTACTGTGATAGGAGTGCATGTTTCCATAAATGAAGTCTGGTCGCGTGTGTTTAAAGATGCTTCTTAAAGCTTAATAAGAAGCATTAAGTCAATATTTCCCTCACTGAATCTTACTTTAGATAAAACAAGATTATAACTATATGCAGTCATGCTACAATATGAATAACCTCGTAAGTGCTTGTTTCAAGAAATCCATGTTACTTCATTCATCTTATTTATTATGTTTCTGTGTCTAGAACTCTCCTGACTTTCTGCTGTCCATGCTTATATTTGAATTAAGGACATTGGCTCTCAGTTAAGACAGGCATATGTTATTATTTATAAAATAATGTATTTAAATTGAAATGGGTCAAAATAGATTACACAGTCCTCTCTCCTCACTTTAGTAATTCTTCATTGGGCCTGAAATGGGCTGTTTGAAATGCAGATGACGTTCTGCTTATATTTTTGCTAATCCAGATGCATTTCTTTAACCCACATTAAATGAAGAGAGATGAAACATCACACAAATATGTTAGGGGAAAAAAAATTTAAAAATGAATGCAGGAACAAATAGACTTGGATAATATCCAGACACATCTTAAACAGCACATTGTTGCAATAGCTGCTACTGCAACAACTAAGCAGGAAAGAGGGAAATGTTAAATGATACAAATTATTTTTCCCTAATTAATATGATTGATTGCCAGGCACTGACGTTGAGAAGGAGAGGGGGAGAAATGTGTGAAGGGAAAGTTTGCACAGACATCATTAGTTTTTCCCCATTTAAAGATTAATCAGAAGAGGCTGGGCTCTTTAATTCTGTCATTTGTATATTTAATGGGCTGCTGCAGAATCTATGGGTGTAATTAGCTAGCTGCCGCGCTCTCATTAATACGCCAGGCTCTGATTAATGCCAGCAGAGAGCTAACATGACTGGAGTTATTCAGGTTATGTTGTGTAGATGATTACACACAACCTCCACTGTTTACTGAGACAGAGAGGAGAAACAATGCACATGAAAGAATACTACCTAATAAATAAAACTACTTAAAACTGTAAATGGCTCAACATAACTAAGTGTTAATGTTTCATATTGTGGAATATAACATGAATCTTCTCGTTTGATTAGGTAACGAGAGTACAACACAGTGCACTGTTTAGAATTAATAATTCATTTTGAAATGCTCCTTTAGTTTTAATTGATTTAAGAGTCGGTTTAAAAAACCGAACTATAACTCTTATTACTTAACATCAAGTTGATTGTGTAAATGTGGCTGGTTGTATGTGCTTATAGTTCACAAAATGTTTCTTGTTTCACTCGTGAAAAAACTGCTGTGTTTTTTGATCAAAGCAGCATTTTAGTTCTCGTATTCAGCATGTTGTAGAAAACGGTGAGGGAGCCTTTTGAGAGTGTGTTTCTTCCTTCGGGCAAACTTTATGACTGGCTCTTTACCTGGTCTTAGAGAAAAACCAAGTTGTCAGTGTGTTTGCACTCATTTTTGCATTGCAGAGTGGAATGAACATACTGTGTTTATGGTCCACTAGTAGGGTCCAACACCTTTCTCTGGTTTAATAAATTTGGATTTTTATGCTTCCAGTGAAAAGGAAATTTATAGTCAGAAACCCACTGAGCACACAGTGGGGAGAACCTTTCAAGTGCTGTTTTTTGCTTTGAGAAAAGACAACTAGAGAGGGGGTTCTTATCCCCCACTGCCCTCTCCGGAAAACAGTTTTGACAATAAATGCTTCATAACAAAGATCCCCTTTCTGTAGTACCTAAACTTCTAAACTTGAAATGTGTTATATAACAGGACTGGACCAAAACAATAAGTATTCACATAACGTAAAAACGTAAAAATAATTACTTTTCGGGGGAAAAAAGCACATTAGAAATATTAAGTAATTCATGTTGGAGTATATTAGTCGTCTTAACATTTCATTAACTGAAGTCGTTGCCTTAAAAATTTTGTGTATACTATTGTAAAACATAAACAGCAACAATTTTTCTGTGCATGTGTTTGACCGTGTGTGGCTTTATTATGCATTCTCTGTAAGTGCTTGCTGGGGTATTGTGTTTGTTCGATCGCACAGTGAAAGCGCTTGTGTGTATATGTGCCGCTTTGTCTATAAGTGTGTGTCTCTCTGTGTGTGTCATTGTGCTGTATGCGTAACAAAATCACCTGTCATGGTGTGTGCTCAGGTTTGTCTGTTGATGGCTCCAAAGTGGTTGTCAGTGTGAAGTAGCACAAGTCCTGTGGGGAAATCTGAAGGAAGTATTGCTGAGCATGAGCAGTGTCACAGATGCTTTACATTTGAGCATGCTTGGATAACACTTTGACTATCACAAAAATGCAGACTCACACAAAAACTGTGTACAAAATCTGTACATACCCTTAATTTTCCTTACACGTTTACTTCCATGTATGGCTTCAGGAATTTATTGACACACTATATAAATTATCAGATTTTTTTATGTAATTTATCCATCCATCCATCCATCCTCATCCGCTTTGTCCGGGGCCGGGTCGCGGGGGCAGCAGCCTAAGCAAAGAGGCCCAGACCTCCCTCTCCCCAGCCACCTCCTCCAGCTTATCCGGGGGAATACCAAGGCGTTCCCAGGCCAGCCGAGAGATATAATCTCTCCAGCGTGTCCTGGGTCTGCCCCGGGGCCTCCTCCCGGTGGGACATGCCTGGAACACCTCACCCAGGAGGCGCCCAGGGGGCATCCTTGTCAGATGCCCGAACCACCTCAGCTGGCTCCTTTCGATGTGGAGCAGCAGCTGCTCTACTCTGAGCCCCTCCCGGATGGCCGAACTTCTCACCCTATCTCTAAGGGAGAGGCCAGCCACCCTTCGGAGGAAGCTCATTTCTGCCGCTTGTATCCGCGATCTCCTTCCTTTGGTCACTACCCACAGCTCGTGGCCATAGGTGAGGGTAGGGACGTAGATCGACCGGTAAATTGAGAGCTTCGCTTTTACACTCAGCTCCCTCTTCACCACGACGGACCGGTGCAGCGTCCGCATTACTGCAGCTGCAGCCCCAATCCGTCTGTCGATCTCCGGCTCCCTTCTCCCATCACTCGCGAACAAGACCCCGAGATACTTGAACTCCTCCACTTGGGGCAGGAACTCATCCCCGACCCGGAGTGGGCACTCCACCCTTTTCCGGCTGAGAACCATGGCCTCAGATTTGGAGGTGCTGATCCTCATTCCCGCTGCTTCACACTCAGCTGCGAACCGTTCCAGTGCGAGCTGGAGGCCCTCACCCGATGAAGCCAACAGAACCACATCATCCGCAAAAATCAGAGATGAGATTCTGAGGCCACCAAAGCGAAAGCCCTCCGCCACTTGGCTGCGCCTAGAAATCCTGTCCATAAAAATTATGAACAGAACCGGAGACAAAGGGCAGCCCTGGCGGAGCCCATCACCCACCGGGAACGAGTCCGACTTATTGCCGGCAATGCGAACCAAGCTCTTGCAACGGTTGTATAGGGATCAAATGGCCCGTAGCAATGGGCCAGACACCCCATATTCCCGCAACACCTCCCACAGGACACCCCGAGGGACACGGTCGAATGCCTTCTCCAAGTCCACAAAACACATGTAGACTGGTTGGGCAAACTCCCATGCACCCTCAAGTATCCTGGAGAGGATAAAGAGCTGGTCCAGTGTTCCGCGACCAGGACGAAAACCGCATTGTTCCTCCTGTATCCGAGGTTTGACTAACGGACGAACTCTCCTTTCCAGCACCCTGGCATAGACTTTCCCAGGGAGGCTGAGGAGTGTGATCCCCCTGTAGTTGGAACACACCCTCCGGTCCCCTTTCTTAAAGATGGGGACCACCACCCCGGTCTGCCAGTCCACAGGTACTGCCCCTGATCTCCACGCAACATTGCAGAGGCATGTCAACCAGGACAGCCCTACAACGTCCAGAGCCTTCAGGAACTCGGGGCGGACCTCATCAACACCAGGGGCTCTGCCACCAAGGAGTTGTTTAACTGCCTCAGTGACCTCGCCCCCGGAAATTGGCGGGTCATTCCCCTCATCCCCAGACTCTGCTTCCTCCTCGGAAGACGTGTCAGTGGGATTAAGGAGGTCCTCGAAGTATTCCTTCCACCGCCTGACAATTTTCTCAGTCGACGTCAGCAGCGCTCCGCCAGCACTATACACAGTGCAGGTAGAGCACCACTTTCCCCTCCTGAGACGTCTGACGGTTTGCCAGAATCTCTTCGAGGCAGTCCGAAAGTCTTTTTCCATGGCCTCTCCGAACTCCTCCCACACCCGAGTTTTTGCTTCAGCCACTGCCCGAGCCGCATTCCGCTTGGCCTGTCGATACCTGTCGGCTGCCTCCGGAGTCCCACAGGCTAACCAAGCCCGATAGGACTCCTTCTTCAGCCTAGTGGCTCCCTTCACCTCTGGTGTCCACCATTTGGTTCGGGGATTACCACCACGGCAGGCACCAACCACCTTGCGGCCGCAGCTCAATGCAGCAGCTTCGGCAATGGAGACGCTGAACATGGTCCATTCGGACTCAATGTCCCCAGTCTCCCTCGGAATGCTGTTGAAGCTCTGCCGGAGGTGTGCGTTGAAGATCTCGCGGACTGGGGCCTCTGCTAGACGTTCCCAGCACACCCTCACTACGCGTTTAGGTGCACCAGGTCTGTCCAGCGTCTTCCCCTGCCACCTGATCCAACTCACCACCAGGTGGTGATCAGTTGACAGCTCAGCCCCTCTCTTTACCCGAGTGTCCAGAACATATGGTCGCAGGTCTGCTGATACGATTACAAAATCGATCATCGACCTACGGCCTAGAGCGTCCTGGTGCCACGTGCACTTATGGACACTCTTATGTTCGAACAGGGTGTTCGTTATGGCCAAACTGTGATTAGCACAGAAGTCCAATAACAGAGCACCGCTCGGGTTCAGATCAGGGAGGCCGTTCCTCCCAATCACGCCCCTCCAGGTCTCGCTGTCGTTACCCACGTGAGCATTGAAGTCTCCCAGCAGGACAACAGAGTCTCCAGGTGGAGCACCCTTTATGTAATTTAAAAAAGAAAAAATTATTTCATTTATTTCATTTAACAGCCCCTAAATCAGAAGAATTACAGTTTCGCTACACTGATATCTTTCACTCTGTAGGATTTTCTGGCATTAGATCTGTGTTTTTTAACTGTGCTTTCACCAACACATAGTATGAAAGCATGTTTGGCCCTTGAGTCTGTCTCCTCTCCATAGGACTGGTGGAGAGTGGGTGTATATATGCAATAACTATGTACTATGTAAAACACACATTTATATTGTCTACATTTTTTTGTATATTGTCTACACTTTTGTATGCACAAAACTGCAGCATTAGAGAAGTTAAACAGGTACACAAGCAAGATGCAGGAAAAAGCATGATTGAAAAAAATGTGTGTGTGTGTGAGTGTGTGTGTGTTTTAGATGCAAGGTTAAAGAAAATACTGAGAGGGGGTAATATGTGTAGAAAAGGAGAAAGAAAAGGTAATAAAGAAGGAGAGAGGTTAAAAGCAGAAGAAGGAAAAAGGGTTTACGAGAGTAGGTTAAGGAGGGGTAATGTAATGGTCGTGAATGTAAATGACACATGCCTGCTTGATGTACAAAATGCCCGTCCACTGTGAAGAAGTTTTATTAATTTTCTTTGGATACTACTACAGTCTTTACTGGGTTTATGTCTGTGTAGAGTAATTCATGATTATCATCAAATTCTTAATCAATATGTGGATGGACCTCCACACACGGCGTTGCACGTTGAAGGCTGTTTATTTTCATTGTGTTCCACAATACGCTTTCTTTGGTAGAGCTTTCCAGCTGTGTCCTTCTACTCTGCACACACCGCTCTCTCGTCAGGTCCCAGTATCGTACTGAAATAGGGATTGCATGACCAGGCGATGAAGAATAGCTGTGTGGGTCACCCTCTCCTGACACCACACCCTGAACCAACTGCTACACCCCTCCCCTACAGCTGAGCCAGATACCACACCCCGCCACATACCCCCATCACCCACCTTAGGCCAGTAAGCCATCTGCACCTGGTCCATCAGGCGCTAGAAGGTGGCTGGGGCTACAAACAAGCTGAACGGAAGTGTGAGAAACTGGTAAAAACTGTATGAAATGGAGAAGGCTGTTTTTCCTTAAATACTCCAGACACTGGAATTTGCCAGTAGCCCTTGGTAAAATCCAGCGTCATGAAAAAGCAATTATTGTCTAACCAGTCCAGGCAGCTTATGAGAGATGAGATGGTCATCACAATGGAGGGAGGTGGGAATAGTGGAGTTTGGCACCTCCAGCCCCAACTCATCTCTCTCCTTTACCCTTTACCACTCACCAGAGAAGTGGTTTCAAGCTCTCTCTGTGCTTTGAGGAGGTTGAGGTGATATATTTGTGTGCCTCCTCCCCTGTTAGACCATACCACTTCATAGCCTACATCCCCCACCTGCCATGTGATCACAAAGCCTCCTTGCCATTTGCCAAGTAACTTTGAGCTAGTAGAGGGGAGTAATATAAGCACTTTGTCTCATAGTGAAAATTGTCTGACTCTAGTCTTATCCACCCGCTCCACCAGCCAGTCAGTCTGAGGGTGGTAGATGCTGGTCCAAACAGATTTAATGCCCAGTAATTCATACAGCTATTTAAGTGTGCGAGACATGAACGAAGTGCCTCTGTCAGTCAGTATCTCTTTTGGGATGCCAACTTGGGAGATGACCTGAAACAGCCAAATGAGGTCCATGCTAATGCACTCAAGGTGCAAAGGCACTTTTGGGAAGGCCAGCTGAGTGTGTTCCTCTTCTGTGTGAGCATCACGACTCACTCAATAAAGCCTATCTTTAATCAATATAAAATGTGGGTAGGCCGACGCCGTGTCAGGGTGCACCATGTGACCATCAGTTCTTATCACTTGGTCAAAGGCTGAGTGTACAGTAAGGTGCCATCACAAGGCTGCTCTAGTGAAAAATCTTCGGTGGAGTGAATCACTGAAGCCGGTGGGGCCTCATGAGGAGGCCCTGCCATCTCCTTCTCTCCAGAGTCAGAGTCACCGCTGAGTGCAGTGCAGACACTACACACCACTAAAGGTTGTGAACACATGCCCACACACTGCCCCAACAGGTTATTAAACCCCGGCCAATCTGTTCTCAAGTTGAGAGCGCCACCTGGGCTTTGCCAGACAGCAGCACCCACTCCTCCTCAGGTCAGCGGCATGCTTCTGCTGTATCCTGAAAGACATTTCCCTCTACATGGGGGAGTAGATGCGGGACAGAGGAACCAGCCCAACACATTTGTCTGGCGCTCAGACTGGTCATGTAGCTATTCCAACACCGCTGCTTGCTCCCAGTACATGGCCACCTGCTCCTATAGTTCATCTGTTTTTCAGATTCTACATGACATGATATTTTCATTTCTGATATGAACCACTTTTGTATATTAAGTCAGATGCAGCTCACACAGTTTTCCAATGTGGCCTCAGTCCAAACAATCCAATTAGAAGGTAAATGTTTCCGACTGTCATCTGACCAAAGTGCTTTGCCACAAGTGGAGATGTGCTGGCAGATGTAGCACTTGACATTCTCAAATTTATTTCAGGAAAACTCCTCACGTTGTGATCCCAACACGCTCCAGCTCCACATCTGCATAAACCTCCATATCAACTAATGCATGAAACCCTACAGATTGACTTCAATGGCTCCTTCTATGGTTATTTCTACATAACAGCTAGTTCGGGCTACCTTTATTTTTGTTTTGTTTTTTTCTATAGTCATGTGTGGTATACTTATGTTTTTAAGATATATAAAAACAACTCAAGTCTTTCTTTTTGCTTCTTGCAACCATCTACAGCATAACAATAGATCCAGTTACAAAAAGCAAGAAAAGACTTCAAAACTGTGTAAAAAGGTTGAGATCTGAGCTCTGATAATCTGTATTCATTTTGAGTTTTCTGTATAGTGTCTGACTTCTCTCTGTTTTAAGAGAATTCACACACTAATTATTTTGCAAACACTTGCTTCTGATGAACCCTGGACTGACTGCATTGGTCTCCTCAGATCTTCCCACATGTCTGTTCTCTACTGAGACAGACAGAGCTGAAGAAACACACATACTCACAGACACACACACAAACCTTCTTGGTTTGTGTGGTTATGTGGATCTAGTAGTGGATTAAGATCAAATCTCTGATCCATGGTAACATGACAAGGCAGCACGCTGGATGAATGTTTCGTGTGTGTGTGCACGTGTGTCTTAAAGGCTCTGCTGGCCTAAGAACCTCCAAATTTCCCACATTACTAAAATGCAAGGATTAATTCTGAATATTCCTCATCATTTGTTTTGTCAGATCCCAAATCCATTGTCATTTTAGGTGATATGATTTTTTAGGCTTCTCCAATTGAAAATAGCGTAACTGAGAATTATCTGAAAAAGGTAGAATTCAGACATTCTAGCAGTTTAGCATTTCCCTATGAGTTTTTAAGTTCTGAGCCACCAATCTTCTGACAGATTAATGCTACATGTATAACTTGAAAATGTAGGAAGGCAATAGAAACTTTTCCTAACACAATTATTGATAAAATGCTGTTTTGAAGGTGGCAACTAAACCGGCCAAAAATTTGGGGATTCAGAAAATGATCAATTTAATTTCATGTTTAATTTCTATCAAAACTTCAGTTTGTTGTGTTATCATATTTTCTCTCTTAACCCTAGTCTTTGACACTTTAAAGACTTCTCTGTTAACTACTTTATCCTACAAGGATAAAGAAAGGAAGGCTGTGGTATCATGAGATAAAAGCAAGACATTACAAGTGAAAGCTTCCAAAACTGTGGAAGCAGGTGTGTCTTCTAAGATCAATCTTCATGTTTTCCCTGAAGTATCTTAGTGGTAAGATTATCCTAGACGGCTGGCTTACACAGGAAATGAGGTCAGCTTAGAGATTTAGTGCTGTTGGGAAACAGTTATTTTGATAGAAATGTACATTTATCAGTCTTCCTCTTTCTTTTTTACTTAATGGTAAGCATTATGTGAGTACATGACGTCTCAGACTGGGGTTTAAACAATCCCTGCAGAGTCCTGTTGGTTCTTGTGACAGTGTGCGTGTATATATACAGCTGTGAAAAAGAAAGACTTCACAAGACTCTTTTGTATGTGATATGGTAAAAAGCTAAGCACGCCACCTGATTCAGTAGTTTGTAGAACCACTTTTGGCAACAAAACACTGTAAAAACAATGTAACTGTAGTCTGTATGAATTTTTGGCTCATTCTTCTTGACAGCATTATCTCAGTTCATAGAGATTTATGGGCATTCGTCTATGGACAGCATTTCAGTTGACTTAAGTTCTGGACTTTGGACTCTGCCATTGCAACATTTAGATTATTTTCTTTTCAGTGATTCTATTGTAGATTCATTAGTGTGCTTGGGATGACTTTAAAATACTTTAATATACAGTTCATGGTCAATGAGTCCTCAGTTCCGCTGGCTCCACTCCCACCGTGCTTGATATTTGGTATATGATGTGCATTATGGCCAAACATCTCACACCTGAAGCCTTTAAACCAGGAAATTGCCCAAACGTCTGCTTTTATAGAGATGACCACACTTACTGATGATCAGTTAATCAAGTGCATTTAATTAATTTAATGACCCTCTTTATCTTGATGCAAGCAGTGAGGGTTTTATATAAAATACATGCTGTAGGCAACCTGAACTTTCTGTGGTCAGCTTTAACACTGAGATAATGTGTAACTCGGAATTAAAATCCTCTTTTAGGCTGTCTCTCTCTTTTACTAAATGTCCATCTCCCCCATCTTGTTCCTTGTCTCCCTTTGTATCAGGTGTTGAGCTGAGTTTTAAGACTCGGGCCCCTGATGGCCTGCTACTCTGCAGCTTCTCTCCAGGAAATCAGGAAGAGTTTTTGGCTGTTCAGATAAAAAATGGACGGCCCTACTTTTTGTTTGACCCACAGGTAGGTAATGTGTTTCAAAAGCGTCTCTGCATAATTGAAACATTTAAATTACGCCGTACTACAACATACATTTTGTTTGCTGCTGTATTTATCTGTATTTACTGATTGTGCATTTTTGTCTAACACCTGATTTTTTTTCCCATTTAATTCTACTCCTTATACCTACTCACTTTTCTCACCTGTGTTTTTCTTTCCTTCTGTATTGCTCTCTCTCCAAGTCTCTTCCATTTTCTCTCTCACTTTCTCTCATCTAATAAATGTGATCTGTAGCCCCTCATTGGTTTCTGTCAGGGAGGCAGGGAAAGGGGAAAAACTTTGAAAGTGTGTCAACGTTTGAATTGGACTGCAATTAACTCATTCCCTGCAGTCACCACGCGCGAATACCAATTGCAAGCTAATTAAGCTTTGCACCCATGCACGCACACATACACACACTCATACACATGCACACAGCCACACAGCCTGACTTTCCTTATCCATCCATACAGACGCATGTAGAAGGGTTAAAGAGTCAACGACTTCGATGATGAAAGTGATGATGGGAGATGATTACACATACTTCCATCAGGCCACCAACTAATTACACACTCAAACAAACATGCACATACACACTTTAGTTTCTCATTAGTATCATTGTGCAATATTTTATCAAAAACTCTTCATCAAAATGTAACTATGGGTTATATCTGTCTATGCAGATGGGTGTATGTCACTGAACAGATCATTGACTATCACTGTTGATTAGTGTGTCTGTGGTTATGTTGCTAGATGTGTGATGGAGTGTATGTGTATCTTCTCCAACTGGGTTGATTCCTTTGTTTAGGCTAGTTTGGAGTAATTAACAGTAGGAGTGGAGTCATGGCTTATTAGTGTTCCCCTAGATACATATAGCTGGGCCCATTACTTCCCCCTATTAGCCTGTTGAGCTAGCCTAATGGGATTACCAATGCAGGGGGGAGGGGGTAATTTAGCATGACACAGGCAGGTGATATGCTCATAAATGCGTGCACATGTGAGCTGCCACACATGCACTTATATCGCAGCTCAAGAACATTTAAGAAAGCATTCACTCAAAATGTAAAAGAGGCAGTTTATACTTTATTGATGCAGGTGAGTAGTGGTTAATGTGTCAGCAACTAGCTATAAATGTACAAGTGCATCCATGCATGGAGCTGTGGTGTCTGTCACATAATGCCAAACATGCGGCGTTTTTCAGACTCAGACTGGTTTAAAGGCAAGAGGTGTTTCTTTGCAATGGCCATAAAAAATTATGGCAAGTTATGACTTTATTCTTTGTTGCTGATTATTATTGTTTTGTCCGATATCACTTATTTGATAGGTCTAGTCATTTTATTATCAGGGCAGGAATCCTGGCAGTTTAGTAATATTATCAACAAAAGAGGAAATGAAATAACTAAAGATTTACTGACATAATGGAGTAAAAAGTCGATCAACAGATGTTTTCAAATTTCAATTTAAGCTTGTGATTTATCCAGGTTTTTCTACACTGAAAACGGGTCTCATAAACTAAAAATCCAAACAATATTATTTTACAGCAACAAATGTCCAGGTAGCGTCTCTCAGTCTCTCAAAGTGTGCAAGTGTAGAGGCCCCACAAGTCATCTATGAGGTGCAGCACATCCAGATAAACCCTCTTTCGATCAGATGGTGACTAAAGGAAAAAGAAAAAAACTCAGAGCAACTTGTCTTCAGGTCAAACTTTATTCTCCCCACATATGCACTCCTTAGTTGTGAGCTAGTGAGACCATCAGACTTGAACTTGAGATGACAAAACTGTGTGAGGCTTTCTTTGACCATTTGTTCCATCTGTTCTTAAAAAAAAAAAGGTTAAATGCCAGTTTTAGTGTGTGAAGACTTGACTGACATGAGGACAGTAAGAAAGTTTAAACACAGATCTAAATGTCATCTGATGTAGAAGTGACAAACCACTTCATCCTTTGTCGCCTCCTCTCTGTTGAGAGATGGCCACACATGCACACACACCCCACACACATTTCCTTTTCATTCTGTCTGTCTCTTACATGTATTCAGAACACACATAAACACACCAAAACTTCATGCTCATATTGTGTTATAAGCTGCCAAGTATTTGCAGGAAAGTCACAGATGCAGCACTTTGGATAAGTGCTTTATATTATGTGTGTGTGTTGACTTCTTCTATCACATACTGTATATTAAAGAGATTGGGCATTGGGGCATCCAACAGTGGACACACACAAATCAAAGGATGACACCACCTCATCACCAGACCTTTGTTTCATCAAACTATTTGCTTTTAGCACACATATTGTCTGATCCTATAATTTTCCTCACAATATAAAATATCAGTGCTTTTCAGTAAAACCATCTTAAATCGAATGGTATTTATAAATTTATCTCAATATTACTATCCAGAAGAGTTGAGTGCCAATTGCTTCCACTACTATTTTACTATTCTTTGGGCAGGTGCTTGTTTTTTTTGTGTGTGTGTGTGTGTGTGTGTGTGTGTGTGTGTGTGTGTGTGTGTGTGTGTGTGTGTACGTGTGCGTTAGGAGTTTTAAAAAAATCAAGTAAATAGACTCCTCCCCCATTGTCTTGTTAAGTAGAGCTGTCTAGCAAAGTTGGTAAAGATGTCCGAGTCTGATATACTTTGGCATTCATACATTTATTGATCTCATCATTAAATCTTCATCACCACATGTGCGTCTGTGTAGATGTGTGCATCTACCCATACTTTTCTTTTACTACATTACTCTTTGGCTGCTTGCTAAAAGCTGATCACAACAATGATGTCATACTTAATAGGTAGCAAAAAGCCTTGTAACAACACTTTGATGGTTATATGTGCATGTTTGTGTCCTTTTGAAGATGATGTGTGTCTGTGTGATTGGTATCGCTGATCCTTGATTTTTAGTTAGAGTTTAAAGATTTACCTCATCCACGTGTTTTGCTATAGCTCGATCTGTGTCTTTTGAGCCAGCAATCTTAGGTTGTGTTAACTGATCTGTGATAGTTTGGAAAAAAATGTAAGTCAGTGGATATCCTCACACCATCAGTTCATTTGTGCTTGTGTCATGGGTTTAATGCATGCTTGTGTTTATGTGTGTAGGGTTCAGCGGTGGCTGTGAGCGTACAGGGTGATGGAGGGCACCGCTACAATGATGGACAATGGCATAGTATTAGAGCAACGAGGCAAGGGGCCGTGGGAACAATCGTTGTAAACGATCAATACAGAGGTAACTCTCCTTGTATTCATACTGACCACTGTGTGCATCTGCTCCGTGTGTGGGTGTGTGTGTAATATGCTTATCTACATACATATATCTGGATGTGAATCTTGTGAGGCTGATGTTGATTGTCTGTGTTTTTCTATGTATATATTCTGTAAATCCCCCCACCCTGACTAGGAGATATTATCCAGGTTAATTCCACCCAGTCTGTGTATGATAACAAAAATATTACTGTATCGTATGTGACTAACCAGTTTCACAGCAATGCTCTTTGCTTGTCTGTTAAGCCACTTAGCACTGATCTATAAATATTTCAGTTATAGAAAGCACACCCAATCAAGTGATGAAATAATGTTGGGTTTACAGATGAGAGAAATTTTATTTAAAAAATTAAATCTATCTTTAGGCACTTTGTTACTAGCAGGCTGTTGCATATATGCATTCATTCACATTCATTTATTTTTGTAACAACAAAGTGATTTACGAAAAGCTATTAGCTGGAAACTTGGCGTGGTGTGCAGTGGCTTCTTAAAAATTCAGAGGAAATTGGACAAGTGGAGGACAAAAGAAGGAAAAACGATATCTATAGCAGAGGAACAGTCTCTGAAAGTCAGCAAAGACCTGAAGAATAAACATGGTTGCACCAAATATTGACTTTACTCATTAGAATTGTGCAAAATCTGTTTTTACCTTATATGCTTCCGTTATATGAGAGGTACATCTACATTTTCTTTCCATATATTTCACTGTTCCCCCTGTGCTTTTGTGTCTTAAATTATTCAATATAATAATATAATATTATGTATTCTTTTTATTCTCCACTTCCTCTCTTTTGCTTCTTATTTTCACCACCATCAGGAAGTGCAACAGCTTTAAGTGGTAGCACAATGATTGGTGAGAACATGGGAGTGTTCATTGGAGGGCTGCCAGAAAATTTCATTCTACTAAGACAGGATTCAGGTGGGTTTTCACCTACATATTAAAATCTTTCATGTGGCCACTGGATTATATGCATGTTTTCTGGCTATCTGATATATAATTTAGCGAGGTATACTGTAAGATGACTAGAGGTTTCTGGATCTGATTGAGAGTTGAGCTCATATTCATGCACAAATACTGTGTCTTCTTCCTCATGAAAATCCCTTATTTGACCTTGTGCCTCAAAATGTTGAATAGTCTTTGATTGGAAGCAACAAGTAAACATTTTTAATGTAATCTTATGACTTTTGTTTTTGCTTGTCTCACCAGGAGATGCCAGACTTGTGCGAAAGCGCTTCTCTGGTTGCCTCAGAGATGTGAGTTTTAAGATGTCCGACAGCCCCTCAGAGGAATGGCAAAGTCTTGACTGGGCAAAAGCCACAAAGAAAGTTGCAGTGTATGAAAGCTGGGAGGGATGTCCTCTTCAAACTGTGGATGGAGCCCATTTTCTGGGTCATGGTAGGACCGTAAAGTGCAAAAATAGCATACTGCTATGTTGAAAACCACATGATGTAGCAGCGTATCAGTTACAATAAGCATGAAGTGCTTGGTGCTGTGCAAATATGTGTTCAGATACAACTTTACACTCTTTTTAGTGCTCCTAATGCACTGTCAACACAACATATCTTAATAAGATGCTTGCCGCTGATGTTGGTGGTAATGAGTTTGTTTCATGTTGATAAATATGATGATAAGTTAATTGGCCTCTGTGTGAAAGATCAGGTTCATTAGTGTACATTTCCTCCATTACTGCTGTCTAAAAAGGCCAGCTCATACAGTCTTTCGTCTGTCACTTATGAATAGATGACGGGAAATTTAAATACCTTTTGCACGTTTTAAATTTGACTCGTTCTGCTGGTAAAACTGACACTTTTCTCCTCCTGGTTTCAGGTTACTTGGAATTGGACTCAGGTGTATTTACTGGAGGGCAGATCTTTGATATTTCTATGGACTTTAGGACAGACCAGCTGAATGCGCTGTTGCTCTTCACATACAACACTCAAACTGAAGACTTTATGCTGGTAAAAGCAGAGACGTGTTTCAAATTATCGTACTAATGCTGAAAATACTCAAATGAATCTAATGACAGACTTTAACGTTTTCTTTACTGGTTTATATTTTTTAAGGTGGAGCTGGAAGCTGGTCTCTTGTCCTTCATTCTCTCCTCTGAAGGTCATGTGATTGAACTCAGCATGTGGGTGGGGCTTAGCTACTGCGATGGAGACTGGAAACAACTGTCATTGGCAAAACGCAGCTCGCTTATCTCAGCTGCTGTCAATGACTGGGCAGAGGAAGCAAGGGGAATGGGAGGAGCAGTGACGCTGAGAGTTGATTCACCATTATATTTGGGGGGCGTGCCACCAGAGCTCATACATTCTGCTCTAGACAGGCGAAGTCACAAACATGGTGAGATAACATGCACTGAGGTAGTATTTGCATGTCGCTCATTAAAGTGGCAGATGCCAAACCAAGAAAAATGTCTCATTTAGCTACAGTCTCCTATACAGTTCCTTGAATCTCATCATCAAGCATAGTATTTACATATTTTGAGCTCATTGTTTGGCTTTCTTTTCAGTTGGACAAGTTAAAGTACATTTATTTGCAGTTATAACTTGCCTGCTCTTCTGTGTAGCAGAAGAATCACTAAATTAATTAACTTTGACGCATAGCAATCATACTATTTGCTAACATTTGACTAAAATTTAAGAGCATTGTAAATTTGGCATCAGTAAACCTGTGGCATAATTATATGAGTCGGGAAATCCCATTTGACATGTAAAAAAATGGAAAATGCAATTTCCCTGATATAATAAAGATTCCTTCTCACTTTTGCTTCTACTTTTTATACTCTCTCTCTCTGCTTTATGTTTCCTTTTCTTACGTTTCACAGGTCTAGGAGGGTGTTTAAAGGATCTTACTATAAGAAGTGGTAACAGAAACCCTCCCATCAGCCAAAGTGTTAATCTCTCTGTTGCCTCACGCCGTTCTGTCAGAGTCTACTTAGATGGTTGTCCTACCAGTGAAAGCCGGTACAACTGCAGAGGAAACGATTCAGTCCTGGTGTACAGTGGAAAAAAGACTCAAGCCACAGATTATAATCTACAGCCTTTCACTGGTAACACCGCACAGTATACATACACAGTGTCAGCATTACGTTTGTAGGTGTGCTCAATCTTCAGGGAATGCATTAAAAAATAAGAATTATGAGAGTTTTTAAGTACTAAGTTACCAGTAGAGATATTGAGGTTCTATTTCATAACATATTTCATTGTTGAGTGTGTCACATTGAGAAAGCTTTGCCACAGTGTTGTTTTCATTCAAAAGTCTGTTGCTTTTTGTGTCACTGTATAGTTGCTTGATACATGAAGACCTATTTTTATGGCTTTGAGGCACAGCTTCCAGCTATACCATGTTAGCAGCTCACTCTAATTAGTAGTAATTGCTTTTACATCATCATGTTCTCTGATTAAAGCTTACACTGGGGGTATTACTGTGTTGCAACATTATATTACTGACACAGAGATGAATACAAGCTAACCATCCAAGAAGTTCAAATAGAATTTATAGCTGGAAATTACATCACATTAGCTTTAAGAACATGTTATACTTTTAGTGCACTTTTTGTCAAACACAGTTTTGACTAAAACAGTTTTGCCTTGCCTCTGTTTTTTCCTCCCCCTATCCCTAATCCCTTTTCCTGTGTATGAAAACACACATACACATATATTTTAAGAGTACTTGTACAGGTTTGTGGCCTTGGCTGCAGGAGGCTGGGCGGCCGGACCTTGGGAAAGAGGACGCAGCCGAGGCAAAGGTAAAATGTCATTGTGTATGAGATCCTTATTATCATGCTGATATGCTGATATGTTAGCAACAAAATGCATCCAAACACCCAAACTCTACAAGTGCAGTTATAGAATATAACCAGAGTCCTTTAAACGTGGTATCTGCTATAGTATTTTAGTTTGTTCAATGAGTTCTGTCTTGGAATTATATTCCAAAGACAAAGTTACTTGCAAAATGTTAAAAATTTTCCCTGACAGTCTGAAACAGAAGCTTAATTTTCTAACACTGATTTTCATGTTAAGCATGGTGAGGTGTGTTACTGTATGTTCACTTTGTTGTACTTTGTTCAGTAGAGTAAGTCTTTGATCTTGAGAGATTTTGGCTGTAAAACCACTGCTATGTTGTACAGTATGTGAGTAATCCAAAGCCAGTGAGTGATATTACATGTGCCTGACGGTATGAGAGATTGATAAGGCCTCTATAAAGGGCATCACAGTAAAAGGCTGTTAACCCAGAATGGCCTGTGTGGTCCCTTGTGTAATATAAAGCTCCTCGTTAGTAGTGAACAATACACTGGTAGGTCTCGGTACACCATACTATGACCAGAAAGAGGAATGGAGGATCAGGAGGGAGGAAGTGCTAAAAAACATTAAGAAATTAAGAGAGAGCTGGGGATTGAGGGCAAGGGATAAGTGGAAAAGCAGGAGAAGGGAAGAGCAAAGAGTCATAAACGAATTAAAAGAAAAGTGAGAAAATGCAAGGAGATGAAGAAATATGCACAGTGACTGGATATTAAAGGGAGAAAGAAAAGGATAAGAATGCAAGAAAATGGTAAAATTGGTGAATGAAGGTGAAAGTAGAAAAAAACATGAACTTAATAACACAAAATAACTAAAGGTTTACACAAAATAGAACATACAGCCCAAAATAAAATAAATAAATAGCCGAATATCCAGCACAGCTGGCCTCATTTTGTGATATTAAAGATACGAATGATATGTGGATACATTTTCAGATACCGAAGAATGTGTGAGCCTTATGGTGTGTAATAATGTATCTATAATTTCAGTTATTTGACTATTTTAAAAGTTTGCACGGAAGATGACTGGTGACAGAAAATGAAGGTGATTGTAATGCAGAGGATGGAAGTGGGATGGGAGTTGGGCCACCAGAGCTGCTGAGGGTATCAGAGAGAGAAATAAGGGGAGTGTTAGAGAGAAAGAGGGAGGCTGATTGCTGTGAAATATAGCCCAGAATGAATGGCTGGCTGTATTAAATCAGCGCTGAAAAAGTTACTACTCTCATAAATACTATTTATGCTAATGGCGAGGTATGATTTACTGGGCCTATTAAAACACAGAGCGATGGGGAATGCTTTTTCTTTATTCTCATGTCCGCCCATCTTGTTGTTTTGCTTTTCGTGCATATTTTTTCATGTATATTTTCCTGTTTAGATTTTATTTTGACATTTGTTTGCCCTGAACTAATTCCTGTATTTCTTTTTTTATTATTATTCTTAAGATGTATTTTGTTAAGTTTAACTATTGTATGTGATTGTTTTCTTTCTTTAATACCATGGGATTTTTTTTCCTACACAGTCTCATTTTGCATCTCTCTTCCTTTTGGCCTTTCAAGTACCTACATCTGTACCACCTCCAATAAAGGTTCAGAGTTTAAACGCCTACAGTGCCAAGGTGAGCTGGGTGCCACCCACTGGTGACATAAGGGGACTGATTGACAGATATGAGCTAAAGGCCTACAACAGAGACTACCGAGAACTACCACCTGTCAGAGCCACATTCCTGGCTAACGGAAACTTCACAGGTAAAAAATGCACGAAACTATTGTAGTCATAAATATAATGCATACAACGTAGCTTGCCATTGCCAGTGTGTGAATGTGTGTGTGAATGGATGGATGACTGAATGTAGTGTAAAGCGCTTTGGGGTCCTTGGGGACTGAGTAAAGCGCTATACAAATGCAGGCCATTTACGAAGACACATTTTAAAATTTATTTAAGCTCTACACCTCCCCAAAAGTATGTCATCCTTTGCTCTTTGCATTTTTACTCACTATGTGCACTATGTTGCAGAACGTTTTACTGCTTGCACTTTTGTTTTGGACGTTATACTGCATTCTTTTGAGCACTTAACAATCAAACTTAAAACAACAAACAATAGACATCACTTTACATACAGGTAAATTTAGCTTTAGTTCTGTTTGCCTTATTGCACCTGTTGTCCTTTACATTTTAGCCTTTACTAAAAAAGCATTCATAATGTCTTCTTTGCTTACTTTCTTCCTTTTTCAGATTTGTATTTCAGACAAAACATACTAGTGCATGTACTCACTGTCCTGGCCAACCCTGTTAATTTCTCCTTGGCAAGTCCCCAGGTTTAGGAGACTGTCTCCATTTGGAACAAGACACTCAGGACTACCCCAATGATGTCATACCCTGGCATTGCTCCTTTTTCTCTCTCTCAAGCTGTTGCTCACTTTTCGATCTTTCCCCACTTCATCTTTTATGATGATGATGATGTCTGCGTCCGCTGCTGCTATTCGTCCCCCCTCTCATCCACTTCGCCATGTCTCTAGGCAAATATGAAGATGAGCTCTCTGTCTCAGTCTTTCTCAGTGTCTCTCTCGCTGCTTCTCATTCACTCCCCCTCTCTTTGCCAGACATTAAGTCCACCCTGATAAGGCTTCTTCTTAATTTATGATGGCCTCAACACCTGACTGCAGAATTACACCAATGGCTAAAAAACACAGAAAAGCAAATGAGGGTGTAATGGCAGCCGAGTGGGGCCCTGGCCCCTAATTGAATTAAAAGACATGGGTAACAGTAAGGGAGAGTGAAAAAGAGAGACAAGTGCAGCGTGATTGGACACAACGGTGGGGAGACTTGGGAGGGGGTGGAAGAGAAGAGAGGGTGACTTAGAAAATACAGAGAAGGGTGGAGAGGGCCAAGACGGTGAGGACAAAAAACATCCAAAGAGAGACGGCTGAAGCTTTACAATTAGAATAGACTCTCTGTTTGCCAAGCACAGTAGATTTGCTTAGCAACAGCAGCCCATAGTTACAAGTAAAGCATTTAAATTGTGTTGTTGATGCTTGTTGATAAAGACTCAAGTAAAGGATACAAATAGGCCTGATTTGTCACAAAGGACTTACAAAGGATATTTTTACAATCTTTCAGGGCTTGTGTCGAGCAATACTCTATACCCATAGTGTATGTACACTGCAAATATGCATTCTGACATGTAGCTGAGTTAACAAAATTGAGTTTGTATTCTTCAAAGTTATTCTTTTTTAAACGGTGTAATGCGTAAACCTTATTCATTGACATTTATATGCTCCTCTTAAGGTGTGCTGTCGGGTCTCACTCCGTCTACTCGGTACATTGTCACCGTGAGTGCCTGTTCTCCTGTTGGTTGCACTGAGAGCCTTCGTAACAACAATGGTGATAATGATTTGAGATGGAGTATCGCAACCCCAGAGGAAGGTAAGCAACAAACACATGCAAACTTTCACAGATTCATGCACCTATGAACAGAACTTCAGTGTCAGCGTCCTTACCAGTAGAAGAAATGTATGATTCTTTATGCACAGAGACACAGAGCGCAGAGACTTCTAAACACACTTAGATATGTTCAACCTGTTTCCTGCATGAGATACATAGCATATGAAAAAAGGAGAGGAGTGCTGGCACAAGAAAGGAGGAGACAAAAGAGAGGGTAAAAAGCAAAGAGAGGTTATTTGCCAGCTTGTTAAGTCATATAAAAACATGCATGAAGAAAGAAAAAGTAAAAGAGGAAAAGACATATTTTTATGTTATATGTTACTTTAATCTGTACTGGACTAACAGGCCTTGTTGGGGAGATAATGTGACGGCAGAGGTCAGTACAGAGACAGCAAAAATCAATCTGAAGTTAAAGAAAAAAACAGATTACTGTATTGATTTTCACTGAGCACAGAGTTAAGACACTGAAACATGTTAGAGAGACTGGAGAAAGAATTAATTTAAAACACACACAAATGCAGCACAGACACTTTTTTTACTCACTTATCCTTGAGTACAGGCACATTTTTCTTCACCTTATTTGAGATCAGTGAACATGAGATCATAAAATTTTCACGTTTCTCTCTTGGTGAAAACCTTTTGAAAAGTAATCCAAAGCGATGTCACTGTCTAACACCATATGAAATACTGAATTATTTATCGGTGACATTTGATGATATAGAATGATAACCTCTATAAAGCTAAGGCTTGCCATAGTTTTTCTTCACTGTTACTTAAAAGATACACTACGTGTTCATATTTACTCTAGTTCCTTATGCCGATCACTATATTTGTGTTAACATAAAAACTTGATTTTATTCTTCTATGCATCAGTTCCCGATGCTGTGTCTCCTCCAGCTGCAGTCTCATCCCCCACAGCACTCTATGTTAACTGGGAACCTCCAGCAAGGTAACAAAAAATACAGTTTTTACCTGTCCTCTCTCACCTCCATGCTGCATATTAATATTTAACTCAAGAACCTTCACCAATGACGAGGAAGTAATAAGTACATTCTGAATTAGTAGTAAATGGACAGTATTGTAAAACAGGAACAGAATTTGGTTCTGTATTGCTTATATTTTCCCCCAGCTTGAATAAATGTGTAGCCAACATAGATTTTGGCACAAAAACAATATATGGTATAGTGTACACAATATAATAATATTACCTTCATCTCACTTTTTTGTTCCACTGATAGGCCCAATGGAGGCATTACAGAGTACCTCCTCTATCACAACAACCAAATGGTCTACAGAGGGAAAAACAGACAACACAACATCACTGGTAAAGAGGAGAGAGTGCATGTGAGGTTGTGTGTGTGTGCTCCAGCGTAACTGTGACTGTAGAGGGATGGGGCCTCGGAGTAAAGAGAAGGGGAACACTGAAGAAAGGCAAAATGGAGTGGAGGATTAGCATTTGAAAGCAGGAAGAGTGTCTGAGTCCTCACCAAGGGAATAGCACTTTGAAAAAGACGGCTAAACACACACACACATGAAAATGAAGCAGCGGAGAAACAAAGAAAACTAAACATTAGCGCACGTGCATACACACAATTTGCTTTGAAGGCTCTCACTAAAGAGATCTAAATAAGGTATGAAACACATGTCACACAACTGAGCCATGCGCCGGATAGACTCACACATTAATACAATACACATATACACATGGAATGCAGAAATGTGCATAAACACACACATACAAACACATGAACAGGACACTCATCCTATACAGCTTTACTGCCCAGCAATGAGTGTCTTTCTAGGTTAATGAAGGCATGAGAGCACATATCATCCCTGCTGGGTTAATAATGCACAGTGTCTGATGTTCACAGTGATTGGAAGGATTATGAATATAGTAATTATACATTATTTGGAAGAATTGAATGTGTAACACAGAGTGAGATTACAAAAGATGGTAAATGGAGAATAGGTTTGAAACAAAGAAAGATACTTAAAGAGAAAGAACAGTGAAGATACAGTCAGGGAAGAGGAGTATTGATGGTTGTAGGTGCAACACAAGTTAATCGTTTTGAACTATCGCTTCTCTCTTTCACTTTTTGGGTGTGTGCATTTGTGTTGCAGGTCTTGGTGTATACACCACTCATGTCCTGATATTGAGTGCATGCACTTCAGTGGGTTGCACCAACAGTTCACAAGTTACAATGCTGACTTCACAGCTTCCTCCTGGACCTCTGCAAGCACCAACTCTTACCCCGCTAGACTCTCGAACTATTTTTGTAGAGTAAGTACACACACACACACACACACACACACACACACACACACACGTGTATTAGTATTTGATGGTAATATCTAAGCATATATACGCACAGAATTAGGGTGCACTCACATTTTTTAATTATTCAAAATGTATAAAACCTTTATTTGTATTTTATAAGTTTTGCCTGGGCAGTATACAAGGACAGAGAGAGACTAAGCAAGAGCGAGTCAGTGACCTTCTGCAGTTGTGTTTACCATGCAGAATATTCTTCTACGCTTGACCTTTCACCATTAGAGGGAGGTGACAAGGGAAGATAGATCTCTGTACTTTTTTTTATAATGTTCCCAGTTTTTCTGTATATGTGTGTGAAAGTGTGTGAGCCATTAGCGTTATCCGCTGCAGAAAAAATACATTACTACTCATATGCATGCAGGGCCCTGACCTTAGTCATGATTATGCTGCCCTGTGCCCAAAAAAGTAAAACATGCTATAATTTGCAAATCATTTAAGCCTTATATTTATTTTTAGTTAATCCAGCTGAAAAATCTTGTTCTATGGTGTCGCCCATACTTTTGTCTGTCCACAGCATTGCTACTCTTCCTGGAGTATAGGTTTCATCAAACTTACACAAAGATTACTTAAATGGACTTTAACCAAAATTGTGCTGAAGGTCATGGTCATAATTGTCATTGTACAAGCACTTTTTCATGTTCACATGAATCACTATTCCTCCTAAAATTCAAAATTATTCGATGGCTTGAAATATCTCTTTACCATATATGTTGCATGCCACTTGTATCCTGTTTATTGCTGATGATTATGGTCTTGCAGGTAATGATCATGGAGGCAGTGGTCCTAGTTGTTGGTTGGAGCCCTCCTTTCAACATTGTGTTAACGTCACTAATATGGTCAATGCTATGACATGCTAAAGGGTTCACATATTTTCAAGCTTTTTGTGGCCTTAATTGCTTCTGAACTTCTAGTCATAATAGTCCTGAACACTTTGGTTTGGTTGCGAAAGAGATTAATTTGTCCAGGATATTAGTGTTTGCCAATGGATTTACTGTAATTCTCATTATTTTGTGCAATGCAGCGAACCAGTGGCAAGAAAAAAAAACTTCTTTCGGTCTTTCTTTCTGTACTTTGCACATTACAATAACCTGTGAATTGCTATGGATCATGAGCTGAATGAGCTCAAGTTACTGATACACTGGCTAAATATTACAAAGTAAAAATTTTAAACAGATTTTGCATTTCTTTTCCTGCTAATTTTAATTTGGATGCCAGCAACACCTTTAAAAAAGCTGGGTCAGGAGCATGTTTCCCAATGAGTTGCATAAACTCTCCTTCTAACAACTGGTTGTGAGTGTTTGGATAGTATGGAGACTAATTGCCCTAGTTTTGAAGACAGAATGTTTTTTTAATTTCTGTTTGATATACTATATGTTTATATAATAATAATAATATTTTATACGTGATCCCCGTGGGGAAATTGCTCTCTGCATTTAACCCATTCACTCAGTGAAGCAGTGGGCAGCCACTGGGCGCCCGGGGAGCAGTGTGTTGGGACAGTACCTTGCTCAGAGGTACCTCAGGGTAGCCGTTCAGTGGATTTGAATCCTCGACCTTCCGATCATGGGGCCACCACTCTACCTACTGAGCTATCCCTCATAAATAAACATTCACATATATATATAAATGTTTATTAATCTCGCTGTCACCCCCAGAGTGTGGTATGTATGTGTTCCTCAAGCTTGGATCTTCTACAAGCGGCCTGAGAGTTTGAATGTTTTGTGCAGTATCTTAGCTGTTCCTAGGATTGCACTCTTTTTCCACATCAGAAACCTCTAATGTTGTACCTGGAGTCTGGTGGGTCCTCTCTTCCAGTTTCAGGTTTACAGCTTCTAATGCTCAATGCAGTCAAAGTGTGGAAATGATGAGCCAAACCTTGGCAGAAGAGAACAGTGGAACTAAATGAGCCCCTTACAATGACAAATGCATCTACTAAGCTGATGATGATTGTTTCCAGACTCAAGTTAGACACATTACCAAATGATCTATGACTACCCCAACTCATTGACAGAGTATCGTCAGATGAGATGCTTGCAGATGTAAACACTGCTCTACGCACCATCCCCACAATTGGTATCACTGAAACCAGCGAGCTAATATACACCACTGCCACAGTAATCCTAGAAGCACTTGGGTAAGAAGATCAAGCCAAAATCAGAGAAACCTGGAGAAACATGTTAGTCAGTAAACTGAGGTGCAGTTGGCATCATATACTTGTATTTGATTGTTTAGCATTGTTTTTGTTTTTTAAAATAAAAATGCACTGCAAAAAGATTTCTTACAAAATATTCGTTCTGTGAACCTGTTTAAACTACAGGTCCAAGTAGTTTATACAGGTTGGCTGTTGAAAAGGAAAATTAAATTACCTGACAGAATGCATTGACCGCCACAGTATTCCTATATAGAGTGGGGGAGTGTATTGTTTCATTTCCTGAGCCTTTAAAATGCTTTTGATCAACATATTCACTAGGTGTGGGAAGGCTGTATATTGCCTTGTTAGCACATTGGTAATAGGCAAAGGTTGAGAGATCAGACCTAGTCAATATTACTCTATTGTGTCTGTGAGAAAAGTAAGATAGCTAGGAAAAAATGTAAAGAAATAGTAAAGAGAATGAAATAATTTTTTTTGTTGTTGTTTAAAAAAAACACAGAGAAAAAATCTCTTAAAGAAAATGGGATAGGTGAAGAGAAGGGTGAGAGACTGTGAGAAAGGTTGAAGAAGGCTGCTGGAGGCAAACAAAACAGTATCAGCAGATTTATATCCTGCCCTCACCAAACACTGCCTGACTCATACACATTCATACACAACCAAGCAGACATAGGATCATATGAATACCTATACTGTCAGATATGCACATGGTCACAAATGAAAAGAACCTGATAAAACATTCTGAAACAATCTGAAGTGAATTCATTGATGCATAGATTGTGACTGGAATCATTTTCTGTCGTGTGTGCGTGTGTGTGTGTGCATATGTGTCTGTGCGTGTTTTGATGCATTTGAAACACCTACTGTAGCATGAAGTACCAGAAAGACTTTTGGCAAAAAAAATATTGCCAACAAGTTCCAAAAAGTTTATGCAGATAAGCTCAAAATGAGCATGTTTAAAGATGAGTGTGGTCACACACACGAGTACTGATATGGGAAGAGCCGATACATAAAAACATGTAATGATGTCCTTCTGAGGACCCAAAAAAGGTCCGATCCCACTGTAAAATTCTCTGTAGTTTATGTTGTTGTGTTGCTTGTACAATTTAGAGAGCAAAAGGAAATATGCAAGAGAACAAAAGTGCAGAAGGCAGGTTAACAGTACACTCAAACCTTCATCATCTCAAATGTTTGCTTTTAAATTTAACATTCAGAGAGGGCACCTGGCTTTTTCACACTACTTTCAAAACGCACTTTTAAAACAATTACCATAGTGAATTATTATACAGATTATTACAATTCCCCTTTGATTCAGTTTTTCAAAAGTGGACATATATCACGCTGCCAATCGACAGCATATAAATCTTATAATAAATGTGATAGATTAGCCACAGTGGCTAATTGTGTGCTAACACACACTCATCAGTCATTCAAAAAATGGCTTTTAATGGGAGGACCCAAGAAAGGAATCCATCACTTTTTAAAATGGCCTCCCTTCGCGACCATGCCAGGTGGGTTGTACTGCCTTCAGGGATTTGTAAGAATTGCAGGACAATTTATAAAGTGTATTTTAGTGCTCCTTTTTTATGACTTTTTTTTTTTTTTACTTCATACTTCAGAAAATCTTAGTTATCAAATATCTTATCAGAGGGATTTTTACTTATAAAATGTGTAATAGTTAGTGAACACACTTCACTGCCAGCTTAAAACAGATTTAATTTAGTATATTTGAGTTTGCAAAAAAAAACAAAACATTTTGGCAAATAAGATTTTATCTTTTCTGAACAAAATCATTGTAAAGATGGAACATCTCATTTATGTTGCAGAATCCAAACACATCAAATCTGTTTAGTCATTAGTATTCAAACTTAGAACCAACAAAAGTACAGCAGTAATTATATAAATATATTTTCCTGAGTCGTGCTCTTTCACATTGGCCCCCATTTTATAACAGCGCTAGATAGTTGACATGTCTTGATTTCCTAATGCCATTTCTGGTCTTTTTTTCTCCTCTTTGCTGGGGATGACCTTCCTGTTCTAAATATAGAAAAGGAGACACCTCAGCCTGACTGTTGAAGGAAACTGTGTGCGCAGTGTGCTGTACGTGTGTGTACGTGCCTCTGTGCACATGTAAGGAAGCCTACCACTGCACTGTGTTTACTTCAGCTGACAGAAGAAACATGGTGATGAAGGCAGACACTGACATGCAGATACTCAGAGCAGTCTGTTTCAGTCGGGACTGCCACAGACACAGACACACATTTCACTCCTTTTTCGCGTCTTATTTTTATCTTGATGTTTTAATTCGAGCGTTGTGCAGACCTCTGCACTTAATGGTAATGTATTCATAAAGTTTGGCATTGCTCACCTGGTCGAGCAGGCAAGCCATACGACAAAGCCTTACTGCAGGGGCCTGGGTTCAAGTCTCCCCAGGATGTTACCCATGTGCTATCACCCCCACTCTCTCCTTCCTTTCTTGTCTCTTACTATCCTGACCATCAACATTAAAAAATGCCAAACATATATTTATACGAGTTTACAAATCAAATACTATTATTTATTTTAAAAAAAAAACAGGCATTATTAGATACTAACAGACAGTCAAGACGATTCAAGACGTCCTTGAACCTCATGAGGGTTGCAGTTTAGTTTCATTTGTGAAAAACTCGAAAAGTTGATTCTGTTCATCTGGACATAGCGTTTTCTTAGCGAACAGAATCAGGTTTTGGACATTTACTTGCCTGGATGATTGAGCATGCATCAATTTGTGAAAAACCAAAATGTAAAATGTTTTGATCAAATGTTAACAAAAGCCAATACTTCTATATATTTAAAGTACCAGGTTTTTGCAACACGATGAAAAAAAAAACGTTAAGCAGAGAAGTGATGCAACTAAGTCTACAGGGTTTTTTTTTCTGTTGTATAAAGTCCTAAACTATATTAGATTTTAGGTAAATAGGGAAAAAAAAAACATAAGTAAATGATTAATAGGAAATAACTGGGAACTGGCTGAATTATAAGTATAGTCATATTAAAAGTGTTTCCCACTGGGCTACAGTAAAGTTTTCACACTAGGATTTTTGAAAAGCAGAAAAGTGAAAGGTCGAATTTATTTTATGTTTATTTTTCTCTTCATTTCTAGGTGGTCACATCCCTCTCAGATAAATGGTGTTTTGGAGTTTTATTTGATCTTCCTGTCTCATGACAGTGCAGAGCGTGTGCTAGCCTATAACAGCTCTGAAGTTTTTGAAGACTACACGCTCCGCAACCTAACCCCTGGAACTCTTTACACCATCACAGTAGCTGTAAGTCCATTGCGCCTTAATTTTGACTTTCAATTTGTTCGTTTGTATCATATTCATTCTTATGTTATTGTTTATGTGTGTGCATGTGTATATGTGTGCATGGCAGGCTTGTACAGGAGGTGGATGTACTTTAAGTCCACCAAGCCAGGCTCAGACTGAAGAGAGCACCCCTGAAAATGTCCCTGCACCACTGGTCACTCCTTTGTCCCCCAATGCGCTCAATGTCACCTGGACTCCTCCTGACACTCCGAATGGTGAGAGGGTACACACCTACACAAAAATACAAAACCATGGATTTTTTTAAAATAAATTGTTATCAAGAATAACATGAGCATTGAATGAAGTGGAAGAAGAAGAAGAATGTCATGATGATAACAGCATGTGATATTAATAGACCTGAAGAACTGATTAAAAGGTGATGCTATTTACCATAACCCTGTGTCTATGACATAAATACAGATATAAAGGTTTGTCCGTGTTTCAAGGATGCTGTTCCTGTTACCGTGAAACAGAAGATCATTTACATGTGAGTGAGAGGAATCAGTTGAGTCTCCAGGAGTAGAGAAGAAGAAGAGGGAAACAGAAAGAGGAACTAAAAAGAGAGAGCACAAAGGACTCATAACGAAAAGAGAAAGAGACAGAGACAGGGTGAGAGAACAAACAATTTGAGATCGAGACTAATAGAGACCGAGAGGGAGAGGACAGCGCTTCACCAAGCTCCTTTAAGTGGATGAAAAGTGCTCCCTTTTGACTAAAGAGAGAACTGCAGGCTGAAAGAGCGTAGACTCGCTGTGATGGCCTTTCTCTCTGTTTTCTCTACTCCTCTACTCTCTCCTCTTCTCACCTTTGTCTTCTTCACCTGTCCCCAGTTAAAATCTGGGGGGAAAGTGTATTTTAAGAGTCTAAGGTGTCTATTTAAAACAGAATTTAAAGAGTTAAAGTGATCAAAAAAGGAGCAGCGTAACTACATAAGCTGTGTGGTTTATTTAGAGAAGGCAACGAGTGATCCGTATTCTATTAGTGTGATTCTCTCTCGTAATCAAAATTTGCAAAAGACTGATATAATCTTCTGAAAGGGAAATAATAGATATGGATTTGTATTTCTTTCTTTTTTTTTTTAAATGTTTCAGAATTTAATTCTGTTTTCATCGTCCCACATCCTATAAATCAAAAATCAGTGCATGTATGTCTTCAGTCTAAGGACAGAATGCAGAATTCACCTGTAGGTAGAAAAGAAACATGGGGCATCCCAGTTTGTAGAGGTTAAGAAGTAACGTCTGCATTCTCTCTTGTGAACTGTTAATGCAGCTGTGTTGCATCTCTTTTACTTTTTCCCGATATCGTCCATGGCCTGCTAATTGTTGTTGTGTGTTCCAATGAAAATACACATTAATCAGCATAAGCTAAAACGCTGTCTGTGATAAAAGCACAGAAATACTCCCAAAGACGTGAAATGCATTATGAAATATGTTAGTAGTTACTGTAAAAGAGATTGGCCCCACTTTTTTAAACAGTTTATCTTGATTTCTGAATCGACATAGGTCAAGTCAGCAGATGTTTGCTTTGAAATGAACTCATGTGTTTTAATACAACTCTTAAAGGTAAGTAGTTAAATAGCCGTGAAAATACAGTAAGTTTAAGTAACATTATGTATGACATGGTGCACTGAAAATGATGTATTTATCGATAATCTCAAGGACTATATCAACAAATAGTATATCTCATGAAACCAAATTAATTAAGCGAAGAAAACCCCTTGATCCCCCTCCCATTTCACAGTCTCTTGACATACCACACACACTACCACATATTATCAAATGTTACTGTCATGCTCGTTAAAGTATGTGTAATTCCACAATGTGTGTGTGTGGAATGTGAATCGTGTGTGTTTTACGCTTAATGCCACATGAGTGCATTTTGCACCATAAACCCTGTGATGTGTGAGCATATTAGCCTGGATAAATTACTTAAAGCTTTTCTCAGTTGATGACAGAAATTTATAACAAGGGAAACACTTAATCATGATTACCCGATTATCTCGTGCTTAAAAAGCTTTAATTTTTGCTCAGAAAAGAAGAAGAGATCAGTACGTTTTTCCTCACTAACTCCTTTTTTTATACAAATGGATGGCAACAACCACGACGATGATGGTGATGGGTTCCAGAAGACCTAGATCCTATGTTATTTTCTCTTTCTCTCTTCCTTCCTCTCACTCTTTCTCCCCCCTTCTCCCCAATTCCGCAGGGATTTGTGGGGGATAATCCTCTCGGGGATTAGGTCGGGGCAACACGCAGACAAAGAGGGGAAATAAGCCTGTTATGCATTCGCTGCTTCATTTCCCAACCTGTCTTTATTACAGCCTATACTGATATGGGCTTATTCACACACACAAGCACATACAGATGTCCGCGCACATATGCACACGCTCTCACACGCATGTGATTGGCCACATTAAGAGCTCCCCAGATGTAGCTTGTGTCTGTGGGTTTTTTCGTGTCTTCGTTTTCCTGATAGGTGTGTATATCTCTATTGAGCAATAATAAAACCCACACATGATTAAAGCAGAATAGACTCTTAGTTCTTAGCGCTGATCTTTTGAGCCCCCTGTATGCATTTTTATTAAGGAAAAGCACATTTGGCACCTTACTGTTTCATTTTTTTATTAGGTGGATGTAATGTAATGTAATGATTGTGCTGGTGTGTGTGGGTATGGATACGTGTGTACAAACTACATATGTGCAGTTTGTCCGTGTGCAGGTTAGAGTGTGCACACCTATTTGCACCCTTATTTGTGTGTGTGTGTGTGTGTGTGTGTGTGCGCCCGTTCATCGTAGTACAACTGTCCTTCTTAGGGCTTTTATCCTCCTAACACTCATGGTTACATTTGTCATTTCAGTGCTGTTTCTATCATTGGATCACTCTACCTGACTGGCAGGTCTGCAGCCCCTAAGTCAGTTTTCATTTGCATTGTAATCCAGTGACCCAGACTGCATCCCGTCATAGTAAAGCTCTCTTTATGATTGTAATGCCTCACACTATGGATGCAGTATTATTGCATATGAGTGACCAATCCAAACAGAGTGTAAAACTATCTCAGTATAACTATCTTCTGAAAACCTACAGGAAATGATCTCGATGAAAGCTTGTAATGGTTATGATTAGTTGTGATACTTAACATCACTGTCTAAATCATTGCTCTTGGTCAGAGGTTATTCAGGGCAGGGGATGTGAGCAGAATGTGACAAGGAGCGGGAATTCCATGTTCAATAGACTTCTTTTATTGTAATAAATACTAAGGATTGTTAAGAAATGTCAGTTCTATTGTTGCCTGGGGTATTTTTTCCCTGTTATTTAAATTTTTATTCTGTCATGTTCTAATCAGATGTGTTCTTTTCCCAGGTATTATAACTAGCTACGGTCTCTGGCTGGATGGAGTTCTCATTTTAAACACCAGTTCCTCCCAGAGGTTCTTCTTGGTGGAGGGACTCTCTCCTTGGAGCCGGCATGTACTCAGGCTGCAGGCCTGCACAGCACAAGGCTGTGGCAAGGGACCGATGGTCAGTCAGTGTTATAGCATATAGTATAACAAACTGTAAGATGCTTTGTCATATAGTAATGCCTTATAAATAATTGTGTTGTTGGTGTTACTGACCGAATATTGGCTTTTGAACTTATTTTTAAGAGATACTTGAGAAAGATTTATATCCAGGGTATGGAAGTAGGCAAAACTGACCGGATCTAATGATCTGACAAAGAAAAAGGGAACAACGGGACTGTTATTGACACACAGGGGAGATTGGTGATGAGAGGTGGAATTAATTAAATTATGTGGGTAAGAAGCAGAAACAAAAGCAGGAAGTAACCACAGCTAGAAACATGAGAAAACTGAACTTTAAAGTAAAACCTCCAACAACTATCGCTGAAACACTGAAATATGAATACTAATTAAGATGATAGAGACAGTTGAACACAGAAGGCACAAGCAGAAAATAAAACAAGAAACAACTAAAAACTGGTGAGTACCACAGGGACCATGACATGAAACAGCAGAGTATTTTTCAACATGAATTCTAGTTTCTACCAAAAGTATGAAACACAAAACACAACATTACATTTTTGTCAAATACACCCGTCAAATTTAGCGTAGCAAAAGTTTTATAAAATTATGCATGAATTATTTTCATGAGTTTCATTAGCGCTTTAACTAATGCACAAAATCATATGTGGCAATGCCTGCACACACGTGTGTCTGTGTGTACGTGTGTGTCATTGGGAGTCATAAAGGTGATCGATTCTCTCGGCTCAATAACGAGGGTTGGTGTGGCCACGGTGACATTTGGTAGGAAATGCCACTTCATTTTCAACGACGCCTCTGACAACAGGCCATATTTTGGGGCACTTTTCCAATACAGATGCCATGTTTAGTCAAACACCAGGAGAACTGCTGACCTAGCAGAAAAAGAGAAGAGGAGGGTGGGCAGGTGAAGGAGGGTGAAACAGGATGAAGTGGAGAAGAGGAAGAGGTGATAGGATGGGCAGGAAAAGGAGAAAAGGAGTCGGAGAAGAAGGGAATTTCAGGCAAAAAGAGTAAATGATGAGGACAGAGTAAATGGCCAGAGCAAAGTGAGAGATGAGGTGGAAGGGAATCGAAGGCAGCAGAGGAGAGTCAGACAGGAAGAAATGAGACAGAAGAAGACTGTAATGATGAAAGAGGACGGAAAAATGGTGGCAGAGATAATGCCGGCCACTTGTGTAGAGTGGTTTCATCTGAAAATGCTTAGTTTTAACATTTCAGACAGGTTGTATCAGACTGAGAGAGGCATTATTTTCAGTTTTTTGTATTTCTCCAATAGCTGTTGGATGAATGAGTGTTAGTGGAGCTATGATAAAAATGCTACATATCTGTATTCTTCTATGCATTTTGATATCTGTGTTCTTCTAAGGTGGATGTGCGTACATTAGAGATGGCCCCAGAAGGTCCTATACTGTTGGAGCTGGCCAATCAGAGTTCAAGATCTCTCAGAGCACATTGGACAGCCCCTCCTAGAGCGAATGGGAACCTTAGCTACACAATATACTACAAAAGCAAAGGTAACAGCGAAAAGCTACATCTTTATCTTTACACATGCACAGGTCTCATATAGTATTTGCCAGGCAACAAACCCAACTTTATCTGTAAAACATTCACATCACAACTGTGGAAGTTGTAAAATGTGAAAGCCTCATTTTCTGAATAAAGATATGGATATGTTAATAATACACAGTCATTCCTACCGGGGTAAAAAGTAACATATAGATAGTAACATATCTGTTTTGCTTGAGACTCTGCCTATTGTGTAGACATATCCGCACTGTTTTTGGAGGGGTGGGGTAGGGTCAAAAAGGCTTTACAAAGACGTAAAGCCTTTTTATCAAGATAGAAATGGACATGTCAGTACAAATGCAAATTGGAATACACAATCACACTTCTCACTCACAAAGTCAGCTTGCACTGAAAGTCAGCCATGTAATGGGGAAGTAATCAAGAAGTAATCAGTATACAGTAGCATAGAAATGACAAGTTGTTGTTTCTTTTTGATACTGTGTCAATGATTTGAGGAAATGACATGGGAGTATAGACTATAAAAGTGGTATGAAGATAGGAGGAGGAACAAAGTCAAGTTGCAATTCAATAATAGTATAAAGAAAAAAGGGAGATGAGAAGCTCATATTTCCATAGATGGATTAGAAAAGACAGTAAAAACAATGTAAGATATGAGGAGCAGCAATACCACGGGGAGACAACAAAAGCAACAGATAGACTGGACATGGCGAGAAAAGAGAACACGCATATTCTCATTTTTTCAGTTACGCATATTCACAAAGTCTCTCCCTGTCATACACACTCACTGTCAGGCACTTTGATCTATGCCTCACAGAGAACCCAACAGATGAGTGGAGAGAAGGATAGAAGCAGTGTGGAAGGAAAAGAGAGACAGTGTTTCGCTCTAGTTGCCCATAACCTCCTGTTTCTTTGATACAAACGGCCTTCATCAATCCACACAGAATTACGTGTGTGTGTCTGTATAAATATATTGGATAGGCTTGCTTACTATGATTTTCTGATCCCTTTTCTTTGACTATCCTTGCATAACCTCAATATGGAGACCTCTCTCTTTCGATTACTCTCAAGTTAATCTCAGTGGGGGTTTTTCTCTCTCACGACCTCTCTCTCGTTCCTCTTTCCTTTTTCTTTCTTTTTTTATGCATCTCTTACAAGTCACTTTTCTGTCTTTAGAGTGGTAACACTAATAAAAAACATTCACTGTTTTTCATTATCTTTAGCTATACATTGCTTGGCCTAAGACCTTACATGTCTTTCTTTCTCTGTCTCTTAGATGGTGATGGTGCATTGGATGGAGGTACAGCAGCAGGCGTCTGGTTGTCTGTGACAGACCTGCAGCCTTACACTAGCTACAGCTTCTGGATCAGAGGCTGTAATACACAGGGTTGTATTGAGAGCCTGCCACTCAGTGTTACTACACTGCCAGCAGGTACTCACACGCCAAAGACTTTCTTATCATTATTAATTTGATCATTACTAGAACTGCATAATTTTTTCACTGTGTCACAGTTTCAAATATCATGATCATCCATCGAAAGGCTCTAAAGGTTTATCCAACAGGTGCTCTTCATTGCTTCAGTTTACATCGTTCTTGACCTGCTCTTAGCTGGTTACACAAAAACCTGAACTTGCTATGCTAGATCAGCAAAGTTTAGCAGGGGCACCAAGGAACTGTGTCACTCCTTTGAGCAAGAAACTCATATAGCGAAATGCTACTGCCTGGTGAGGTATAGTTCAGAGTAGGGGTGAGGGAACTCCAGGCCTCAAGGGCCAGTGTCCTGCAGGTTTTAGATATCACCCTGGGTCAACACACAAGAATCAAATGATTAGTTCATTACCAAGCCTCTGGAGAACTTTAAGACATGTTGAAGAGGAAATGCAGCCATTTAAATCAGCTGTGTTGGATCAAGTCTAAAACCTACAGGACACCGGCCCTTGAGACCTGGAATTCCCCACCCCTGGTTTAGAGACTTGAACTGCCTGAGTTTGAGTCCACTTCAGACCATTAACTGAGTATCATTGTCCCTACTCTCTCCCTGCTTTCATGCCCACTGTCTGCATTGTCTATTTAAAAAAGGCTGAAACTATCAAAGGTAGATTCTCATAGGTGCAGTTTTCTCATTGCTTTCAACATCCCTGCAATTTTTACCAAATTATTAAACATTATTTATTTTCTCAATAATGCTATTTGTTTTTTTCCTCATTTTTTTGCATTTTGAAATTATTTAATCCTTTAATTTAAGTCACAGTTGATCTACAACAAATTAAAATTAAAATCCTTAGAAAAAAAATGATGATAATAGTATGACTGTGGTATTGAAATTTTTCTAAGGTCTTAATTAAATGACTGTTCTAGTAGATTTGTTTCTCACGCCACACACAAAACATGAACTGTGGCGATATTTTTAAGATTACTTTGATTTTAATTGCTGTTCTTGTGAACTGGAAAGGTTTATTTTTATAGCTTGCTCTGCAAAGGAAAAAAAACAATTATTCACTGGAGTCGACATACACATCATTGACTTGACTTAATGATGTGAAAACATATTTCTGATTTACACAGCCTGTGTGTGTGTGTGTGTGTGTGTGTGTGTGTGTGTGTGTGTGTGTGTGTGTGTGTGTGTGTGTGTGTGTGTGTGTGTGTGTGTTTGTATTGTAATCGTGTAGAATAGAGACTGATTGTGCATACTGATAAATGTCAAAGCTGATCAGAGCAGTCTGGAGATAATTGTAACATGCACACACACATACAAACACACACACACACACACACACCTATAGACACACATTTTACCACTTTAGCTAATGTTATCAAAAGGGTTGAATATGTACACCCTTGCACATACCACACCCATGTCTTAGTGAGTCAACAACAAAAGACAGACTTAGGAAAGTTCTCCTGTTCAAGTTCAAAACAAAGGCATAAGAAAGTATAAATTTTAAATACCAGACGTTTCCTCTCTTTCTACCTCTATGCCTCTGGCATCTCTTTAGACTTCTATAAGGCAAACTGTCTTGATGCGTCCTTGTTCTATGAAAGAACAGAGAGAAGATAGCAGAGCAAGAGACAGAGGAGCTGAGGAGGAGGAGAGCAGAGAGAGAGAAGTGAACATAAAAGTGCATAGTTTAAAACGATTAGTGACACCTCTGATATTGTACCTACTAACACAGCATGAGAGAGACACAGGCTCACCAACAGTGTGTTTTGCGTGTGCATATCTGTACGTATATGTGTGTGTGTGTGTGTATGTCAGAGAAGCAGGAATCATCTTTTGATGAATTAGCTAAATACACACACTCAAGGAATGAACTGGGTCATTAAAAAATCCACTGAATCTCTGAATGCAAATCAGAGGGTCATTTTAATCTAAATCTAAGTTCAGGTGTATCGTATCAATTCAGTAATTTGTTAAATGCTTGTTTGACTGTAAAAGAGCAGGATCTCCATTTCCGCGCTTTCCGTGTATTTTCCTACTAATCGACTGCTCACTCCATTCTGATAGCATTGTGGTGCCTTTCGAGTGACAGGATGTTCACTTGACCTATCCTAATTTGCTTATAATGCTGCCTCTTGAAACTCAGCAGGCTTTTACCCAACTACTGTTGATCTAAAATGAAGACGTGTTTTTTCAGGTGTTTTTTCATAAACACGGGTAAAATAAGAGCAGCCAATTTAGTCTGGTTTGAAATGGAGAGCAGACAGCCTACGAGAAGCAGTCATTAAGTCAAGTGCAGGTGATTGTTTGCACAGTTGTAGGAGAGGTCGACTAAGACTGGTGGTACAGAATATATAAGGTTGATAAAAACTGATTAGAAATAAAGGCCAAAGTTGGTATTAAATAGCCAATTAAGGTAATCCTCTGATATCTGTTGTGTTACACTCATATTTTGTTTTCTGTTTCTTAGTTTTCTGTTTTCCAAGCTTCCTTTCCTCTAAGGACTTAGTAAATCTTGTGAGCGAGAACTGGATAAGGATAGTGACACAATTGCAAACATAGCCACAAATAAGCCTTTAAAAAAATGGACAAGTCACATCTGACACACATACATGGTGATTCTTTAGTTGTTTTGTTTTTTGTTTTTAAAAAGGGCTTTTGTGTCATGTTTTTAAAATCGATGTGCTTTGTGTATGCATTAATATAATGAATGTATACTAGAGGGTTGAGTTATGTTGATGGACCACCACTAAATTATTCTGAATCCACATTGAAAGTGTTATTTTAGGCTTTTCTCACACATCGTGTATGCCTGTGTGCAGTTGTAACAGCCATCTTTAGAATAAGATGTCTTCAGCAATCAGTCTTGTTGAAGTGGACATCGCACAATTTTTGATTGAAGGGTCACTTTATACATCGGAGGGCCTGCTCTTATTTCACATAGTCAACAGTGCAGTCACTCTGATTTCCATCATGTACTTGTTGTTTGCAGCTTATCTCATTTTATTCTGTCTTTGCACAAATGTTCTGTGTTTCTGTTCAGCTATCATATTGATTCTGGCTTGTTTACTGATTTTCCAACACTAAGACTTTACTGTCACACTGAGCTAAGAAGACGTGGACTTTGTGGATTTAATGCAGTGTGTGTATTTGTATGAATGTGAGAGTGATGAGTATATCTGGTTGTGCTTTTTATACTCCACACTGTGAGAGGTGTCATTGCGTTACAGTGAAGTTGATCAGTTAGATGAAATGGACTTTTTATGTTTTTTTTGTTTTTTTTTCTTACTCTCTAAATGTCTAATCTTTTCATTTCACCGACTGACTTCCTCCATATTTTTGTACTCCCCTGCTCCTTCTTCTTGTCTTCTTCTCAACATACTTTCTTCCTTCTTAGCCCCTGATGGATTGTCACCTCCAACTCTAGCCCATGCAACTAATGCCAGTCTGAACGTGTCCTGGTCCGCCCCTGTCAACTCTAATGCACCAGGCCCACTCTACTACAGTCTGCAAATGAGGACATCCCCACAGAGGCCTATCATAAGGTGAGAGACACCATAAAATGCAGAGTCAAAGCAGATGGACAAGTTTGCAAACCGTTTTCCACAATGCATAAAAGTTTTCTGAGAAGAGTAGCAATAAAGTAACTGGACACACACACAACAAAGTACACATATTACATACTCTAAATATCAGAAAATGTGCATGTGCACATAGCCTACACATGCACATATAAAGGAGCACATTATACAGCACAACTGTGAATATGTCACTTCAGTAGGACATAACATCAGAAATCCAGAGAGGGAATGACAGGATGTAGAGTCAGAAAGACAAAAAAAACCAAAGACATGGAAGAGAGAGGGAGACACGGGCAAAGAAAGTGTGATAGAATAAAAAGAGGGAGAGAGGGTGTGCATCTGATATGTATTCATTACATGCTTCCTGACAACAAATTGCAATTTAATCCAAGAAGAGGAGGCTCTCATTCTGTGGTAATAAATAAATGACTAGCTACATGTATTATATATCAGACAGCCATGCCCTCCTCCTCCTCTGCTATGGAAATCTCATTGTTCTCTGATTTATTCATTCATTCATCCCTTCTATCCATCTGAAGCTAAATGGTCAACGGTCGCTCATTTATGACAATATTCTTTTACTTTGTCCTAGATTCCTTTGTATGATTATATGATGGGCCAGGTAAGGCATGGGAATAAGATAAAAGGCTATGGAAAAAACTGTACATAATGCATAGGCAGCCAGTGTTTAGGAACCCTATGAAATTTGGGCATTATTATAATGTTTTACTTAAAATATATTTGAATTTACACTTTGGAATCTATTTAAGAAACAAACCATTTTTTTTAAGTATAATGAAATTGTTTTTTTCAGAAACCTTTTGCTTTGACACCTGTAACTTTTCCCACTGAAGTATGAATTACATACTTTGTGACTATTCAGATCCTTTTTTTTTTCACTTCTCACATGCACATCTCTCTGGCCTTAAGTGTACGCTAAAAGGGATTTAATAACTACGTACAATGTTGACATGATTAACCTAAGGAACGTAAGAAGCTGTCCGGTGCTGAATCTCTCTGATGAAGCATTAAAGAGTAACATTTGGTCTAAGGTAGAAAGTATGGTGTTGCATATGTTTTTATTTAAAAAAAATGGTAACTCCTGCAACAGTAAAGCTTTGCTAGTAATTCAGGAAATTTTCCAGATTGGTTTCTTCATCAGAAAATCTGAAAATGAAGTTTTGTAACATCAGATTTGTGTCCACTAAAACACAAGAGCATGCAAAGTGCAAGATCAGCATATTTAAATCTGCTGTCACTCTGTGACCACCAGGTAACAGAGCACATCACAGACCCAAATACATGTCCATGAATGAATTTGTGCTTGTGTCCATCCACTTCTAGGCTTTTGGAAAATGCAACAGACACCTTTTCCTATTACTTAGAGGGCTTATCACCATACACGCCTTACCTGTTTAGAGTGGTGGTCTCGCATACACACGGGAAGACGGCAAGCCTCTGGACAACCCTTCGCACTGCAGAGGACAGTAAGTGGACATACTCACACACACTAGTGCCCAAAACATTTTACATAGATTTGTACAGACAGCTTCAATGCGCATAAACTATGCAAATATAATTTAAAAAAATAAATAAATGTTTCCAATAAATAACCATGAAAACAGTAATAATTTCTTTAAATAAACATGTTACGGGTCAGTGAAACTGCTGTACTGCTTTTTTGTAGGTTACCTATTGGTACTGGTTTCTGGTATTGTTTTGTTGTATTTCAAGGTGTATCTTGTGTCAAGTCCTTCCAAGTTGTGCGACTGACTGCGAAGTGGTTGGCAGTGATAGGCTTCTGCGGTCCACCTGTTTTGCTGTGTTAAAGTTAAACTCAAGGAGTCTGACAGATCATTAGATGATCATCTAAGCAATCGACTCATTAGACAATAAACATGTGGCTTCGGCTTAGTTCTCTTTTTTGCGACTCCCTCCAAGGTTTATTTTATAAAAGTATAAATGTTTTTTCAGTGGAGGTATGAAATGAGAGGGAGAGAGAACAACTAAAGCTGCAGAAGGTGGTGAAAACACGGGCTCAAACAGCGCTGGGTGAAACACACAGACATGGGGAGTTTCACATACTGTAAGGTGTGTGTCTGTGTGTGAGTGACCTAGCCAGTGTCATTGTGGGCTAATTGCTGTAATAGAATCATATTAGCCACTGGAACAGCCTCCTCAGTGCAAAGTTATAAATTAATTAGTACCACGCTATTATCACATACATTATCATTAAGCAGGTGAGATTTGCATACATTGATACGCACACAAACACAAATGTGTACAAAACATGTATGTGTAGTGTACGTATACATACGCAGTGACACGAAGACAAGTGCAGTTACACATATACCATGACATACCATGCACGCACACACCTATTCATACACACACAACTGCAGCCATTTAGGATGCATTAAATTATGGCCCTGCGCTTTTCTCATTGCTATGCAGAATTGAATTCCCTCTAGCAAACACACACTCACATGCACTCACACACACACAGGGCTTTTGTTACACTTGTTTTTGTTGCACTCGTGTTTCTGTTTGTGTCTTGACTATTAATGCAAGAATGAAAACATTCTTAGTGTCTCTCTGTCTCACGCTGAGAACGTATGTGTCATGCACATGCATAAGTCCTTGGCCTTCTCATCGATAACAGACCTCCTGATGCTCAGTTACGACACTTCATGCAGAGATGCAACACAAGGCTTTGGGATGCTACCTAAACTGCACCCAGTTGCCACAAAGATCAGACAGATTTGTGTATTTATTTTGACAATAAGCATGTATGTAATGGAGCAATCTCTTTGCACTAATGATACCAGCCATTTATAAGCATTTATTCCTGTTCACGACTTTTGGTGTCATATTGGATTCAAGTAATTATTAATAAATAAATGTCACATTTGACATGAATTTTCAATTCTGCATCCTTTAAATGTAAAAATGTACATTTTTAAAATATTCATTAAAATTGTTTTACCATAATAATGAATACAGAATAGGTGTAAAAGTTCTTAATAAAAAAGGGATTTAAACCTATGATGGGAGCAAGCCACATTCAGGCAGATTGGATTTCCCTTACACTGATGTGTAATTTGTCACCGTAAACCATCTTCTTATCATCCTAGCAGGGAAAGAAAAGAGGGGCTACATTCTCTGCTTAATCTCGTCTCTCTCTCATACAAGAATAAATGACAACCTTTTGCATTTCATTTGGTGATGTAACGTATAGTAAGGCTAATAGTTTGAATTTTATATTTGTTGTCCTGCATTTGTGGAATTCATACACGCAGCGTTCATTCTGACATAAATCTCAAATCTGAACACAGCGACAGACATATAAACATTCACTGAAAGTCACACACACATTCACACAGTCGCTCAAGTGACATATACTGTACATTTGATCTTAACACACTCAGTCATTCTTTATAGAGTGGTCCTTTGGGTTTATCCTTTTGAAGGAGATCATTCTAACCTGATCTCTATGTGCAAGTGTGAGCTGTAACCTTGTAAGTTTTTCACTTTGGCAGAACACTGTATATAATATAGCGTGTGTCGACACGAACCATTTTTAACACTATGGATATGATCTCACTTTATCCACATTTATATACTGTTACTTCTTTCTCTTACTTCTTAATTTCTGGGGTTTTTTCTGTCTTTTTCTTCTTCTGTTGTAATTCCTTTTCCTTTCTCCTTCTTTCTCTTTTTTTTACATTTTTTACAGAATTGTTTCACTTTTTGAGGGTGATCAAGGAAAAAATAGCATAAAAAAGGGGTGAAAAAGTAAAGAGAGGAAAAATAGAAAGAGAAGAAGGTAAAATGAGTAACTGAGGGGAAGAGTGAAGAAAGGAGAAGGCTAATGATAGAACAGAGAAAGAGAGAGAGACTCGTGCTTCCTCCTTTCCTTTTTATCATTCCATTAAAGTTTTATATCTATCTTTTTAATGTAATTTGGTCCCTATGAATTCCTGCTGCTGCAGAACAGACAGACGGCTCCTGTGAACATAAACTCTAGCTGTGTTGGACAGCTCCCTTTCCTCTGTCTACTCCCATGTTCACACCAGCTAAGTGATCTAAGAGTGTGTGTATGTGTGTGTGGGTGTCTGTGTGTGAGTGTGTCATAGAGCGTTATTGTGAGAGTATGACTAAAGAGCCATTTGAATAAAACGATCTTGACCAAGTAGTCTTAGAAATGAAAAGTGCACATGTGTGAACAAAAACATTAAACAACAATAGAGGTTTTTAAACCCTTCGCTGACCCTTAAAAATGCATCCCTTTAGAGCCCTGGGGACCAAAAATGGTCCCGCCCCAAAAGTGCAATAAAAAGATTATATATTCATATTTATTTCCACTTTAAATTGGTCAGTCTTTTAAAACTACTTCTCCCTGAAATATTCATATAAAGTTTTAATTATATTTTCATTGTTTTAACCCTTTAAATCCCAGTTTTATTACATGAGCACCCTGTTTTTTTTAGCCCCAAAAAACAAAAAACTAAATATTTTCCAAAAAAAACATTTGAAGTAATATTTGTTTGTTATTATAATTAGGCCTTTAGATGGAGCAAAGATTGGCACCAACAGTCATTTCGATCGCCTTTTATTTTTTTTGCAGGAGCGCATTTCATAAAATGCACACACTATCGGTCCTAATCGACCACGCCCAAAAAAGTGCTATAAAAAATTTATATATTAATATTTTATTCCACTTTAAATTAGCCAATCTTTTAGACCTACTTCTCCTTGAAATATTCATGTCAAGTTTTAATTACATTTCGCGGATTTTAACCCTTTATATCCCGGTTTCGTCACATGAGCGCACTGCTTTTTTGCCCCAAAAAACATAAAACTTGAATATTTTCCAAAAAAAACATTTGAGGTAATATTCAATTGTTATTATAATTAGGCCTTTAGATGGACTAAAGATTGGCACCAACAGTCATTTCGATCGCCTTTTATTTATTTTTTTCAGGACCAGAAAATGGTCTCCAGGCGGCAAATGCTCCTCCTCTAGGCCGAAATAAGTGCATGTTGCCGGGGTAAGTCGCGACGATCACCGGGGCACGATCACCGGGGACTGCTTTTTCCAGCCCACACGTCCGATACCACGTGACAACAAATACGTCATTTCCTGTTGACTAAAAAAAAAAAAAAAAAAAAGCACCCTCTAACGGTCCTAGGGACCGAAAAATGGTCCCGCCCGATCAGCGGGCGAAGCCGCTGCTGCACGCCGGAAATGAGGCTTCGTTTCCCGCAGGTCTATCCAAGCAGCCCGCTGTTTTCCAGCAGGGATCAAATGTGGAGCAAGCGCGCCACCCGGTGGACAAATAAAAAAATTACAACTCTAAGGCTCATAGACCAAAACGAGACGGAGACATAAGTAATCACCAAGACATTAACGGTAATAATTCTGCAGTGAAAAATAGCGTTTATAATGGAAGTCAATGGGCCAAAAATGGTCCCCAGGGCTCTAAGAGGATGTGTATTGTTAGCTTAGCCACTGAAGCTAATTTAAGGAAGTCAGACTTGAATTTTGAAATGAAATTATGCCAAACTTTTTTTTAGAGAATTTGGCTATATTCCATTCAACACAGTGCAAATGGCTTGTAACTGAAAAACTAAAATGTACAAAAATGGTCCCAGGGCCTAAAAACATTTTTTTTTTTTTTTTTTACAAAGGTAAGTGTGATCAAAAAGTGAAATAAGAAGTGTAAAGCAGGAACCACAACAGGAGTAAGGTTAGGGTAAATGACAGAAAGCAAAAAATCATGTTACTTAATTATTCAGCGGCTACATTAATAAAATATTATCCTACCTTAATTCTCCTGTATTTTGGTCAGTTTGCATTTCCAAGAAATTCTGAAACAATGTTAGCACAATCCTGCTTTAAATTTTACATATCAAAAGATAACCAATGAATAAATACATGTTCACCACCTGAACTTGTATTTAGATATGCTTTTTGATTGGCTTTCTTTTACATATGGTGTCACAAACAGTAGGAATGCTTATGTAACAGAATTTCTATACTGAATGATTTCTCACCGATTTGAATAACTTGCCAACATAGTTTCACTTTACAGTTTGAAAAGCCAAATGTTGCTTTTCAGTTTGCCTACTCTCTGTATGAATTATGAGGATATACTAGAAGGTTACCTGAAATAAATTAATCACTCCCAGGATCTGAAAAATGTGGAAAATCACAAATGACTGATAAGTTAAAAGTATCATGATGCTTTTAGTAACTTAAAGGCTAATGTGCATCTCATATACTAGTGATGTTATGAGTACAAATCAAGCTTGTGACCTTGGTCATGTATTATCCTACTTCTCATAGCCTCTTCATTGAATTCTAAGGCAGAAATGACATTAAATAATCTGTGGAAAAAGTAAAGATATCAAATGCAGCATACTTTATTTCTTGTCACGTTTTGACACCATGTCGTAAGCATCTTGATAACAGTAAAGCTCAGCGTTTGTCCTCATTATGACTCCTAGGAGCCTCGATTCACCTTCAAAAGCCCAGTCACCCACATACACACATGCCCCCAAACACACACACACAAACACAAGCATGCATGGGACCCTGCGCAAGACTAAAAATAATACCCTTCCTCATCTCTTCACATGGATACACACAAATGTACACACTTAAATATACATGGACTGACCGTTAGCTGCACAGAAACACACATACATACACAAGAAGCAGCATATCACCTACACACCCACAAGTAGACATGCATACACACACCCTCCTCCCTCCCTTTCTCCAAGCCCTTGTCAGTTGATTGTGTTATTACTATGCTAACCAAATCCTTATAAATGTGATTTAAGGCTTGGCGGCCCTGCACTCCTGTTTTAGCCTTCTGCTACTGTGTTTTACTGGAGAGAGGAGGAGTGATAGTGGGAGGTGTGGAGAAAGGTATGAGAGGGGGGAGGGGTGGGGGGCATAGGGAATGAAGAGATTAGAGGAAGGGTAGGATGAGAGATGGAAAGACAGAAGGGTGAGAGGGAGAGAGAATGAAGGATAAGGAGTCAGGGAACCAGAGAGGCAAGTATGCATTCCCTCAACGCTCGTTCCCTTTCTGTCCAGAGAGCTGTAAAGCGTCAGTAAAAAAGAAAAAATAAAATGGAAAAAAGCATCACATGCATCTTAAATGAAAATTTCAATTGAAAAACTTAACAGCCCTTCAAATTGCAGAATTTTACACGCGCCAGTAAAGCCTAAATAACACTCAACACTTAGAGGGAAAAGGGTGGTATGGAGGAGGGGAGGAGAGAGGGATTGAGGGAGGAATGGGGGTAACAACAGGGGTTATTTTGGTTAGTTGATAGGGATTGAATCAAGGTGACTGGATTGTGTTTTGTGGCGAGATTATTTGCAGTTTAGGAATTTCTATTTGTTTACCTTTAGGTGCATATTCAGTCCATGTTTTTAAGTGTCAGTTTTTTAAACAGACATCTTAAGGATAAAAAAAGAGGGCAACATTATATTTAAAAAGACAGAAAGATACAGATTGTCTAATTAGACATTCAACAAACAGGTAGGTTTACATCCCAACCCTCCGCAAAGACAATGCAAGCATGCAGCAAGGCACACATGCATACGCGTAGGCAGACAGAGAGACGGGCTCTTGGTTATTCGTGGGGTTCACTGGACCTTTGGTGGTAATTGAATCAGTGTGAGTGCTGAGTAGAGCTAGCATAAAAACCTGTTAACCCAAAAGGTCAACTCCCTGCATTGTTTATTTAGCAGGGGGACCAGAGAGAGAGAAGAAGCAAGAGAAAAAGAGAGAGACCTAGACACAAGGCATGAGTGGGGGGTCGAGAATGAAGAGAAAATGGGAGCGGTGGTAGAGAAGAGGGAGAGGGAGGGAGAACGGTCAGTGAAAGGAAGAGAGAAGAAGGAAACGGGACACAGACTGAGGGAGGGAGCATTTGTGATCTGTAAAAATCACCCAAGCTTTACATCACTGTTTTTATGCTGTTGTTTATTTGTGTGGGCGATAGAGTGTGTGTGTGTGTGTGTGTGTGTGTGTGTGTGTGTGTGTGTGTGTGTGTGTGTGTGTGTGTGTGTGTGTGTGTGTGTGAGTGAGTGAGAGAGGGAGAGATTTGCCATCTCAGTGCAGCTATGTTTTTACTTGTGATGGGCCTTTGTCTAACTTGTTTGTGTGTGTTCAAGATTTTAAGTCATTTATTCTCATTCCAAAACATGAGGTAGTGTGAGCGGAAACAAACCTAAGCAATGAGCAGGTGAGATAGCACTATAGTTGTTAATAACTAACAAGTAAATCCGTAATATGCATTATAAAATTTCGTGTGTAATGATATTGCGAAGTTGTGAAACTCACAAGGTCCAAATTCACTATCAAAAACATTTTAAGAAATTGTTGAACTCCTGAAAACGCTTCACCTGCTTCCTACACCTTGTAATAGTAGCAACCACGTCAAAATGTAATGCTAAATAGTACTTGATTTGTTCATGTACAAAAGAGATTACTGTCAGACTATTTAATACACGAGAAACAAAAATGAAGTCAAATGCAAGCAAGGTATGAAACGTGGTAGAGGGTATCTCTAATCTTACTTCCCATATTTTTATTCGTGGAGTAGCTTTGAGTGATTAAAAGTTCAAAATCATCCTTATTTATCTTGCGCTGGGCCATGGTGCAGACCTTCAGTTTATCCACTGTCTGAAACAAGATGTTTTAGTTCCAGGAGTCTATTACTTTCAATAGGCTCCTTCTCACAGGAGGTTTGAACGGCAGGTGGGTGGGGCTGCTGGCTAACAGCTACAGCTATATGTCGGATATGGCCGTGTTAAGGATATCCCCTTTCACTGGCATCATACAGAGCCAAGAGTAGAAAAAAACAGTCCAAGAGCAAGACTTTAGAGCAGTCTGGTGTGTGAGCTTTTGCCTCACAGATAGTATTTGTGCATACGTTCACCTGAATAATAAGCACACTAAAATCATAATTGGTCAACTTTAAGATTTGCCTAAAAGACATTCAAAATCTTTTGAACTTTAGTAAGAAATAGGACATCCCAGTCCAGTTACTAGATGTTAGCTTGCATTTAACTCTGTGGGAAGCAAGGCCTCTCAGTTAGTGTGCACATACTGTACTTATACAGCTGTTATCTACATGACTACATGCATGCTGACATACACATATACATGCTTGCACACTTTATCTCTCATACAGTCATGCCTGCATACTCTTAGCCTCTCATCTTCATTCACTCTCCCTCTCTGTCTCTCCCTTACACACAAACATACACACCGCCATCTGGGAAAGCCGTTAGCGGTTAGCGGTAGCACTTAGCGACGCAGCACGCTCCCTCAGTCCGCTCAGTCACCTTGATCTGCTTGCCCTTCACACAGCACCATTACTGCTATACTGCATCGCAGTGGGTGTGGGCATGTGAGTGTGTGCGTTAAGAAGGACATGTCTATGTATATGGACATGCACCTTTGTGTGTCCATTATAGGGCAGTACAGTGGGATATAAATGCCCAGTAAGGAGGGGGGAGGGGGCATTTCCTTCAAATGAGCTACCATAAAGTGAAGTGTCACTCTGAATATCTTCTGTACGTCTTGTATAGGTTCATGTGATGTGATCCGTGTTTGCCATTAGTCTACTGATGTGAACAGCTACCTGGATATTTTGAATATGATGATTTGGGGTCTTGGTGGCACTCACACTTAATGAGAATGACAGTGGACATAAATTTCCTGTCCTGTCCTGTCTCTATCACTCAGTTTGGTTCTCCTGACCTTATGTTTGGTGAATACTGCAAGATTTTCTTAATTGGATGGATGGATGGATGGATGGATGGATGGATGGATGGATGGATGGATGGATGGATAGGGGATTCCCCTGCAAGTTTTGTCATTTCAGAAATGCTAGAACCCAGTTCTGATCATTACAAAGCAGTCTGTGTAAAAGTTGCTCAAGTCTTTACCCCTTGCCGTTCTAAGATTCTATTGCTTCATCCATGATGGTCAGTATAATTAATCAAATTTATCTTTTTACAACATTTATTGCTCATTGTTAAGCTAGAATGTTCCTTGCAGTCCAGTCTAGCCGAAATATCTCACTACTGAAAGATGCAGAATCAAATTTATTCAATCATAAGTACCACAAAATCTATAAATACAACCTTAGTTTGCTCTTGGGAGGAAATTGAGAGAGAAAGAGAATTTTCATGTTAATCCCTTGGATAGGGATGGCAAAATCACTCTTTGTCCTTCTGATGTCATTCTTGATGTTACTAGTCAAATAATTCTTTTGAAATCCCCCCTCCTTGCTTTTTTACAGTCTTTTAAAAGGTTTCTTGTCTTTTCTTTTCCACTCCATCTCTTATTATCATTATTTTTCCTCTTTCTGCAGGTCCAGGACCAGTAGACACCCCAACTGTATCAGGGCTTCAACCTCGTAGTGTATCAATTACCTGGGTTCCTCCCACACAACCAAATGGAATTATCACAAATTATACCCTTTATCTTTACCCCACCTCTGTCACTTCTTTACACTATAAACCCAGTTCATTCTCCAGCATCAGGTGGACTCCTAACCCAAGTCTGCTTCCCAGTACAAAGGGTGCATATCTAAACTCAGGTCATAACCCCAGACCATCATCCAGTCTAACCACCCACCAAGACTCGAGCCACATCGCCATCTTGAAACCTGGCATTGCAGATAACCAGAATGAATCCACTCATGTTGTTGATGTGAGCGAAGGCACCAGTACCTTCTCATTCCACCCCACTGAACCTGATATCACCAGTGTATCTGCCATCCTCTCGGTGTCAACACCACAGTATAGTGCAGTAAACTTTAATACTGAACATTTTATAGAAGATGGTCCATTCCATAGTGCCCCTTCTAGTGCAGCTTCAAGATCAACACCTCTTTCAGTCACTGTTCTAGGGAATACCACCAATTACACCTTCCTCAGTCTACTTCCCTACCAAGCTTACAGCTTCCAGGTACTACATTTTAGTTAATAAACTGCTTTATGGTGTTTTGCATGTAATAAATATGCTAGCTTAGCAGTTAAAAGTGCCAGATTTACAGATTAAAATTCTTGGTCTTACACTGATAACCTTGTAGTCATAACACGTTATGATGTTTTAAAATTTGCTTTCCAATGTCAAGGTGGAAGCGTGCACTAATGCAGGTTGTTCAGTGTCTGAGAGGTCTCAGCATATTCGCACCCTCCCAGCTCCGCCTGAAGGGGTTCCTGCACCTCATCTTTACTCAGATACACCCACATCTGTCCTCTTGTCGTGGGGTACAGCAGAGCAGAGTAATGGACCATTAGAACGGTAAGACAAAATGACAAACTCTGAAACACTTATAAACTCTTTGCAAAAATACAATATGCATTATTTTTCAAATGTATCTTGTTCTGGCTCTAGGTGGGTGATTGAGCGCAGAGTTGCTGGGACCAAACAAGTCTCCACAGTGGGTCATCTTCTGCCTGATCCTTCGCCTCTTTCTTTCCTGGACTCTTCATCAGCTCTCAGTCCCTGGACTACTTACCAGTATCGACTTGTGCTCCATAATCAAGCGGGCAACACCACAGGTAAGGTTTTGATAACAAGCTTGAGTAAAAGTAAATTCAGTCTGCCCAAGAAGGGACTAGTGCTGCAGCTTTTAAATTGCACAAAAAATGTTTGTTGTTACAGGGCCCTGGGTCAGTATTACCACCAGACCTTCTCGACCCGCTGGCCTCAGTCCACCAAGGATTAAGGTCTTGGGACCAGCAACACTTCAGGTAAGGGCAACGTTTTTTTAAACTGGCTCCTCAGAGTTTCACCAAAATCTTGTGGCTCTGTTATGAGAGGACAGGAGCTCTGAAATATGGCCCGCAGCACACAGTTATTATCCAAATCAGGCATGGTGTTACTGATCCTGAATTACAATATCTCTTAATACATTCAGCTGATAGAAGGTGTCAGAATCATAGAATGTGCTTTTAGAATTTATAGTGTTTATGTTTCAAAGAAATAGTCAGCGTCATTGAGAATCTCTTCAGTTACCCTATGTTTGACAGCGTGGAAAAGACAAAGCAATGTCACGCCGGTTCTTCCGTCTTTCCCTTTTTGGATTTAATGAGAAAGAAAAACATTCAACTCAAGGTCCCCTTCAGAAATGGGAGGGGCTCTGCCCCTGTCTGAGGATGCTTCCTTCCTGTCGGCCATTTTGAAGGAAGGACTAGAGTTAAATTCCACCACTGGCTAATCTCACATCAAGGCCTATCCATGAAAGCCACTGAAACAATATGGCATGCATGCCAATACAGACAGACGCACACACCCATGCACTCACAGACCTACACTAATGCTAACTGGAGAAAAATGCTAATGCCTGTCATCATTTCAGAACCACCCCTGTCATCTATGCAGCAGCACAGCTTTAGGGGTCACAGGTGCAAGAAGGAAAGCGTTCCTTCCTGGTTGTTGCTAATTGGACAGACAGACATGGGGCTTCCTGGTTACCAATTGACCTTGAAAACTAAAAGAAGGATTCTGAGCATCTTGATTCTTTTTTCATTCATTTTTTGTCAATTGCTTTCTACATTTCAATCTGCTACATGGAGAAGAGGCTACTGTAAACCATAACACATAAGGTTTCTCTTAATCAGTATCCTGGTTATGTTTTATTAAATTTGATTTTCTTTTTTTTGAAAGTGTTTGTTTTAAGTTGTGATTCTGTGGTCACGATCTACAAAATCTACAAAAGAAGGACTGAAAAAAGATACACTATAATGTTAGACATTATTCTCTCTCACTTCCAACTGTATCATAGGTCTCTCTCCCATTTAAATATACAAAAATACATATACAAAGGCACGCACACACATATACACACACATTCTGTACTGGCCTTAGCCCTATTGCTCTGTGTCAGCTCGGGGTCTCTGCTGTCTTCACCATCTCCAGATTACATCAAGCTATTCAATCTGTAAATGACTTCCACCACAAAGCACACCCAACACGCACTTTGGGAAATGAGCTACCTAACTCAAAATGACCCTGCCCATATGTGGTTGTGTGTATGTGTTTTAAGTTGTGTGTGTTGGTAGGTGTCTTTCTGTGTTAGTGGATGTGTTACTAGGAGTGTGTTGTGTGTGTCCTGTATAACCTCACAGTGTCCCTTGTTAAATGAATATCAAGGTTGCATGAGAAATAATTATGCTTGACATTCATTCATAATACTCTCATCAACAGTGACCACTTAATCACCAAAACTCATAAGTCTCAGCCAGCTCTGAACTGATCAGTTATTGTACATGACAGTTCGTATGTAGGTGTTTTAGATTGTACAGTTCATAAATTCGCAAGTGTGTATGTGTTTACAGTGTGTGTTTATACGTGAATGCGTCAACAAAATATCATCGTAAAGAAAGCTGTAATTTCGTATTACGTGAGTGTGTTTGTAAGTAAATGTGTGTGTATTACCATTTGTGTGTGTGCCAGTTACCTTCTTCCTCACCCTGAAATGCTGACAGACTGAACTGTTTCCAAATCAGATGCAGTGCTCAACAGCAGCAGGCTTTTGTTTTTGCATGCAGCAATTCCATTACCAGCTGCTTTCATTATTTTAGCATGGTGTTTGTGCATGTGCGCGCGTCTCTGTGTGCCCTGTTTTAAATGTGATGAAAGGCATCTTCTGCTCAAGTCAAAGTCAGGTTATCTTTACCCACATGACAGCTCAACACACACACAGAGACAGAGTGACCACCTAAATACTGTTTTCTCACTTATGCAGGTGACTAGTGTCACACCTGAAGACACATGCATTCATTTGCACTCTGTCTGCATCTTTGCACGAGCACACGCTGCAAGAACACATAAATAAACACACACCCTACATCATGACTTCCTGTAGTTCATCCATCTAAAAGCTTTTTTTTTCTTCCTATCGAGAACGTTTAAATGCCCAGTCAGTTAGGACAGCATGGCAGTTGGAAAGGATTAGACAAATTTTCTCAGCACTGTTCAATTGTATCTGAATATACCATGAGAAACACAATGCTTATATCATATACCATTTTTTGTGTTGCAGGTCACATGGTCACCCCCTCTTATTCCTAATGGAGAAATTCACAGCTATGAGATCCGCCTCCCAGAACCCCGTATCACATTCAGCACTAACAATACTTCTGAGCTTAACGCCACTGTAACGGACCTTGTTCCATATACAAATTACAGTATCACTGTGTTAGCATGCTCTGAGGGTGGAGGACATATTGGGGGATGCACAGAAAGCCTGCCAACTCAAGCTACCACATTACCCACAAGACCTGAAGGGCTTTCACCGCTATCAGTAGTAGCAGTCAGTGAATCTTTCCTAGCCATTTCATGGGAACCACCGACCAGGCCCAATGGACCTAATATAAGGTAACATCCATATCTCTTTTTTGCCCCCTTTTTTAACCAGTGATGGCAAAGTAAAAATGTATGTCTTATATCACTTTAAGTCCACATTTGCTTACACGATAATATCCAGCACACAAATGTGGCATTTGGATATGTGAGGTGCTGTTCTACATCAAAAAAACTTTTATAATGTCATTGTCACCAACATTGACAAGCTGAGACTTTGCACCTAAATAGTCTTCTAAGTCGTCATAAAGTTTTTATAGAAAAACATTAGAGGTAGCAGCAGAAGTATAATAGTCATTTTAAACATATTAAAGAACTGTTGCTTTTACTATTAAATTAAGTTGTGATTTTTTGTTTTGGATACCCCTCCTGCTTCACAACACACATATAAACTAAGAGCCACTCCACCTGAGCAATATAGTAGCTGCTTTGAAGCAATACAAACCAATTACATCCATTAAAATACTGTCAGTTTAAGGTCACAGAGGGCTGGAGCTATCAGAGGGCAGGGACGGTTGCTACTCTGTTGCAGGGCGACAGACAACCTTTCACATTTACAATCAAACCAGCAGTCAATTTATAGTCATTGTTAAACCTAACATGCGTGTGTTTGAACTGTGGGTGGAAGCCAGAGTACCCAGAGGAAACCCATGCAGGCAGAAAGAGACCGTGCAAACCCACACAAAAAGACCCCAGATGGCCTTTGGATTAAACCCAGGACCTTTTTGCTGTTATCTTCTGTTTCAAAGTACTTAATAGAAAAACATGAACATTTAATCAGCATTTATGCTATGGATCAGTCGTATAATCCATAGGAATGTAACTAAGTGAACAGAAAGTAAAAAAGGGAAATTCTTTAAATTGCCCTGCACAGAAACATCAGTACATCATTAATTATGTGAAGGACCCAAATCTGTGTAACCACCATTAACTTTACATAATCTGACTTACCCCTGTGTTTTTATTCATTAGCTAGCTTTAGCCCAAAGTTGGAAACCAGACTATAAGAACTAAAATCAGCATGTCGATAATGAGAGACACATTCTGGTGATGTTCAATTGCTGCTGAAAAACTTAAGCAAACAAGCAGATAGGAACACGTTAACAAGCTGCTAACATGAGTGTGCTGGTAATGAGCTAAGTGTTCGGCATTTTTTAATCAGTGTTTTCTCAGTCCTAATGCACATTCTGGTTCATTTTGTTCTGTCCTGTTCTAGTCTGTCGGCGATTAGGCCTAAAATAAAGGTCCATTTTCCTAGTGGGTGATTAAAATGCATGAGCCTGTCTCTCTGTTCTGCTCTGCTCAGCTCTGTGTGTTTGTCTAAGTGGGTTGGTTAAAAGGCGGCATTAAGCCCTTCTCTTCTGATTACAGCAGAAATTAGCATCACTGTAGGGAGAGGAAAACACAAACCCCGCAGAAAAAAAAAACAACGGATGGAGGGGTGTAGAGAGGGAGGGATGAGATGCAGTGAAAGAAGAATAGAAGAGGAGGGAATGAGTGATAAGGATAAGAACCAGTTGAAAATGTGCGTTTAAGTGTGTGTGTGTGTCTGCAAGCATCCATGGGCAGGTTTGTGTGTACAGAGGGTACAGTAGGTGTCTTTATGCTCAAATTAGCTAATGTTGGAGTTAATGGATTCCTAAATATCCAACCGTGTGTGTATGTGTGTGTGTTTTCTTTTATTCAAATTTCCCTTTCAGATACAAGTTGCTCAGACGTAAAACCAACCAGCCCCTGGCCATCACCACAGTTCCCACATTAACAGCCCAGTCTCCACCCCCCTCCGAAGATCTCCATCGCTGGCTCCATGTTTACTCCGGCACCAAATTGTTCTACCAAGATAAAGGCCTAAGCAGGTGAGATTACTGAAATGAGCTCTAGAGCAAACGGCAGCGCTGCAGCAAACCGTGTGTGCAGAGCCGATCGGCGAGCTGCTGCTGATGCCGATCTTTTAATACCGCTCAAAGATACATTAAGCAAATATCCCAAAGAATTAAATTGTTTTTCACACAGCGTCCCCTAATCTCAGTTTGGCACTTGGTGGAAGCACTTTTTTTTCCACCGTGCTTGCTAAACAGCTCTGGGTTTATGTCTCCACTGTGCTTTATTCAAGGAGTAAACTGAAAAACTTTTGAGTGTGTCAGCACTTTTCATTTGGCAGGACTTTTTCATGTGATGCAAGAAGAAATACAAGTTACTATTTTAGCACAACTATCAGATAAACATATTTTACTTTATTCTACCAGTATGTGGTTGATTTCCAGTTTAAACTAATGTTTGCACTACAAAGAGTGATGCTGCATCTCTACAGATTCACCCGTTTCCAGTACCAGTTAGAGGTTCATAATGATGTGGGAAACACGTCAGGAGAGATCGTTACAGCAGTGACCATGGCTGGGGTTCCCCTCCACCCTCCATCTCTGTCTGCCTCTACTATCAATCACACTGCTATACAGGTCAACTGGACACAACCATGTAAGATTAACTTTCTTCTTTTACACACTGTTCAGGAGAGGTGTTGAAACTCACAGCGTCTTGCACAGGGTCATGCTTTTATTGTATGATGTCTGTGCTGTCCTGTCTGTTTAAAAGAAAGTGACACCAGAGACTGAAAGTATCTTTTTACTTTCACTGACCTATCACTCTTTTCCATTTCTCTTGATATCTATTTTAGCTTTACAAGACCTACAGGGAGAAGTGGAATATTTCTTTCTCACAGTGGAGTCTCCAGAGCCAAGTCTGATCTTAACTTTCACCCCTGAGATCACCTCTGCAGTGATAAGTGACCTCTGGCCCAGTACCACATATCTGGTGTCATTACAAGTGTCCAACGGAGCTTATAATACATCTAAGGCAGTGGTTAATGTCACCACAGCAGATGGAAGTATGTGTATATTTTACTATTATCTTTGGCAAACAATATTTCTGTTTTGTTTTTTCATTCAGCACATGTTCTTCTGAGGTTGTGATTGTCTGTTTTTGAGCCATGGAGAAACCCGAATTGGGTCATGTACAGTTTCTTAGGACTTTCTGCATTCTTGTGAGAAATTGATTCAGGTTAAAGATCAATTTTTAGCAGCAATGAGTTGAACTAATCATTTTTGGTATGACCAGTTTCTCACATGGCTGTGGAGGAATTTTCAGAGGTTCTTTTGTGGCAATCTGACAAGCAAGCAATATTTCTTCAGTCTTTTTCTAATTGAACTCTCATGAACTTCAATAATTAGCATGAAACTTATATGCATGTTCAACAAGGAAGATCTGTAATCACTCATCTGGCAGCTTTACTGGGTACTTTTCTGTTTACACGTCAACCACTTTCCCACGGTGTCAGTCTCAACACTGACATCATTATTCTAGTCCAATCATTGTCTCGCCTGCCTTCTTTGAGCACATCAGCTCTGCTTTGCATGGTTTAAATCTGTACTCTCTGTCATTCTCCCTTTCAGATTGTTTTTCGTGTAACCCACCTTCTCCCCATCTCCACCTCAGACATCTCAGCCAGAGCTTTATTCAAGCCTCAGTCTTCATCTTCACCACCACCAGCATCTAGACTCTGGGGGGTCCTGTCCCAAATCTGTTCTGCCCTGATTTCTAATCGACAAATACATTAATTTCTTTATCTCTATAGATCATTTCTTCCAAGTGATCTCTCCTTATTGAAATGCTAACTGAGGAAAGGGTCTGAGATGTAGCTCTTGGATTTTTTTTGGAGTTTCTTGGAGTGTTGTGTGATCTTGGGATGACTTTGTGGAAGCTTCCACTCTTGAGAGGACTGTGGTATTGTGTTACGTATCTGAATACTCCACACCAGCAAGCTACCAAAACTTCTTCGTTTATAGACGTGATCACACTTGCTGATGATCAATTAATTAAGCACATTTGATTAGCAGCACCTAACAGCTACTTCCTCTCTTAATTCCTATGGAAGCAGTAAAGGTGTACTTAGATTCTCAGAGGACTGTGGAGAAAAAACTTTTCTTTTCACATGACTGTACATTGCTTCAATTCAGCACACTTAAGTGTTGTACCTGGGTTAACATGGATTTCTCTGCGACATTGTGCTTCACAGGAGATGTTAAACACATCATGTAGTCAGGCATGAAATCAATACAAAGTGTGTGAAGCAGATTTAAGGTGTTGTGAATTGCTTGTTTGCACCATAAGCAAACAAACACACAAAAATTGCACACATGCTATAGAAACACAAGCTTTGTTCTACCACTAACAAAAAAGAGTTCGAATTACTGTACTTTGCAATACAATTAACAGTTTACAATTCACAAGAATGAAGTGAAAAGTCAGGTAGAAGTAACAATGATTTGCCAAAATTAAATACATTTAATTTTTAATTTATACCAAATACCAACATTTACGGTAAGAGACACACAGACATATTACCTGTTGATGCAGTTAAAAACCCGATGTGGGACAATAGGATCACATAAACAATACATCAGAATGCAAAGCAGCAAGTATTCTATTGGTTATTCCATCGAGTAATCAGATAAGAAATACTTTTACCTTCTAATGAGCAATAACAAATATTGAAAAAAGAAAAAACACATCTGTCAAAATAAACTGCTCATTGGTTTCTATTTTAGACATTACAGTATTTTAATAATGTTACTGCATACGACATCGGTATTTACATGCCATATTAAAATTTAATTTAAAAAATAAATAAATAAATGATCATAAATATGTTATTATCAAATAATATAAGTTAGACATGGAACCTAAACTAATTTTAGTTTATAATAATTCAGTGTCCAACCTAAAAGCCCCAACTCAGTGGCTTAGAACTTTACTGGCCCATTTCGTTTTGTAAATATAACAAATTTTTCCCAGGATGGAAAAAAATCTTTTATATTTATATTTTAAAATGTTAATAGAGTTCCATTAATATAATATTATATATTATTTTCTTTTATTATATATTATTTATTACTTTAAATCTGATCTGAAAAATAATGTTATGAAAGCTTTGAAATAAACATTGTGTAGTACACCTCATGCCTCCCTATAGACTCACCCCTGTTTATTGCAGGTGTTGCAGGTCAATGCAAAGTGGTCTCACTTTCTATTGCATTGACCTACTGTCAGCAAGCAGCCTAATTTAAACATGTGTCAGACTAAGTTAACACTTCATTGCCATGTTTTATAGTAGCTTTACTTCTGTTGCTTTACTGTAGATTTTCACTGTGTAAAACAAACAGCGGCTGATGAAGCAGCTACAAAGTTCACTTTTCTTCACATTGGAGTTTGTTAAACAGGTGCTTTGATTAACGGCTGTTGCCGTACATTATGGAAAACCATAACCACCAGAACATTGATTGACATCATTACAATACAACTGGAATATGATTATATCAGTTCTTGGATCTACTGGTATTTCCCTTTTCAATCAGGGTCAGCTTTTAATACTTTTAACCATGAATTGTTCAGGCTATCCAACTGTCATCCCTACTTTTCTCTCCATTTCCTCTTCAACTTTCAGCCCAGTCTCTTAGCATTCAAGAGTTATCTTTCAAATCACTCTGTGTAATCATATGTCAGAGGCCACTTACCACTGTCTATAGTTTTATTTCCATCTTCACTTCCCTCTTTGAAAATCTTTCCATTTCTTTTTCCTTTCTCACACATCTCTTCCTTTCTCACTATAATCATATGTCAGGAGCCTCTTTCTTTCGCTCTAATCTGAGTAGTATAATAAAAAGTGCATTAAAAACATTAGAAAATCATTAGGTGCTAAAGGCAAAGCATGGCTCGTTTAACTGAGGGGGCTCCGGAGGTAATTTCATTATTTTACAGCCATAAGAGTGCAAGCTCACACACACACAGACACACCAAGGAGGTCTGATATATTTTAACTAATGCAGCTCAGCCCTACCAACCATCTTAACACCGCTTGCAGTCTATAGGGCAATGCTAACATCAGAACTAATTGGCAAGAAAAGTGCATGCTTGTCTGTGTGTGTATGAGTGAAAGAGCGCCTGTCTTCAGTATTGCGTTGATAATACCATCCTGCAGTAAATGAAATGTAGAGCTGCAGTTTGGGCTGAGGTAAGTGCTTTGGCAGCAAATGAATTGGGATAACGTCTCGGAGCTGGGTGCATTTTTACTTAGAATAATAAATGGAGTCTATATGATCACCCCTCTGACACACAACCCGTTTCTCTTATCAAATTCCTTTTCCTTCTTTTTTATTTTTCTCTCACACTCTGGTGTTTCTCTCTTTGATTTTGAATTTTGCTCACTGCGTCTGTGATTAATTCTTCCATAGATACTCTTCTTTCTGCGTAATTCACTCCTCTCTTTTGTCCCACACTCTCTGAAACCCATTTCTTATACTCTAGTTTACCATCCTTTATTAATCACCATGCAGTAGGAGTTTTACATTTGCTAGAAGAGAATTTTTTTTAAAAAGTCAGCTAAATGAATTACGGAAAGGAATTAAGGGAATTACATGGAAGAGCCACTAAAGAAGAGAAACTATAATAACAGAATACAGAAAGAGGCAGTTATTCTGAGTGAGTGAGGTGATCGTATTGAATCTATTGTTCTAAGTGAAAATGCATTCAGCTAAGACAAGTTAACCCAATTCATTTGCAGCCAATGCACTTATCTAAACCCAGCCCACTGCTCTACATTTCATTTACTGCTACACAGCATTATCTACGCAATACTGCACACATGCAGACACACAGGTGGTCACCCTGCCTCTAAAACACAGTCACAGTTCCCTGTCATGTATGGATATATGGATAGTCTCTGCTTCTCTCTTTTCTCTCTCTTACACACAGACACACAAAGACCTCTAGAGTTGTATGAAAGCAAATATTCATACAATGTTCCTAATTAACATGCATTTTAAAATGTTCACCATGAGGAACACATAATTTTACCATTTATGTCACTGACTAGAATTTTTAGAATTTTAGAATTTGAATTTTTTTACCATTTTAATGGTGTTTTTTTTGTAAAAATAAATAAATAAATACAAGCCCTTTACAAGCAATCATCAAATGAGTTTCGTTGTGAAAGATTAGCACTGATATACTCTTTTACAGCTCTGTCCATCTATTTTCATAACAGGTGGTATGTAAAAATTTACGTGTGTTGCCAAAATTCTTGCTATAATTTTATCAAACATGGTTTCACGATGACATGTCTTGTGTCATGTTTACAGTTTTCATGATCTGAAATAGTTTGTTTTCATAAATGGAGTCAATCATTGTGTGTACCTCACAGAGCCAGAGGGGATGTCTGCCCCAGAGGTGGTTACAGTAAACAGCAGCACAGCACGTGTCCTCTGGATCCCTCCTCTTCGACCCAATGGTGCAGTCACTGGTTACAACATCTATGTTAATGATCGCCTTCATGGCAATGTAGACAACAGCTCAGGGTCATACCTGCTGGGGGACCTACTGCCTTTTACTGTCTACAACATACAGGTACTCATACAAACAAGTGCAAATATGCAAAGAGAGACATCTACTGTAAACATATGCATCGTGTTTTTCTGTTGATGTGCTTTTTAGGTGGAGGTGTGCACAGTATATGCATGCGTACGGAGCAAGGTTACCAGAACTACTACTGTGGAGGACCTGCCTGCTGACTTGGCAACACCACATGCCCAAGTGATAAGTCCCAGGTAATTTACAAATGTACTGCCATTTTTTCATGATAGTAATTTTTTTTCTTTAACTTTCTTTGACAGCAAAACTTTTCTGGCACAACTTCACCTGCTTCCAAGGTGCATGGAGAGGATGAAAGAATTCACAAAGCAGGAACTCCAGCAACACTTGAGGGAAGATAAACAACTTTAATAATTGACCAACGCGTTTTGGTTCATCATGCCATGACCCTGATGAAGGCCACAAGCCGAAACGCATTGGTCAATTATTAAAGTTGTTCATCTTCCCTCAAGTGTTGCTGGAGTTCCTGCTTTGTTTAACTTTCTTGAAAAATTAAAAAAACATTGCTATTTTGTACTGTAAAACTAGATTTAGTGGACAAACTTTAAAGATTGCGATTAGTCTCTCAATTCTACCTTAAAATGAAAATAATCTACTACATTTTCCTCATTATAAAATTTGTTTAGATCATTGACATTTTATTTGTAGCCAGTTAATGGCATATGAAATGTTTGTTTCTCATGTGTGATGCAAACCACATTGTTGCAAATCTTGCACTTGCAGAAAAATGCTGATTTGTGGCTTATTTTTCTTCTAGGAAACTGAGCAAGTTATAACTCTGTATGTTGCTAAAAAGGTCTTTCCTCTGCCAGATGTCAAGAGATTAAAAAAAGGGGGGGAAATCAATAGTGTGAAGTGTATAAAGATACACACACCCTGACACGTAACTCAACTTTGTCAGGCATTAACCATGCATGAACGCGTGTGTATGTTTCAAAGTTTATGTGTGACTGTGTGGGTACAATTGTGTGAAAGGAGTGTGAAGGAGAGCATACCCCTGCCTATCGCTTTCATTTTGTTCTGGTTGCCCCCCTTCTCTCTCTGTCAGGGTGGTGAGATTAGATTGGTCCCATCCAGGCAGACCCAGTGGGATCATGCTGGGCTTTGAGGTTTTAAGACGTACCCTCAGATCATGTGCTGGTGGGTCAACAGGGATCACATCCGCCATGGGGGAGGAGTTAAATGGCACAGGTGGTTTAAGGTTTAGATGTTCCTACCTGCAGTGTCCGGCAAGTCATGGTGTGTGCAGCACATCCTGCTTCCATCCAGACATACAGGTGATTATGCTGCCATCATTTTCTACTCATAAAAATATCTATTCTTTTTTCCAACCATGTTTTGAAGAAGGTCAGGTTAAAACAGTTTTATTCATATTGACATTTGTTTAGGGTTTTTTTTTTCCAGTGTTCACTTTTTTCATCTTTTTTCTGCTATAATCGTCTCTCCCCTGCCCTTTCCACTTCAGTACTTTAGTCTCTTTTAACTAGAAGTTGCCATGAGTAAACATTAAAAAATTTGCTGTACAACAACAATGTGCAAAAGGAGATAGATGTCCAGGGTCTTGGCTGCTGATCTGAAGGGGAGAATGCATAATCCCTCAGGATAGTATGGTCGTCACCACAGAGACCAATAGGGAAGTGCGAACACTTCCTTTTCCATACACCCACTTTTATAAGGGATTCAGAATCAACCTCTCAGTGATTAATTTCTCTAAACAGATTAACTTGTCATCTGCATTGACTTCCATCCTTATGTCATTGAATGCCAGCCAAGTTGGCACAGTGAATGCCTGCTATACATTTCTCCCCACATTACCCAGGGGCAGAAACAGTATCAACAACATATTTACAAGTACACCCACTTATGTACTGCAGGAGAATATGCTGAGATTTAGCACATGCAACATATGTGCTTAAAGAGAAGGGCTTTATTTTACAAATGTGTACACAACACACACACACACACAGGCTGACAGAGGCCTCTCTGCACAGCTAGTCATGTGAGCAACATAAAGGAGTATGGATACATACTGTATTCGTCCTTGTTTAATAGAACCACATAAGTTATTTCCTTAATGTAGTCCCGAGTCCCAAGTAAGAAAAACAAAATGTCAGTGGGTTTTTTATATAAACAAGGAGTGATGGAAAACGTGGAGTTTCTGACTTGATTATGTGAATATAATAATAGAAAGTGCTAACTTGTGCACCATGAGCTCCCAGTCAGGATTGAGCTCCCAAAAAGTACCACTGTACCTTTTAGTCAGTCTAGAATTCATAAAGTTACAGATGTTATATGTTGAAAAGGTTATTTAGAGTCATGGCGTATTTGAAGAAACCCTGAAACTGTTAATTTTGGCATGAGTATTTCATTACAATCATCCTAAAATAAATATCCCCCGCCAAAAAGTTTTAATGGCCTCCTATTTGACTTGCAGTGCCACAGTCAATAATCTCAACTTTAAGTATTTGTTTGAGTTGATTTTATTTACATATCATCTTATACGTTTTTTTCAATTGCGTATTAAACAGGTTTGCTGCAGTGGAGTAATTTACACAAAGAAGCCACATCATCACTGCTGTGAGGACAGCTATTTGAGTTTGAATAACTCCTCCAACCCAGTCTGCTGCAATGGCAAACTAGTCCCATCTCTTCCTGACCATCAGTGCTGTGGAGGATATTATGTCCATGTGAAAACCAGTGAGTTCCAAATTACTTTATGTAGTGTGTTTCCACTAACCTCAAATCTATTGTGTTCTGCTTTCATGGGGTTTTCTCTTCTTCGTGTTGCTCAAGTGTTTACTTCATTTGTCCTTGTCTTTGTAGATGAATACTGCTGTCCTGACCACTCGCAGGGCCGGGTCTCTGTGGGGCTGGGTGACAGCTGCTGTGGGGGGGTTCCTTACTCAGTGACAGGCGGCCAGCTCTGCTGTAGTGGGACCCTTCATGATGGCTATGGGGTCCAATGCTGTGGAGGCCAAATCGTGGATAAAACACTGGTGTGCTGTGGTGATGCTGAGAGGGGTGCAGTGCATAAATATGCTCCAGGTGAGTAAAGAAACACATGGGTCAAAATGTAAGCTAGCATTAGCTGTTGTTTGAGTGTTTTTTTTTCCCAGTGTTGAAGACACGGTTGTTTAAGTCTGACAGCCTGATGAGTTGTCGTCGTATCAAATTTTGTCTGGAGACAAAGTAAAGGCCCTTTTAAAAGAAAACTAGTTGCTGTGGTGTAAGAAGGATTTTGTCAAAGTGAAGTTGGTGGTTATGACTTAACGTCTACCTAGGGAAAAAGCGACAGGAGAGTTGAGCAGAAGAAAAAGGTTGAGAGATAGACACATGGTGCAGGAACGTAGGGTCGTTTCCCTTTCTTTCTCTCCCGCAGTGTCCCAAAGCACCCGGATACCATGGCACAGATGGGACTGTGCGCGTGTGTCGGTGTGTTGGTGTGTGTAAATGTGTGTGCCATTAGACATCTTTGTCATGGCAGATGATGATGAAACACACTCAGGATGGCACCGTTGAGGGCACTGCCAAGCACACAGCAGGAGAAATACACACTCATTCTCTCTCATACGCACACACTTTTACACATTTAGACGTTTTTCAGGCGCCCCCCATACACACACACAGAGTCAACAGGGTGCTCTCGGCAGGGTTTGCTTGAGTGTTGAGTGCCAGAGAAAAACACGTGGACTCTATTCATCACACATAAACAATGGCCCCATATGGGCTGGCCTATAGTACTCTGTTAGCCTATCCATACACACACTCACACACAAAAGCTCTACTTACGCAGAAATATATAAATTGCTGATTAAAAAAATTAATAGAAAAGAGTTATTTTTCTTTCTTGGCTGTTCTTTTTTTTTTTTTACCCCCAACCTGTAGTTTTTATTGATTGTCAGTAAGACTCTTTTGGAAAGTTGTTAAGTGTTAACTTTCTTCCTAGTAATCCTTTGTAATTTAACATATATTATTATATTCCACCTCATCATGCCATTGCCCATTTTGTCTCATCTTTCTTTTCTTCTCCTCCACTGGATCCTCTGTTATCTCTTCCAGCTGAGCAGGCTATATGGTCATCCTTCATTTGAGGAGGCCTCCCAAGGAGTGCATATGCTCCCTACCTCTTCTTCCTCTCCATCTTCTCTTATTTCTCATCTCCTCTCCAACTCTGTCATCTTGTTTTACTCAACTCGTTTCCCCAAACTCTTCTGCTTCATCCTCTGGTCTCTTGCTCTTCCTTTTTATTCTCTTACCACGTTTTCTTCTAACTTTTCCTCCTCTCTCCCCTCCCTTCCTTTATGTGCCCCCTTCCCATCCACTCATCAGTCATTAGCGTTAGCTTCCCCATTGAGAACATATGGTATGATGGATCGTAGGGCTAGCGGCGCTAGCAAGGCTAAGGGCCATTTGCCGGGTGCATTGCGCTGTCGGGGAGCCCTGGGGCCAGCTATGCAACCTCGACCCCACACGTCTGTTTCAAGACAGTCACACACAACATGCGCACAGCAACACTATTATAGGATAGGCTACTTAACCTTGGCACCACACACTCTCATTTCTCTTTCTCATTGAGTGCAAGGTTTGCTATTTTTAATGATGCAGAGAGACAAATTAATGTGTAAAAGACAGAGAAATGGAAAGACGGAATCAGAGAAACTAACAACATCAGAATATATGCAGGTCACTTTTTTAAAGTGAGTGAGAAACAAAAAGTAACTAACTCTATATTGTATAACATTTTGGTATAAACACTTGCATTGAATGAAAAAATGTCAAATTAAACAACTGATGCAGAAAGAAATGTAAGAGAAGGAGAAAGTATTAAAGAATAAAAAATACTGAGTTAAATGCAAACACACAAAAAAGATCGGAAGTGAGTAATAGAGAAAGTACAAGGAAAAAACCCCCAGAGGAGTGGTGAAGAGCTAGATGGAGCAGATTAAAGGAGGAGTGAAGGGTATCCCATTGTGCCCAGCTGATAGACTAGGTTAGGCTGATGTGATTATGGGGTCCCTGAAGTGCGATCTATCACACATTACCGTCCACACTGTCAACAACCATACACACACACTGCAGGGGAACAGCAATGCCAGGAGACAGCCGTCTGGCAACGGATACGTGTACCGGCTTGTGTGCACATGTGCACACGTAGATAAACACACAAGCATTCAAACACAAACACAGCAACAATCAAGCATCAGTACACACACACCTGTATAAAAACTTGCATGTGATGACACACAGAGTTGCATGTGCTTGCACATTCATCCAAAAATATACACATGGACACATGTGCTTTGGGCTGGACTATTTGATTTAAAATGGGAAAGCTCCCAGTGTAAATCAAATGAAATTGAAGTGGGTCAGAAACTTACCTCATCCAACCCTTCTCAAACACAAGAAATCAACACAACAACACACATCAGTGAGCAGGGTTCAGTCTTTCTTTCTGGTTGTCCTGCAGTAAAAGATTTGGCATCAGTCTTACTTTCATTTTCTGAATTGTCTTCCACTCATTTCCGCTTGGGTATCATTATTTATTATTTCAGTGGCTCATACTGAAATGTTTTAAAGCTGCAGTGACTTGCATGTGTTTTTGTTTACTTGTTTGTTTGTTTGTTTGTTTGTTTGTTTGTTTGTTTGTTTGTTTGTTTGTTTGTTTGTTTGTTTGTTTGTTTTCCAACTCAAGCTCCTCTCTAGTGTTACTATCAAATTATTATATACTAATATTCTTTTTCCAGCTTATGACTATGATAATAATAGCACATCTGGAATGTATTCACAATACTTGACGTTCTGTATTTTGTCATAATCCACCCTTATTTCTAAAAACATCAAATTAATTTTGACCTCATAATTCTTCACACAATACCCCATATTGACAAAGTGAAAAAAGTTTGCTTAAAATTATTGCAAATGTATTAAAAAAATAAAAAATATATATATATATTGTAGTTTCTCCCATTTCCAGAACTCATCAGTAGGGATAGGTATCGTTTAGGTTTTATCCGATACCAGTACCAAACCGGTACTTTTGAAACGGTGCCGGTGCTTAAACGGTGCTCGAAACGGTGCTTAAAGAATGAAGAACACAAAATTGGTCCAAAAACCTCTCATGTTCAGCTGTTTTTTTTTGTAAAAAGATAACAATGTTAGCCTTTTCTGCAGCTATAGGGGATTTATGGCATCACTCTTGGCTGGAAGCAGTGCTTAAACAATGGAAAAAACACAAACTTTGTCCAAAAACCTCTCATGTTTAGCTGTTTCCCTCTTTTTCTTTGGTCATTTCAGCCTTTTTGGCCAGGGTGAAGGGAGTATCTGCCATCAAACAAGAAGACAGCTGCATGTAACTACGACAGTGTTTGCTAGTTCACCTTACATGCATTAATTTAATAACGTGGTTAGTGTACTCAACGTAAATTACACACGAACAATATTAAGCTACTCACACAGAGAAGAACGGCTGCTGCTGCCATCATCATCCTTCATCATTTCTGCTACACTGGCAGGGCTAGGGGCCAGGACTCTAATCTTCGGGTTTTTGGGGGATGTTGCTAACTCCGGGTCCGATAACAGGCAGCACACCCGCAGTAGATGTGCTCGGTGTGAGGTCTCGCAGCAAGCTATCAAATACGGCACATTTTTCGGTTTTTAACAAAATGCTATACGTTGCCAGGTGTTTCATCAGATTCCAGGTGTTACCTCCTTTGCACAGTATCTGTCACAACGGGACTGAACGGACTCACGCGCAGGCTCTGAGTAGGGAACAATAAAGGTTTTTTATTTACAGAAGCACCAGGTGATCTATTTACACAGTGGGGAAAAGACGGGCTCCAGGAATCCACACACGAACAGGGGGGGGGAAAGACACTTGCAGTCCACACACGCTCCAAAGTCCTCACTCCATCCACGCTCCACGCTCCTCTTCACACTCCACAAGAAACACAAAAGCTCGCTCCAATCCTCACACACTTGATCGCTCAGGTAACACAGGGGTAGGTCCAGGGAAATCTATTCACAGAGAAGCAAAAGGTTACTGTAAGAAGATCGCTAGGGAAACACGAGAACGAACTGAGCTGGGGTTAACACTAACGAGAGTCGGCAACGGTCCAGCGACGAGAAACACAGGGCTGCCGTCTTATGAAGGAGCTGGATCACTCGTAATGAGCCACAGGTGCGTGGGCCAAGGGCAGGAGCCCGCAGGTAAGCTCCGCCCAGGCAGAGGGAGGAGGGAAAGAGGGGAGAGGAGAGAGCAGGGAAAAAATAAAAAAGGAATACAAAACATATGTAGCCGTACTGAGCCGACCGGGTAGGCACAGGGACCCTGACAGTATCGCGTTAAAGCACTTGTTGCAGGCTGCTGAGTTTTTGCTGTGAAGTACAGCCAGACTTTGACCGCTTCACCTTGGGCATTTTTAATCTGTAGCTCTGCTCTAAAAGAACGTACATACCTGGACCCGCTTACTATCCTCAGAAACGTAAAATGATTGGCTAGAATCCAAAGTGTATGACGTCTCAGAAAAAAAAAGCACCGAAATAAAGCACCGAAATGTGCGCTGCTTTTCGGTCTGATTACTACCGTTTATGTCAGAACCAGTGCCCATCCCTACTGATCAGTTGGGATGGGGAGCATCAGTGCATGGACATTTTTAGACCTCTCTAGAGATGTTCAGTTGGGTTCAAGTCTTTGTGCTGGCTGGGCCACTAAATTGTCCCAAAGCCACTCCTTGGCTATGTGCTTAGGGTCTTTGTCCTGTTGGAAGATGAACTCTTTCCCCAGTCCAAGGTCCAGACTCCTCTAGATCAGGTCATAGCAAGAATGACTCACAATACATTGCTACAGTCTCCTAGCTCCTGCTGACAAAAAACCTCCCCACAGCATGATGCTGCCACCATCATGTTTCACTGTAGGGATGATACTAGCCAGGTGATGAGTGGTACCTGGTTTCCTATTTATTACATCAGACCAGAAAATGTTGTTTCTTGTGGTCTTGGAGTCCTTTTGGAAAACTCCATGTGGGCTGTCATGTGCCTTTTACTGAGGAGTGGCTTCCATTGACCATTCTACCATAGAGGCCTGATTGGTTGAGTGCTGCAGAAAAGGTTGTCCTATTGGAAGGTTCTTTTAACCTCCTAGGACCTGGATGTGGACATCACATTTTGGGCTGTCTAGACCAAAATACTACATTTGCCTCTACAAGGGCCTGATATCCACTTACGAGGACATTATACTGCCACTGCTCTATTGAAATTTTAAACAAATATCCTCATATGTGGATCTCATTTTTCTCAGAAACAAAAATTAGGTGAAAAAAAATCTGGTAATTCTTTGTTTTTACATTCATTATGTGCCAATCAGCCCAAATGTCAAAGAGAAATTAAAAATGCATGCCATGGAAGAGTTCGGGTCTTAAGAGGTTAAAGTGACCATCGTGTTTTTAGTCACCTCCCCGACTAAGGCCCTTCTACCCTAATTTTCCAGATTTGCCTGGAGGCCAGCTCAAGGAAAAGTCCTGTTGGGATGATGGAGCCCACTGTGCTCATTGAGACCTTCAATTCTGCAGAATATTTTTCGTACCCTTGCCCAGATCTGTGTCCCTGTCTCAAAGGTCCACAGACAATTACAGTACTTGGACTTTATGGGTTGGTTTGTACTCTGACATGCACTGTTAGCTATGGGACGTTAGACTGGTGTGTGGCTTTCCAAATCATGTCTAGTCAACTGAATTTACCACAGGTGGATTCCAGTCAAGGTCTAGAAATATCTGACTGAGCATCTGTGGAAATGAATGGGCTTGAGCTGAGCTGAGTATAAATGCAAAGGCTGTGAATACATATGTACGTTTTATCTTAGTTTTTTAATTTTAATACGTTTTCAAGAATTTCAAGCAAACTTGTTTCACTTTGTTCTTTTGGTGTATTGTGTATAGAATGTTTTGGTGAAAAGTAAGTTTAACCCTATTTGGAATAAGGCTGTAACATGACAAAAAAACAAGTGAAGTGCTGTGAATACTCTCTGGATTCAATGTACATTAGTTTTGTGGTGGGAATGTTTCTTGTGGTTGAGAAGATCCAGTCTGTCACCAATGTGGATCCACTGGAGCTTATTGTCCGTCTTGTTTTTTTTTTTTTTTTTTTTTTTTTTTTTTTATCTATCTGTTCAAATAACACTTACAGTATACACCTACAGTATATACCATCAGTAACAGCCAGCCTAATTTCAACTCTGGGCAATTTTGTAGTTTGATGTATTATTGTGATGGGCCATAATCCTTTCCTCAGTGTCCTGAGTTGTTACACAATAACACAAAGTCTCTGTGCTAAATCCTTCTCTTCCAAATCTGCTGGTTTGTTTAAACAGCTTCCATTTCACTTTCAAGTAGATTAAACACTGTTTGTTTTTGGACAAGAGAGCCTCAGTTTTCCCACAGTATTTCCTCCTGTGCTGCAGGTTCGAGACCAACTTTTAAGCTTTTCATTTGCTCCTCTTTTCTTCTTTTCCTGAGTTTGTATGTAAGATGTTTAGCTAAGACTTAGGTGAGATTAGATGGAGTTTAAAGGAACTGAGTTTGGCGTCTTTGGCCTCCCGTTGGTTCCTGACTCTCCTTAAGTCCCATGCCTCACTGGGCTCTATCATTTAACCTTTATACTTTTTCATTATCATGTCCAGATCTTTAACTCTTCAATCTGCCCTTCAACCCCATCAAATCCATCTCTCACTGTGGGTGCTACCATAAATGCCCTCCCCACTTCAATTTTTCTGCAAGTGAGTGAATCTTAAAAAATGTGTGCATTTCTTTAACTCCTTCTCTTACTCCCTCCCTCTGTCCCAGCCCAGCAGGCCCCATCCAGACGTTCAAGGACAAATCTGAATATCCCTTTTCACCGTTTAAGTGTTAAAAGCCTGCCGGTGCCGGGGTGTTATCTTAACGCGCCTTGCCGTGCCATCATCAGAGCGCGTGATGAAAATGGCTGTGATGATGCTAAAAGAAAAAAAGAGGAGGGGGAGAAAAAGTAATAATCAAATATGTTTTTCAAGGGCACAGTGACCATTTGCTGGAGGGAAATTATCCCAGTAGTTAAGCTAGCTCACTCTGAGCCTGGTGGAGTTGTGAGAGTGGATTCGTTTGTGTGTGTAAGTGTGTGCAAATGTGCAAGGTGTATTACTTCAACTTAGTGCATGCATCCTTTCCTTCTTCTCTGTTGCTGAGTGTTTTTGTATCTGTGTGAACATGTGGTTGCTTTTTTACATATATCTTTATGCACAGAGGCATAGATTCTTTGCATGTCCTTTGATTGTTTATGCCAAGAGATTCTCATCACTTTCTCTGTGTGTATGTATTTCGGTTTGTGTATGTGTGTTTATCATTGCCAAAAGCCCCTCATCAATGATGGGTAGCAAATGGCCAACGGTAGTGCATTCCAAACAGCAGCGTCTGGCTGCTTTAGAAGATCGAGTACTCTCTGAACACAGGAAGACATTTCTCTCTCTGTTAATGTATTTATGATGATGGCTTTTCTATTAGGTTTACTTTAATGACTGGCAAGAATAAAACCAGAGGCTGTCAGGAACACAGCACACAGATGAGGTGTGTGTGTGTGTGCGTGCGTGTGTTTGTGTGATTGTGTCTATGTTGTATTTGCGTTATTATATTTTGTTTGTGTTACTCTTGTTGTTACATGTTTTGGATACATTAAAGTTGTAATTTAAAAGTATGCACACACATGCAGATTTACATTTACAGGAAGTGATTACTATTGTATGAAATTAAATATGCTTATCTGATACAAAGATGGACATCGTTGCATTTAAAATAGTTTTATATCAGTACCCTTGAATAACCTTGAACAAGTCCAATAGGCAAATTGGCATTTCCGAGTTTGCCCTGTAATGCACATCTACTAAAAATCTCAGATGAGTTTGAATCTCAGTCCAGGCCAGAGGTCAAGTTTCCTGAAAAGCTTGTGAATGCAATAACTTGAGAACAAGACGTTGTGTGATTTACAAAATGATACCATAGGTGCATGTACTAGAAGGCTGTGGAAAATGAGAATGTCTTTATATTTTTCCCATCCACTCTAAAGGGGGCTATTTTATGTATCATAAAGATCCTGAAAACTTTTTGGCCAGCAGATCGCATCCATTCAACACAGTGCTTGTGATTCCAGTAGATACACCAAGGGGTATTTCAGAAGCATCGCAGAAGGAGCTCTTCACTCTGTATCACCTAAAGTAGCACACATCAAGCTCCACAGAGCAAGTAAATAGTGCAGGAAGTCAAGCACAGGAATGGCATAACGACTCCTGAAGTCAGAGCTGGTGTATTCTTAGAATTGAAGTTGAGGAGAAAACTGGTGGATTAGTAGAAAGGCTTTGATATAATAAAAAAAAAAAAAAGAAAAGTTAAAAAAAAAAAAAAGAAAGGTGGGTGGGTGGCAAAGAGGTGTAAGAGTAAGTAATTGAGTAATTCAAATCCATCAGGACTCTCTTGTGGGGTGTTTTCATATTCTCCGTGTACAGGTTTCCTCCAGATACTTCCTCCAGTTTCCTCTTATAGTCCAGAGTCATGCATGTTAGTTTAACTGGGGATTTTAAATTGACCAGTGGTGTCTAAGCAGAAGAAAACGGAGGAATGGATAGATATTAATTATCATTAGTTGTAATCAGTATGTACTTTAAACCATACAAACAAAAATTTTATATTTACTGATTCTGTCATGAAATTTGTTTTATTTTAGAAGATCTCACTGCATACAAAAAAGAAAATCTTGCTCATTTCATATCATTTAGTTGTTCTTTTTTGTGTTGTAAATCTGTTTAAGTCTTTTAGTTGTTGGTGTCTCCTAGTCCTCATCTCATTCTGTGTCCTTCTGACATATCGTTTAAGCACACATGAACAGCTGCTTCCTGTGTTTCAGTCTTTAGTGAATCCCTGTTGGGTTTTGAAATTTTAACTACTAGCAATCCATTCATTTGAGCTTAGCACTCACACAAACACTTAAAGCGTTTATATGCAAAGATGCATGTACAAGCACACGCCCAGCTGGTAATATTGCTGAGATTAGAAAAAAAGAAAAGAAAGATGTCGGAAAGGCAAGAGGACATCCCGTCAGCTGGGAAAAGAGTATGTGTGTGTGTGTGGATTTGATTATGTGTACGCTTGCTGCCTCAACATCCAGATGTGTGCGTTCCAGGGGAATACTGTGCACTGTGTGAGAAAGTCAATTCACAGTGATTTCATCTCTTGACATGGCATATAGTTTGGCCTCTATGGAGCAGAAAGTACACACACACACGTTTTTTTGTATTTCAAGTTGAAAGAGTTGCTCTTTCTTTGACTGTGATCAGCACAGAGCTGAAAGAGAACGTTTTCATAGTGCTCTGTGCAGTTCTGTGAAAAACTAAGTTCACCCCACAATTCACTAGCCTGCACTTTCAGCGGTATTAACATGAATTTAACGGTTTCTTTATGACTAAATCAGTGTTTCACATCATTCTGGACGAATTTTGGCCCACCCTTCTTTATGATGGTGCTTCAGTTAATTGACATTTGCAGGCATTTTTTAATGCAGAGATCACTTAAGGTCCCGCCACAGTATTTTGAATCAGGTTCAGGTCTGGACTTGGGCTGCGCCATTGCAAGCACTTGATTCTTTAACCCTTCTAATTTATACTTGGTGCTGTGCTTGGGATCATTGTCCTGTTGAATGACCCATCCAGGTTTTAGGCGTCAGTCAGATGGTCGCAGATTTTACTATAGAATACTTTGGTATACAAAGGAGTTCGACTCAGTGACTGAACGGTGTCTACGTCATACGGCTGAAAAACAAGCCCACCCGATCACCCCTCCATTACCATGTTTGGCAGCTAGTAAGGTGCTTGTGTTGAATTACTGCATTTGTTTTTTGCCACTAATATTTGATTAAGTCTTATTACCCTGCATACAAGTGCAAAATTACCATTGTATTCGCTACCCTTCCATTTCTGTATATAAGCAAGAGAAAGTCTGACCGAAGAAACTGAAATAATAATGTCACAAAGGATTAGGCTGAGTCAAGTATGACTTTAAAAAATATTTGTAGCTTCCTAGTAAAGTCAGAAAAAACGAATTCTGCCTTTAGTGCGACCATCACCTAAAATTCAAGAAATAAAAAATTTCTAAAAGTATTTGTCTTTCTAACTATAAATGTGTTCAAATCAGCCACAAATATAAAACCATTGGAGTGAAGATCACCTATCATCTTGTGGTATTGCAGTTCTCTGCTAAGAAGGTTTTTTTTATTCATGCTATACATCTAAAACCTTCTCATGGCATCATGGGGAACAACCCAACAGCAGTAGCTGCCTCCCCAAAAGGACTGTTCGTTGCATTACGTCACAAAACTGCGAATGCTCACCTCGGACATCCCGGAAACCTTTGTGGTCAAGATTTTGGTTTTCTCAGGTTAAATCTACAAGAAAGATTATTCTACTCTTACTTTCATAATAGAATAAATCTCAAATCAAAGACATATTTTAAAATATTTCAGTGGTTTTCCTATTGTAGTTTCATGTAGCCAGTATGTATCTGTCATGATCTATAATTTTAAGTAGCACACAATTTTTTTTCTCCATGAAACCTGCTTCAGCTTAAGTGTGTGCTGTTGTGCATAAACACAAATATGTGTATGTGTACATTCGCTGTGCACTTTGTGCCAAACCCCTTGTAATATATTCAGGTATTTAAAAGTGTTTGGTTTGTTTAAAGTTGTAGAGGGGTTTTGGTCTCCTAGAGAGCTCGGATAACCCTAATCCACAACACACATTTTTATCAGTAGTTCATTGGCAGGACTAAATATTGACTTATCATTAAGTGGAATGACTGAAACCCTAATAATAATTCACGTTGTCTAAGCACCTTGTGTTGACGCGGCGCTCCCGACGCTATTAACGAATGTATGCAAATCCTGCGTAAATCTGAAGATTAGGGCTGAAGCATTCTGTGATGCAAGAGAGAAAACAAGAGGTGTGTGATAAAATGTTGTCTGCACATACACAGCCATGCAAAAAAAAAAAAAACACAACCCACACAGCTTATAGAGAGGAAGAGAAAATAGGGGTGTGCGTTTCAAATGTTAACACAAATGAACAGGGATGTCACACATACCCATACACAGATAACGCGTATAGAGACAGGGATTGAATTCCTGCTGAATGCATGATAATACAATAGTGAAGTTTAGCTGCAGAACAGTAAACAAGCGATTCAGACCTATGAACGGTGTGAATACAGAGAGAGTGATAGAGTAATAGTGCAAGGAAAATGGGGTAAGAGGAAGGCAGAGACAGGAGGAAGACATGGAGATGATAAAGAGAAAAGGTAGCAAGTTAAGGAAGTACATGCATGAGGACCAGAGAAATGTGAACATTCAGGGGAAACCAGCAGTTCGTGCAGGAGTTTGCTCACCTGTAGAGAGAAAAAGAAGGTAGATTATTAAAGGTAATATAAGATTAGACAGAATGTGGGGTCAGGAAAAGAAATTCATCAGTGATGATGAAGAAGATGTAAATCCTGAACTTCAGGTCACAACTGATAAACATGGCATTTCTTAGAGTAGGTGAAAGACTTATGTGTTTGAACAGAACCATGTTCGATGACGCAGAGAATGACGGTTCGATTGCTGCAGAGGAGCTATAAGTAAAGCAAATGATTGAAAACTGTGAGATGCAGAGGGCCTGGCGTCCGGATGGAAAGAAGGAGAAGAGGTGAGGATGCTGAGAGGACGACGGATGAGTAGAGAGAAGCTATTTTGGAAAAGTGTTGAGCTGTTTATTTGCGCGTCATTGAAGCTGAAGTAAGGCGCTGGGGGAATTGGCCACCAAGCCCCCGCTCCGCAACAGCTGCCGCTGCTAAGTGAGTTACTAGCCGTCAGACTGCTTTTATGTCACACAATCACATACACATGCGCTTTCCTGTCACATTGTGCCTGTGATGGATGCTTTGAGCATATAATGCACTGCAGCGGCGCAATGGAAAATATGTGCCATTCTGCACTTTTGGCCTTTAAGTGAACTGATTGCTTAAATTAACAGAATTTAATGTGCTGAAAGTGTAAATGCTGATTAGAGTGTTAAATAATAAGTTATTTATCACTCCACAACAAGCTGCATTCCCATTAAAGAGTGAAGCTGTGTTACAAAGCAATGACTTAGTGTTTAATGTGTGCTGTCAAATAAAATGGGCATCACAGCTGGGGGTAGATAGAGCTACAGATCAGCATGTCATCAACTGTTAGGATACATTTGCTAAATACCTCATAACATATAGATTATTTTCACAATAAACTAAATAACCAGTAAGACTGTGGCTTCTTCCGGTCTATCGCTCTGTAATTCAAAATTAGGCGCTTTTACTTTGGGAGCGCTCTCATTAAACTGTGATTAAAATCGGTCTATTTTTTTTATCATTGCAGTTAGATCTTTTTCGTCAGCCTGGCCATCCTTTGCTCATTTGTATTTCTAATGCTCCTTCACAGCAGGGAGTTACTGACTCAGCATTATAGTGGGACGTTATTATAACCTTTAATTCATTGCAAAGCCAGAGCTTGCCAGTCTAAACTATCGTCTAAAGCTAATCCATCCAAGCAGCCAGGTTGACTGAATGGTTATCAGGGCCACTAGAAAAAAGGCAGAGTGGAAATTCACTCCGGTATCCTCAGCTGCTGTTAGGTTCGTCTCTCCTACATGCTGCTGTCGGGTTTGCCCTCCTCTCCGTGACCTAACATTCATCAGATCCACGAAAGTGTCAGTAATTTTCAATTTGTATGATTTATGTATGCCAAGTCAAAACAAGTTGATTTAGTTGTTATAGTATCAAAAGATGGCGGTTTTGGAGGAACCCCATGAGCTTAGGGGTTAGACAGCAACCAAGATTCTCCACCTCTCCCTCGGACTGTCATCTTTTTATCATTGCTGTCTAACAAAGACCATAGAGAACCCTTATCAGTGCTCATTGGTGTCTTTTCTAAGTAAAACAAAAATTTTGGGCTTCCTAATTATGCTTCAACATTGGAATACAAACATCTTGTTAAGAAATATTAGGAGAGTTTTCAATGTACCATTAGTCTTTAAATATCCCAACTATTCTTTAACAAGCATAAGCTATTTTTATTGGATCATTTCTTGCTCCACTAGGAATTTCTCCCTTGAATCTCCGTGTACTGCCAAAGTTTTAATTTGTCTGTCATCGAAACCAACTCACGTTATTTCAGTTTGAAATGTGAAGTGCCGGAGATTGTGAAGAAACATACTTGAAATTTGATATTCAGCTGCAAAACATTTACAGGTAAATGGAGTGATAGCATGCATTTTAAATGTCACCTTGCTGCTGAAGGTGAAGTGGTGGCAGACAGACATCACCTATCACTGTCAGAAATGGCAGCTCTCAGAAAAACGCACTTCCTTTCCCGTTGCAGTCTTTAGACAGCATAGCCTGAATATTACTGCTCAGAGAGGAGAAATAGTATGCAGGGGAGGAGGGGATGGAGGAAAGAGGAAGAGGATACGTGGATAAGAGTTGATAAGAAGAGAGGCACAATAATATTCAGAGCAGCCTAAATACTCTTTCTGTTCATATCGGAAAACATAGATTAAGGAGTGAAGGAAAGGGGAGTTTAGAAAAGGAGGAAGGACGAGGACTGAGGCAGTAAGAAAGGTTACAGAGGGAAGAGGATGACAGAAAAGATGAAAAAACTAAGAAGCCCGAATAGTATTACAGAATATCCTTTTTAGTGTAGAGTGATAGATGACCAGGAAAAGAAAATGTGTTTTATGTTATAGAAAAACAGAAAAGCTGATTTTAGACATCAGACATCACAGCAAAGCTGTTATATAGAAAGATAAAGAGAAATATCCAATAAATCACAGAGACGATGCCAGGAGGCCAGCTGAATCCTGGGAGTGTGGGAAGACCTTTGATGGATTTGTATGTTTCTTACAGTTTTTTCTGAATGCCTAAACACTAACTGTGATTCCTGTAGCACAATCTCTAAAACTATTCAGACTTATAGCAAAACCACTCACTGAGTTTGCAAAACTAAAAGCACAAAAACTGCTTTGCACTCAGTTTGCAATTTTGTAACACACACTTTGCAAAACTGTAGGCACAATTCACTGCACAACACTCAATTACCAAATTTCCAACACACTCCTAGCAAAAGTATACACATGTATGGCTATCATTAACACTAATTTGCCAACTGTCTGGCACACTTTCACATGTGAAAACTTCTTTAGATAATTAGTTCACTTTGCAATCAGCCTAAGCACTATAATACAGGTAAGCTGTGTGTGCGGAGTACAATGGAGGGAGCAGAAAGAGTGAGAAGTAGAGGAGGCCGAGGAAGAGGACGTGGAGGTGAAGAAGTAGGATGAAGAGGACAACAAGGACAAGGAGGAGCAAGAGGAAGACGAGGAGGGGGGAGAGGAAGATGAGGAGGGGGAAGAGGAAGGGTAGGAAGAGTAAGAAATAGAATTGCTGATGACATCAGAGCTACAATAGTGGACCATGTAATCAACCGTGGAATGACCCTGAGGGTAGCTGGCCAACGGGTCCAGCCTAACTCGAGCCGCTACACTGTAGCAAGTACCATAAGGACATCTTGAAATGAGAATCGGTTAGTACAGTTACTTCGCACAAAGATTTGTAGCACTGCCATATGCCAATGAGAAACACACCAATACCATTGATGTAAAAATACGGAAATTGTTATTTTACAGAATTGCTAGATGACCAGATGCTGGGGCAGAGGAAGCATGTTCACTGCAGACCAAGTAACCCATATAGTCATTATGGCGATTGCAAATAATCCTATACTTGGAAATAAACACTTGTGTTTGTTTTGATGTGTGTGAATAAACACCAGTACTTGAAGTTTGGATTCCTCTATGCTTATGGATCTATGACAGAAGTAGCTCAAACTGACATAGCCTACCTTGTGCACAGAGGAAGCAAAAGCCAGATGTGTTTTGTATTCATACCATCAGTGTGCAGTTGGCGCATTGTGTGCTTAGTAGATGATGGCTTGTGTGTACTGTTTGATACGGAAACACCATTTTTACGAAGGTGTGAAGAGTTAATCTAGCTGTGTTTGCTTTTGCAAGAGAACTACAATGTTTTGATTATTGGGTGACAGGTTTTCTTATTTGTGTGAAGAGTTTTGCAAAATTAGCCAATAGTTACAATAAATGTGCTTAAGCAATCAGAAAAAACTGTAAACAGCTGTTCAGACTTAAGAAATGTGGGAATGTCGTTTTATTAAAAAAAAAAAAATTAATAATTATCACACCATATATATTTTCAGTACCTAAATTTGCACAGCACACTGTAGTGTGAAGTGGATCCAAGATAAATCATTTCCTGGTATGTTAAGATCAGAATGAAAGTGGAACAAAATAATGGCATGATGCATATTCTCTCTTGCTTCAGGTTTCATCTGCTGTGGTCACGAGTATGTAAGCTCTTCAACAACTCTTTGCTGTGTGGGCAATGAGGGATATCCCACAATGCACCCTGCTGGCAATGCCACAGTGACACTCCGCTGCTGTGGTTCAAAGGTCATACATCAGGATCAGGAATGCTGCAGTGGGATTGGCTTTGACCCCCGACGACATGTGTGTGCAGACAGACCCACGCCTGGTCTGGTAATAGAGGTGTGTGATTACGTGAGACAATGTGTTTTTAGTGTGTGTTTTCTTGTTTTCCACGTCATTAACCTTAGACGGGGAAATCTGAAGCACACTGATCATTCAGTCAACCAGTATTTGGCAGCTGTGACCATTTCTTTCTACATCTGTATTACAGATAGCAAAATAAAGGAAAAACCTGATCTGGTTGAATGGTTTAAGTTCACTTTCCCCTTAGAAGGAAGAGTGTAAAACAGGTTCTGAGTGATCACCTTTATTAAAGATGAAGCATTTATATGTCGATCTTTAGCCACAGGTAATCACTGAATGATTGGATAAGTATGAAATAGTTGACAATCACATGCTGACACAAGATGTCAGTTCTTTTAAAAACCGCTGCAGTTCGATTGTCAAGTATTTAAGGTGTGATATTGCGAGCTAGAAAAAATGGCAGGTGGACTTCTGTAGGTTGCCTCCTTTTAAGCTCTTAAGACTACCATGACCTTGTTGACTGAGAACTGAAAGGTTTCAGGTGTTTAGCATCTTCAAGTAGTGTTTCTTCTGAAAGTTTATTAGTGGACGAGAAATTGTAGGATCACATGTAGAAAATAATGTCATAAATAAACAAAAATGTTAAATATTGATCTTATATTATCTGAAAATTGTAGGTGTCACATTTACAAACTGACCTACCCAAAAATAGAAATGGAAATGGAGAGGATAAGACTGCTACACATTAGATGCCCCAATTAAGCATTTGCTAAAAGCCTTGCAGATTGGCTGAAATTACATGAAGGAGCTGATCATCTCCAGCAGCCCAGTGGACATTAGACAGAATTTCTGGGTTTTTTTGTCTATCAAACTTGCTCTCATTGTCGCATCAGGAGTTGGGGACTGGCCCATCCTCCATTTATCAACTGAGGTCCTGTGGCGTTTGTGTGTTCCTAAGCCAGCATGAGATGGCACATGCATGCACACATACACACACGCAAGCAGTGACAAAGGGTAGGAACTCTCATTAGCTCTAATGATGTCATTAAGAGCCATGTATGCAACACAGACACACACACGCTGTATATAGTGATTTTCTCCTTCAGAATATAACAGCAAATAAGAGGATCGTAAGCTTTCATGAGGTACGTTTCTGTTCTAGTTCACTTAAACAAAGTTTTCTTTTCTCTTCTCCTTCATTCATTCTGTCTGTCTCTCCTTTTTCTCTGTGCAGCACCAGTGTTTGCAGGGCGCTGTGTGTCCTGTGGCTGCAGCATCTACAGCTTACTGCGGCTCCTGTGGCCTTGATCCATCTATGACTGCGTGCACATGGGTCCTGTCTGCGCACACACACCCTGAGACACAATCCACAACATACTCACCGTTCATCAGCATCACGCAGGAAGCTCTCACTGCGGACCTGTCTGCACATACAAACAGAAGTAATGACAGTTACAAAATGTTTGACTCACGCAGTCACGCACACACTGACAACAAGCAGCTGAAGGGAAGCATGTGCCCATCGCATGAGGAGGTAGTGTACAGTGGAGATGCCACCGTATATACATTTACAGGTAACTGATGAGCATGTATGTATGTGTCTTTTTATTAGCAATTTAAAAGTTCCTGGGTATGTGCCAGGTTAGTGTCTAGAGCAAGGGTGTTAAACATACAGCCCGGGGATCAGACTAGGCCTGGCGAAGACTCCAATCTGGCCCACTAACCAGTTTTAGTTAATGCAACAACATAAATTTAGGAATTGTTTTGATTGTATTTTTATGTTTTTATAGCTTTTCCTCTTGAAAAATTATTGTTTCATAATTACAGGACTACCAATTTTGTGATGACAAATTTGTTTCATTTTGCTTCTTCTTTAGAGTCCCTGGTCCAGAGTATCTAATGTCTGTTTTACAGAGGGTTTTTTTTGTTAACTGTTGAAGTTTTACCAGCTTTTGGTTTTCTTGTCACATCCTGATTATCACTTAGAGTCCCCCGAGAGCAGCAGTGCCCAGCCTTCTACCTTTCTACCTTTAAAACCCACCTTCCAGCCAAATGGCTGGTAGGCTTTTAGCTAGGCTTTAGCTTCAGCCAAGTGGAAGCTAAATTGTCTAGTCATTCATATGTAAATTAGGTTGTTATCTGGGAATTCTGGAGGGGAGTGGGGGTGTGTGAATGAGGGGGTGGGGGAGCTGCTAAAAGCTGTGAACTTCCTTTTGTGTTCGTCTTGATGCATTCTCAATCATCCAGGGAAATAAATCTCCAAAAGTCACCAACTTGGAGTGCTTCAGTTTGCCATCTTAGGGAGAAATCAACACACATGGGTGTATTTCCTTTGTTGCTGAGATTTATTGATGAAAACAGTACAAAAAACCAACCATTTGTACACATATTTACAAATAATAATAAAAAGTGAGTGAGTACATTTCAACATTTTCAGCAATCACTCACAATCCTGGCACTGCCATGGTATCTGTAGTCTGCATTTACCACATGTGTATCTGTAGCAGTGAACACATCGCACAGTGGCATGATTGTTCTTGCATTTGTGTTTGACCTGACACATGGCTCTTTTTCCAGGGCTAGGTGTGGAGGGTTGTGTCCAAAGCAACTGTTCTTTTCTTGCCTTCTTCCCAGCTACATGAGAGTGAGCCAACTCTCATCTGGTCCATCACATCTACGCCACACTTTGTTTTGTTGTAAAGGGTGACAGTGTTTGGCTTCCTTTTGGTAGTGTTGGGAAGCTGGGAAGAAGGCAAGAAAAGAACAGTTGCTTTGGACACAACCCTCCACACCTAGCCCTGGAAAAAGAGCCATGTGTCAGGTCAAACACAAATGCAAGAACAATCATGCCACTGTGCGATGTGTTCACTGCTACAGATACACATGTGGTAAATGCAGACTACAGATACCATGGCAGTGCCAGGATTGTGAGTGATTGCTGAAAATGTTGAAATGTACTCACTCACTTTTTATTATTATTTGTAAATATGTGTGCAAATGGTTGGTTTTTTGTACTGTTTTTATCAATAAATCTCAGCAACAAAGGAAATACACCCATGTGTGTTGATTTCTCCCTAAGATGGCAAACTGAAACACTCCAAGTTTCCTTGTGGCTCAGGAAACTAACCACTCCAAGTTGGTGACTTTTGGAGATTTATTTCCCTGGATGATTGAGAATGCATCAAGACGAACACAAAAGGAAGTTCACAGCTTTTAGCAGCTCCCCCACCCCCTCATTCACACACCCCCACTCCCCTCCAGAATTCTCAGGTAACAACCTAATTTACATATGAATGACTAGACAATTTAGCTTCCACTTGGCTGAAGCTAAAGCCTAGCTAAACACCTACCAGCCATTTGGCTGGAAGGCGGGTTTTAAAGGTAGAAAAGCCAAATGGCTGCTCTCGGGGGCTCTAAGTTTATGCGTCTGATTATACCTTAAACATGTATGTAGTTTTTTATTTGTAGCTAAAGTTATAGCTCCATGTGAGTCAGTAAGCAATCTGAACAGCCAGGAAGATTATACCTACTTTTTTTAAGACAAATCTGTAGATGGCCAAGTACCAAGTCAAGTTGCATAAGTTAACTCATTCACTGCCAGCCATTGGCAGTGAATGAGTTAAACCCATTGACTCATTCACTGCAATTGACGGCTATAGATGTCAATGGCAGTGAATGAGTTAAAAGACACAATCAGTTTTGCCACTTGATGAAATTTGATTGTGGTCCAAATATAAGATGACAAATGAATGCATAAAGTCAGCCACATCGCCCTCTAGTTCCCTAGAAATTTAAGTTAACTAGTCTTTAGTATCAGTACTTTTCTATAGGCTTAATGTGTTTTAGTTATAAACATCAAGTATTTGCAGCCCTGCATTGAAATTATTACTTTTCTTCCACTTCAGTTCTCTAAGTCACAATGAAGAATAAGTAAAACGTTACAGCCATCTGTAAAACATGGCGTTCACAGAAACTGCAAGCCTGCAGAAGCCAGTTCTGCATTTACTCTAAATGTGTCAGCCGCTACAATCAAAGGGCTTTACAGACAGATGCCCTTCTGCACACACTCCCTCTGTCACACACACGCACCAAGACAGCTGCTGCAGTGCACGCTAATAGCTCTAACATGGTAACTCTGTCTGCGCTGTACACTTGCGTGTTATTAAAACTTAGAGATGGGCGTTTAAATGCCATTTTCACATTCTCTACTATTTATCAGCCCAAAGGGAGCAGGAACGTGTTTGTGTTTGTGGGCGTGTGTGTCGTGATTTTCAGTCTGTCCACACATTATTTATCTGGGTAGTTACGTCTGTTAAATCAAGACTAATTGTGGTTGTGGATATGTGTGTGTGTGGGTGGTTGTGTCCTCATAAATGATATGTGTTTTTGCATCCAGTTAGTTACTATTTTAGTGTGGCTCTGGAGTGTAGCTCTGCGTATGTGTTTTCATTACTTTGTCTGTGTATGTGTGCATGTGGCATGGGGTGGTTAGGATAAGAGTTTCTAGGCGATGCTGTGACACCATCTGGGCAGAGGCACATAAAGCTGTCGCCACCCACCATACACCAGATGTTTCTCAAGCACACACACGCATGCACACACGCATTCATGCGCAGAGTATCATGCTATACTTCTCTGGGAGAAAAAAAGAAAGAAGTTAGATCACGCCCAGATAGCTCCACATGTGAAGTGGGTGACATAAGTGTAAGCTGTATTATCCACAAGAGCTTTGTATTAACTTAGCTTTTCAATATCTTACAATCAAACACAGAAAAACAGATTGTATTATATTTCTAGGCAAACCTCACTGCTGTTTTTTTCATCTGTACATTTTTTTCTATTTTAATTATTCCAGAAGTACAGACAAGAATCCCAGACTGGTAGTTTACAAGAGACCATTTACACTCCTAAAAGTAATGCACAAATGTGCGCAAGTACAACTATATGTATAAATACTACTGTGCCTGTACCTTTGCAATAGGGTTGTAATAACCTGTCTGTCATAGTGCTTCGTGGCCTGACATTCACACTGGTGATAGTGCTTATATATAGCCAGGGAGCTGCTCCTGACTGTTGTTTGCACTTACGCACCGAACGACAGTTGAGTTTGCTTGGAGTCCGTGGTTGGGGTGCTCGAGAGTGCTCCATCGCTTGGAGTGAAGTGGAGATCTGGGGCACTGCCTCTGGATTGGCAGACTATGGTGGTGATTATCTTTAAGAAGGTTGACCGCAGGGTGTGGATCACATTTTTCAGCCTGACCGGGATTTGTCCATTAGTTGAACCTTGGATTCTAGAGGAACAGTGCACTTTTTGTACTGGTCATGGACCAATTAACCAGCTCTTTAGCCTTTCAGGAATATTAGAACTTGCTTGGGAGCTTCCCCATCCAGTCTACACGTTTTGTGGACTTGGAGAAGGCATTCAACCGCATCCCTCAGGGTTGCCTGTGGGAAGGAGTGCTGCAGGAGTATGGGGTGTCTGGCCCATTGTTAACAGCCATTCAATCCCTGTACAATTAAAATGAAAGTTTAGTCCGCATTGATGCCACTAAGTCAGACCCATTTCTAGTGGGAGTTGGACTCTGCCAGGCCTGCTCTTTGTCACCGATTCTCTTCATAATCATCATGGACAGAATTTCTACGTGTAATCATCTGCTGTAAAGCTTCTGACCTCAAAATCTCATCTCTGAAAATTAGCACCTCCAAGTCTGAGGTCCTCAGACAGGAAAGGGTGGAGTGCCCACTCTGGTTCAGGGATGATCTGCTGCCCCAAATAGAATAATTTCTAATCGTCTTTTTCACAAGAGAGGAAAGAGGAAAGAGGGGCGAAAGAGATTGACAGAAAGATGTGGGGTGTGGCTGGAGCAGTTATTTGGACATGAGAGCTGAACATGAAAGCAAAGGTGTCAGTCTACATTCCTACCTTCAACTGTGGTCACAAGCTTCGGGTAATAACTGAAAGAACAAAATAGTAGAAACAAGCAGAAGAGTGGCCGGCCTCTTCCTTAGAGATAGGGTGATGAGTGCAGTCCTTCGAGAGAGGCTACTTCTCCACATCGAAAGGAGCCAGTTGAGGTGGTTCGGCCATCTAACTATAATGCCTCCTTTACATGTCCTTCCTTGGTTGGCCTAGGAATGCCTCGGTGTCCCCCAGACAAGCTTCAGGAGGTGGCCGAGGAGAGGGAGCTCTTGGTTTCTGTGCTTAGGCTGCTGCCCGCACGACCATGGGGTGGAGAAGCATTCACTTTTTATTTTATAATAGAGATGCACTTTGAGACTTTTAAGTAAAATGGAGAGGTGAGGGGTTTATATGGAATTAATAAACTTTTAATAATGCATTTTTGTCTTTCCCTTGCCCCCTTACTGTCCTCCCGTTTTTTTGACACTTACTGGGAAATAGACAATGACCTGGAGCCTTTTACCACCTATGAGTACAGAGTGAGAGGCTGGAACAGCTTTGGTCGAGGCTCCAGCAATGTTACAACAGTGACGACTACTGAGGACAAACCATGGGGAGTGGCAACACCCCGCTGGAGCCGCCTAGGTGAAAGAGATGATATTATCCAGTTGCAATGGCAAGCACCTGCCCGGAGTAATGGTTTGTATATGTGCATGGATATTACTACTTTAGGTTAGATCCAGTGATTAAAAGTCTTTCTCTGTGTTTGGAGTTCAGCTTGAGTAATTAAATTAATGCAGAGGCAGAAAAATCTAACAGTGGTTACCCAATTATCTTTAAAACTTCACCAGGGGAGATTACCCACTATGCTATACTGCGTGATGGACAAGAGCGTTACCGTGGGGATGAAAACAGCTTTACTGACGTTGGTGGGATCAGGCCTTTCCAGGAATACAGTTACCAGTTGAGGGTCTGTAACCGGGCTGGTTGCACTGATAGTACACAGGTAAGAATTTGTGTGGTTTGATGTCTTGTGATGGTTTAGAGTCGCTACATTTCAACATCACATGTTTCATCATAGCAAAATAAATATAATTTTGAGCCAAAAAAAGGAATGTGCCTTTGATTTAACAGGAAATACTCTCTATTCTGTTGTCTGTTCCAACTCAGTGCTATTTTTCTCTTCTACCAACTTTTCATGTAAAATTTTCTTACTTTCACACAGCAGCACACATACACACACTTTCTAAAACCATACTCTATTGTAGCACCCCATTTCAAAATGACATTATTCCACTGTATGATTATCTAATGGCTACTCTAAAAATGGCCTTAGCTTCACTGAACTAAGTACCACTTTACACTGTAGTTAAGTTCACTTCTTTAATTTTGCTTGAACACTTAAAGGTTTGAAGGTAGAAATGTAAATGAATGTTGTCAATGTCTGATCACGAACATACATTGCACTTGCAATTGATGGAATAAAATTACCTTAGTGTCAGGCAGGTTTATTCTTGTCCTTGTCACCTGTCTGAATACAAATATGCATTTTTGTATTTTCTCTTAAGAAAATTGTGTATTTACATTTAAACCCTTAACTTCACTTAGGGTTTATTTTTAAAAACTAGCTAAAAGCAATGGCCTGCAGTTGACTACTCTTCTGACTTGATGTTTGACCAGTGAATATCTTTTTACCGTCTCATTAAACCCACGTCAGATGCTGATTTGCAATCATTGTTTACATCATGAAGGTGGTGCAGTCCACAGTTGTTCTGCCAAGCGATATTTTACTAGCCCTGTCTGACCTTTGTTGTTATGAAATTATATTGTATGATGTTTCTACACTGCTTGAACTCTGTTCTGTTCTGCTGCAGGAACAAGCTGTTATTTAGCCATGTTTCCGCTCTCCCCCTGAATGCAAGGCTCTGGATTTGCTGAGCCTACCTGATGGTTCTGATAGTACCCATAATACCTTCACACAACTCCCCCTCCCTGCTATCTCGCTGGCTGTGAGCTGATATCACCACAACAATTAATTTCTCTGGCTTAGTGACGATGAAAGCTCATATTAAAAAATGTCTTTCTGGGTTTTTTAAAGTTAATTTAGCATCTCATTATTGTGACAAGCACATCCTTACATAAAGAGAAATCCTATGGCTGTGCTGCTGCAGGCGTGGATTGAGCGGAGCGGCTAAGATCAAGGAAAAATTGGCTAAATTGTTTGTGAGGGATTGATGGCATATCAATCCCTATTTGTGATATACTGATTTATTTAAGTACATCATAAATTAATTTCTTTGAAAAATAAGACTGGAAAAGGACAAGAGGAATGGTAAATGGTAACAGAGAGATACATGGGATACATAACGTATGGTTATATATGGCAATTATGTTACTGTTGCAAGCATTTCCTGCTGTCTGTAAACAGACTAAAACACATTGTAGTTTGTTAATACTAATGCAACACCATTCACCTCCTACTAAGGACTGATGTTTTTTAATTCACTGGTTCATTTGTTGGCTCTTGTATCCTTACAGAACTTAACAAATAATAGTTGGCATATTGATGATTAGTCTGCTAACTGTAAATAGCCAGTAAAGATTTATGGTAATTAAAATTTTTAAAGCCAGAGCAGTTCCTGTCAAACCCTATCAAACAGTGGCTACACAACACAAGACTGCAGACTTTGACTGTGAACCATTAGATTTGTCCTTTTTGTCCTACTGACAAAAATAAACATATTACATAAATATACAATTTCAGTTTCTGCCTGGTGTCTCGTTTGCACTTTTGCAAGCATGCTTTCAGTTCTCTTTGTCTTTCTGTTTGTCAGCACGATTAAACTTGGTGGCAAGGTTGAGCTGAGACAGAAGAAGTCCAGATCTTAAAGAGAAAGACTTTTTAATTGTAGGTTTAGTTCTGGGCCATGAAATAGGACATTGGCCTTGGAGGATGATGATAATGCTAAACTGCCACCATGCATCTTACAGTGATGTGATTTAGTTTTTTCTTCTTTTCTATATTTATCTTACTTACATGGGTGGAGAAGGTTAGGATAGCTAGGATAAATAAAATAATCATTTAAAAAAGTGCATTTTGTATTTACTAGGGTTATCTTTTTCTAATAAAATTTTTTAAAAAATAAAATAAAATTAGGAATGCTGAAACACTATTTATAGTACTTTTCCTGTCTGTGAGTTATGTAGGCTTAAATCACAAATAATAAATTATTGTTTTAAAACAAAATTTTTATACCAGTAAAATCTAAATGTCTGCATGATATTGGATTGTTCTCCTGTAAAAGTATAAAAAAGTAAACCACAAAAATTAAACAAAATAAGTAACTTTAGAGTCACACTGAAGATGTGAGATGTTTTACATGTAGTTAAATGTAGAAAACCTTTACAGATTAATCACTTTTTCTTTCATGCTTCCTTTCCGTAACCACTAAGATAATTAATTCTCACAGTTTACACCTAAGAGCTCAAATTCTTACTGGGGACTGTAGTGCAAATCTGTAGACAGTATCAGTGATGTATAAAATGTACCTTATGTTAGCACTGCTTTAGCTTCGGAGCCAGTTTAAATCTTAACAAGCAAAAGGTCGCTGGTTTGGTTTCAGTTGAAAACACTTGAAACTCTGCCAGTTCAAAAACCTTCATAGCGACCTGCTGTAGCGACCCCTAACAAGAAGTTTTATAAATTCCTTTTATAAAACTTTTTAAACTCATTGGATCATCCTGCATGAAAGCTACTAAGAACCCTTTATACATACAAGTACCATCAGACTACAAGCCCAGTCTTCCATGCTCTCTTTGTCTAACTCTCTTCCTCACACACACACATACATATGTTCACACAAACAAGCGCGCACACACTCGCGGCAGAGGGTAGGAAGGGAGTGAGTTGGATTAGTTTGTACACCAGTGAAAATTGGCCAAACAGTCCCAATTATGGGATAACTTGAGCTAACCTAATATACCACTGCAATTACCTGGCATCAGCCTCCTCACATACACACAAACACACACAGGCACAGACAAAGAAACACAGGCACTCAGGAACGCACACCTGCTGTGACAACAGAAGGTCCTGATCTAATATGGTTGGTCACTTAGAAAGGGAGGAAGAGCGATTGGTCCCTCTCTGTCTTCAAATCCTTTTGTCCTGTTCTTGCTGCTATTTGTCTCCTGTCATTTCCTTGATCTTAACATTGTAGTCCTCAGTTTCTCCCAGCTGTTGTCTCTGCTTTCTTATCCTTACTCTTTCTCACCATCTCATTTTCCTGAGGCTCACAAGTTTCTACTTTTTAATATGAAAAAAGATGGGATGAATGACAAATATTCTTTTCATTTAGCCAAGTAGGTTTATTGCATAATCTGTAATCTCTGCTTCTTTGTATACCCTACACTGTTGATCAGTCATGTTGGGACATATTTTGACTGTATGTGAAGAATTAAACCATTAGTTATTAGCTGATAATTTAGCTTCTTGTTGGCTTTTTGATGTAATTTTATGTATTTGAATTTGTAAAGAGTGACACAAAAACTAACTTCTGAAACCAGATATCATTTATCCACTATCTGGATATTCGTTTCAAATGGGAACGCCCCCTAATGCTAAGTCAAAAGACAAGCCAGTTGTTTGATCTATCACTCCTTTCAGTGAACTATAAAAAATACAAATCAGTGATTATAAGCCAGATGTAATTAATAAGAAAAACTAGCATCACGGGTCACTTAGCTGCTTCCTGAAGGGATCCCACATTATCCATCTGTCTCATCAAGTCTGAGTGCTAATTTTTGTTTGCCAGTAAAGATATGTGACATTCACGGATTAAGTTTTCATTTTTTTTACATTCAAGGAAAATATTGGCAAACACTTGACTGAAGCACACTCTGACTGATACTACACCTCCCCTGCATCCTCCTTCTTCTCTGCTTACTTTGCTGTTTTGTTCTGCCTCTGTCTGTTTACATGTGTACACCTGCATGCACCTGTGTGTGTTTATCTGTGTGCACGCACTTGTGTGTCTCTTTAGTTGTAGTTGCTGTGCTCTAATTGCATAGCACTGTGTGGGACAGGTGGTGGAAGTGCTAGTGACAGTCTATTAAGGCAGGATATCCCTGTTGCCATTAGCAGCAGATTGCCCTGTGATTCTGTGGTCTCCGCATTCACTCAGCGTTCACATGAGCTCACAGATACTACACTACGAATGTACAATACAATGGTCACTCTTATTACTGTACTAAGAAGCAGTAATTTTTTAACTTGGCCTATTAACAGATTGTTTAGTGATTTGTTTTAGTATGGTAGCAGTGATCAGTAGTAAGACATTTTGCACATCCTTTATAATTATTGCATTTCCTACACATTGCATTGCTTGAACAGCTTCCAGTCGGATCCTCTGTCCTACTGGAACGCTAAAGGAAATGATTGGGGGAGTAAAGGCTCAGGATGGAAGCAATACTCTGGTGCTGCTGTAGTTCACTTAGTCAAGCAGGCAGCCCATATGCTGAAAGGCTGCAGGAGTCTGGGTTTGATTCTGCCCTGGGTCTGCCCCTCGTTTCCTCCCTACTTTTGTGTTTGCTCTCTGCTGTCTGTCCTCTCGAATAAAATCCAAGATCCAAAAAGAATTTGAGTTATATTCTAAAGGGAGATTTCTCTGGAAACAAGTTCATGTTCAAGTACAGTGGGGCAAAAAAGTATTTAGTCAGCCACCGATTGTGCAAGTTCCCCCACCTAAAATGATGACAGAGGTCAGTAATTTGCACCAGAGGTACACTTCAACTGTGAGAGACAGAATGCGGAAAAAAAATCCATGAATCCACATGGTAGGATTTGTAAAGAATTTATTCGTAAATCAGGGTGGAAAATAAGTATTTGGTCAATAACAAAAATACAACTCAATACTTTGTAACATAACCTTTGTTGGCAATAACAGAGGTCAAACGTTTACTATAGGTCTTTACTAGGTTTGCACACACAGTAGCTGGTATTTTGGCCCATTCCTCCATGCAGATCTTCTCGAGAGCAGTGATGTTTTGGGGCTGTCGCCGAGCAACACGGACTCCCGCCACAGATTTTCTATGGGGTTGAGGTCTGGAGACTGGCTAGGCCACTCCAGGACTTTCAAATGCTTCTTACGGAGCCACTCCTTTGTTGCCCGGGCGGTGTGTTTTGGATCATTGTCATGTTGGAAGACCCAGCCTCGTTTCATCTTCAAAGTTCTCACTGATGGAAGGAGGTTTTGGCTCAAAATCTCACGACACATGGCCCCATTCATTCTGTCCTTAACACGGATCAGTCGTCCTGTCCCCTTGGCAGAAAAACAGCCCCATAGCATGATGTTTCCACCCCCATGCTTCACAGTAGGTATGGTGTTCTTGGGATGCAACTCAGTATTCTTCTTCCTCCAAACACGACGAGTTGAGTTTATACCAAAAAGTTCTACTTTGGTTTCATCTGACCACATGACATTCTCCCAATCCTCTGCTGTATCATCCATGTGCTCTCTGGCAAACTTCAGACGGGCCTGGACATGCACTGGCTTCAGCAGCGGAACACGTCTGGCACTGCGGGATTTGATTCCCTGCCGTTGTAGTGTGTTACTGATGGTGACCTTTGTTACTTTGGTCCCAGCTCTCTGCAGGTCATTCACCAGGTCCCCCCGTGTGGTTCTGGGATCTTTGCTCACCGTTCTCATGATCATTTTGACCCCACGGGATGAGATCTTGCGTGGAGCCCCAGATCGAGGGAGATTATCAGTGGTCTTGTATGTCTTCCATTTTCTGATGATTGCTCCCACAGTTGATTTTTTCACACCAAGCTGCTTGCCTATTGTAGATTCACTCTTCCCAGTCTGGTGCAGGTCTACAATACTTTTCCTGGTGTCCTTCGAAAGCTCTTTGGTCTTGGCCATGGCGGAGTTTGGAGTCTGACTGTTTGAGGCTGTGGACAGGTGTCTTTTATACAGATGATGAGTTCAAACAGGTGCCATTCATACAGGTAACGAGTGGGGGACAGAAAAGCTTCTTACAGAAGACGTTACAGGTCTGTGAGAGCCAAAGATTTTCCATGTTTGAGGTGACCAAATACTTATTTTCCACCCTGATTTACGAATAAATTCTTTACAAATCCTACCATGTGGATTCATGGATTTTTTTCTCACATTCTGTCTCTCACAGTTGAAGTGTACCTCTGGTGCAAATTACTGACCTCTGTCATCATTTTAAGTGGGGGAACTTGCACAATCGGTGGCTGACTAAATACTTTTTTGCCCCACTGTAGTAACATTTTATTTTTTAAGTCTTTCTGTCAAAATTATTCAGTTTCACTATATAAATTATATTCTTTTATTGTACATGAGTTCATACCAGTAACAGTTCGCAGGAATCACTGCTCTTCCTACAGTATTGTTCAGATTTGAATGAAACCTAGTTGGGTCTTCAGTCAAACTGTGCTCAAGGTCAAGTTCACATTTGTCACTGGGGTCAGTAACCTGTAAATTGTGATGGATCTTGAACTGGATGACCTACTATGTCATTGATATTCTGGTTATTTTCTATAATGCAAGTTATGAATAATTTCTTTTTTGCAGTTTCATTTACAACACAGTAATTTGTGTCTGTCTATAAACATGCTAGTTTTCTTCATTTTTTCTTTATTTTTTTATTAAGTTGCTTGCTTAATGCATTTGTATATTAAAGATCTTCCTCTGTTATTAAAAGACTAAGAATCTTAGAAACAGGACCCTTTTTTGGTTGAAGTTGAAGTAAAATATTTCAAAATTGTTTTATATTTCAGCAACTTTTTCAGTTTTTCTTTCTTTGTGTTTTCTCTGGCTGTTTTTGTTTGTATGTTTCTGAACCTGTGTTTATGTGACGTGCATGTGTGTGTTTTTAGGTGGTGGCAGTAACAGTCCAGGGCGTCCCAGAGGACGTGCAACCTCCCGTGGTAACAGCTGTAAGCCCCTCCTCCCTCCACGTGAACTGGTCTGAACCTACTTTTCAAAATGGAAAAATACAGCAGTACCACCTGAACCAGACTGGTGTTGGAACTATATTCACGCACATCGATGGACCCAGAAATTTCATAGTGACTGGTAGGACATGGCGTATCCTTCTCCTCACTTTTCCTTACTTGTTCATACTCTCTTCCTGTTTTTTTTTCTTGTTACAGTCTTAATTGTACTTTCCTTTTTCTTCAGCTTTGTCCTCCATTGTCACGCTTCTTGTCCCTTCTTCTCTGTCGTGTGTTATTTTGCGTACCGGTTTGTAGAAGCTGTGTAATGACTGAATTTACACCTGATTGCTGCCACATGCTCTCTGTCCTAATGGCCTACACAAACAGAAACATACTGGCATGTATGCACATAAAAGAAAGAAAAATACACGATACATAGAAGCACAATCAAACACAACATGGTTAGAAAGATCACAACACAAGCTGAGGGTCACGTAATTTCACAGTTGAGAGAACAAGTGAATCCACAAACAATCAGATAAATCTACCAAAAGATTGACTCAATGGAAAAAGTCTCAAAAGGGAAAAACAGACATGTTGACTTACCTTCATACTACAGATTTGCACATGAATATGATGGTGTCAGGGCTGGGCGATGTGTGAGTCTTGTTTTATCTACTCCAAGGGGGAGCAGTGTTGTTGGCCTCCTGCCATGAGTTACAACACACATATACACACACACGCAAAATCAAACATCTGTATAAAACACTGTAAAGAAAACATTTACTGTCTCTTATAAAACAGATTATATTAGTGACAAAGGAAAATACAAATCGAATATCATCACTGTGGGTGTAGTAAAGTGTATTTTGGGACTGAAATAGCACTATCTGAAAAATGTTGAGTCTTTCAAAGCTGATTGCATTACCCCCTTTTAAATTTTTATGTATAGGAGTCAAGTGATGACATCTTTTGAAGCTGAATTTCTGTGGCATTTTCTCTTCACAGTTCTCTACTGTGCTCTGTGTTGGATTCAGACCAGGCATCAGCTTTGCCAGTAGCCAATAGACTATTCCCATGGTGCCTGTGGTTGGCTTGTATGGTCAGGAGTTGTGTGCATGTGTGTTTGTATGTGTAGGCACGAAGCAAAGCAAACAATGCCAAATAGAGATGGTAATGTGCTGTAATACTGTACCAGCCCCGTGTGCCAGTGTAAGCAACCAGCGTGTGTGTGTGTGTGAAATTCCCCTGTCCCCCAGTGAGACACTGGAAAACTTTCAGCCAAAATCACTACTGGGGCAGTCTTTTTCTCTCCTCCTTTATTCCTCTCTCTTTTTATCTCTGAACTTTGCAGCTCTCCTTTTGGAGCACATCCATTTTTTAGGAAGTCAGTGCAATTTACTGGAGTGTTTTTTTGTTTTGTTTTTTACAGCAGTTAGAAGATAAGATTAAAGATCTAAGAACTTTATTATTTGCAAAATAATCCTTATACACGACCACGAGTTGCTCAATAAATAGAAAATAGAGAATTACATGTAACTCAGTGGCTAGTACTTAGTGTGACCCTCATTTTCCCATCAAAAAACTGCCAGACTTCTTGAATAGATTTTACAAGAACCATTCCTCAGAGATTTTGGTGATTTAAGCTTTGTGACATGGCGCATGCTGAACAGCGTATACTGTGGTCCAAAAGGATGGATGTGGATGGAAATAGTTAACAGCAGTTCTCAGGTATGCTATGTCGCTTAAACTGTGCTCAGTTGGTATTAAGGGGCCCAAAATATCCTCCACAGTATTACACCATCAGCAGCAGCCTGAACACTTGATACAAGGCAGGCTTGATTTATGCTTTCATGTTTTCACCAGACCCCCACCAGACAACATCATCCTCTGTTGTCCAATTTTGAGTCCGTGTGAATTATAGTTTCCTGTCCTTAGCTGACAAGAGTGCCACCCGATGTGATCTTCTGCTGCTGTAGCCCACCTGCTTCAAGATTCAACATGTTGTGTGTTCAAAGATGCTCTTCTGCATACTTTGGCTGTGATGAGTGGTTGAGTTAGTGTTACCTTCCTGTTTGCTCTGTCTGACTATTCTCCTCCGACCTCTGGCATCAACACGACATTTTCACCCAGAGGACTGCCGCTGACTGGATATTTTCTCTTTTCGGATCATTCTCTGTAAAACCCTAGAGATGGTTGTGTGGGAAAATCCTAGAAATACTCAGATGAGCTAAAGTTATAACAGTAATTATTGCACATGAAAAAATAAAGTGGCCTGTTATAACGAGAAGGGGATATAACAGGGATAGTGAGATAAATGATATCCAGTGTTACAGATATCACTGACTCTTACAGAAGGAGGAGGAGCTGAACAAAGTGCTGGTCGCTGGTAGAAACAAACTCCTCCTTTCATATTACTCCACAGTGTGGTGTGCAGGGAATGAGATGTATTGTCTGTAATACTGAATAGTTTCCTCAGCATTGTCTCTCTGACATCTCCATCAAAAAATCTGAACAGAATCTAAACATTTTTCAGGCTACAAATAGCTTTAAAATAGTTTTCATGTATTTCTTCATATTTCAGGTTAACTTGTATATTTCATTTGGTATTATTATTATTATTATTATCTTTTTTATTATTATTATTCTTGTGTAAAGCTTTGAGTTTTGTTTTATTTTGTCCTTATTATCCTGTATGGACTAATCTTCAGCCAGTCATAAACAGACAGGCTTAAAATGTTTTACTTTGTAACTAAGCAAAAACTAATATAGAAAAAGCGAAACGGTGAGTTCAAGGAAGACTGAGGCAAAGATGTTCAACAGAAAAAAAAATTAACAGAAGACTGAAGAGAGAAAGGATCCGAGGAGTGACATGTTTTAAAATGGAGTGAAGGAGAAACAGAGGAAGGAGTGAAACAGATAAAAAGATGGATGGGCGAATCTAAGTGTTTTCAGTGAAATATGAACAGAAATAATTGCTGTGCTATTCCCTCATCCTTAATGTTTAATACGCTATTATTCATCTTCTCTGCATCTCACCACTGTCAGACAGACACTTCAGGATCTTTGTCACACACACGCTCACTGAAACCACAGAAACTGCTTTTTTTTTAGCTACAACACTTACGATTTTAAATCTTTTTTTATGCAGGATTGTAACTGGATCTGATGAATTCCTCAGACCAAAAATGGCCTCTCTTATTATTTTGGTATGAGAGGTGTACATTTATCAATGAAAGCTCAAATGAAAACTTCCATGTGAGCTTTTTTTAAAAAACAGTCAAGTTCAAATTCATTCCAGCTGCTTGTACCTGTTGCTTTTGAATTAAGATACAAAAATTCTGAGATGTATTTGTTGCCCAAAGCGTCACCCTTTTGGCTTAAAATACACATATATATATACATACATATATATCAGACATTTTAGGAATTTTTTGTTTGCTTGCAGAAAAATCTTCACCGTGATAAAGTGGAGCACTGAATAACAGCACCGTGAGTCTAATAAACCACTATGATGACAGAAATTAAAATTATAGAAAAAAAGCGACTTCCCCCATTTCTTGTTTATCCTTTTTTGCCACAGGAAAAGCAACAAACAGACTTGCATTAATGGCATCCAGAGCTGTTTTAAAAAGTGACACTTTATAGAGAGAATTAAGTACAACTGTACAAAGACACCCCATGTGAATCAATATTAAGTATTGCTATCATTAGCTCACAATGAATTATTGCCTGCAATTATATAGATTATGGCATTAATCATGTGTTTAATTGGTCTTTTGTAGGCTCGTTATTAATTCAGAACTGCAGGGAATAGAGTATGTTCTTTTATTTATTAATGCATTTTCCTCACAGTCCACTCTGTGACTGGTACGCGCTATAGGTACAAGTACGTAGACACCGAAGTACCTTTGTTTAAATGCCGAATATGTCTCAGAAGTCTCATTGTTATAGTATGCAGAAAGTGTTCGATCAAGCCATTTAGCAGCAACACACTATAACCTTCTCAAGAAGTTAAGAATAATTATATGAGGGAAATTGTGGAAAGATTCTTTTAGATACTGTTGATTTATTCAGATGCTGAGTGGCTCGATGCTGCTTCTCTGTTTTTCTTTTGTTGGTGTTTACTTAATAAAAGAAAGGCACAGTTAAGTAAAGTCAGAGTACTGACTCGGATCAAGAGACAAACCAATAATCAAAAAATAATCAAGCAAAATGAATGTATGTTTCAACATTCACTCTAAGCTATGTTAATTAATGCCAATAAAACTCCATGATGGAGTGTGTGTGTGTGTGTGTGTGTGTGTGTGTGTGTGTGTGTGTGTGTGTGTGTGTGTGTGTGTGTGTGTGTGTGTGTGTGTGTGTGTGTGTGTGTGTGTGTGTGTGTGTGACAGAGAGAGTGAGAACCTGATCTCACTGTTCCATCCCAGACGGTCTCTGCATTAGGGAGCCACAGACAGGAAGTCAAATTCTTAATTATTTAGGAGAGGTGTTATCAAAGCTCTCTTCTCTCCCTCCTCTCTTTTGCGCTCTCTTTTCTTTCATTCTCTGCATCAACTCTTTTTTCTTTCCCATGATAATTTGTTTTTCTTTCCAGTCTCAAGTTTTGTTGTACCACCACGCTCTCTCTCTTTTTCTCTCTTTAAATTCCTTCTCAGCCGTCCTTGCATTTCTTTCTTCTGCGATTTTCCTGTTTGGTTTTTCCACTTTCTCTGCATCTACTCTTTCACTTTTCAATCCCCACCACCCCCGCTCTCTCAGTCTCTCTCTTTCTCTCTGTATCAGGTGACAGGCATGGTATTGCGGCCTGCGCCCATCATCCTATCATATTCTCTAATGCAAACAGAGAATGGCAACCTGTCAATAAAATGCCGTTTTCAATCAGTTATTTTTACTGCAACACACACACCCAACAGCAGTCTCACATTTGTGTCACTTGTTTGCTCTCTTTCACACGTCCAGTCTCTCTCCTTGACATTTTGCTCGAACACCAACTCTCTATCTTACTTCCAGCGTCTCTTAGTCTGCGTTTCCCTCAAACACAAACACCCAGTGTGTCCAACTCTTACGACGACAGGAACAACTCTTTGTCAGTGAGCCGCTGGCTTCTCGCATCCAGACCCCCTCCACCTGTTTTTCACTTCCTAGTGATCACTGCTATAATGATTGAAGCTTCCTCTGTCTTTCCATAATCAAGCACTCGAGCGCATGCATGGCTACACACACATGCATACAAGTATGCGCACACACCAGTATGCGCAGACATGGCATCGTTTCTCCAGCAGATCAACACTGCCCTCTTCAGGACCAGAGTTATAGCTAATTTAAAACATAGCAAGAAACATCAAAGGGGTTCTTCTTTAGGTTTAAATGTATGTGCACATGCAAATCTATGAAATGACAAGTGCATCTGCACTTATTTTTGCCTTATATAGAAAATGGAAGAAGGAACAAGAGAGTCAAGTGATGCTAGACTTTGTAATTGTTTACGTTCAAGGGTGGAATTGATTCATTCGTTTTCACAAGCACGTTCTCCGATCACTCCACACTCCTTCATGGCACGATAATAGGCTGTAATTAATAGGCAAAACTTGAGAATTCTGATGAACTTGTGAGACATTTTGTTACCTCTGAAGCCAACACCACGCCAACAGAAAGTTCTCTCCTCATGGTCTGCCGTAAATTGTTACAATTTTTAGCTCATGTAGGCAGACCGCATCTGTTTGTGTGTGAAAAAATGTAGCAAAAGGTTACCGTTTTTTTTTCAGCGTTGCGACAAATGACATCATTGGCACCGTAGATATCATTTACTATGGTAGAGTGCACACATGCAGATACACACGCTTAGTTGCACAGTTAAATAGTGTAACAGAACCTTACGCTTCGGCCCTGGTTCTTTCGTATGGCTGGCAGATTTCCTTTATTTAACCCAAACACAGGGCAACATTGCGAGAACATTGGCACACAGACACATTGATTAGAGCTTGGGTTAAGCGTGGCAGGCTGCGAAGCATGTTAAGCAGGGTAAGTAGTAGAAAGAGACGTGAGGAAGACGCGGTGAAGGCTTCCACTGTGTGTGTGTGTGTGTGTGTGTGTGTGTGTGTGTGTGTGTGTGTGTGTGTGTGTGTGTGTGTGTGTGTTGGTGCACATTTTCTTTTCTGTATGTAGTCAACACTGGGTGGGTATTGTATTGTAATGCATACAGCAGCTGGGATACACAGTAAGGTTTCTCTTTCTTTCTCTCACCCTCCAAATATACACAGTTGGAGACAGATTTTGATTATCAACAAAATCACAACAAAAAGATGTTTATTTAAACATTATTTCTACTAAATTACAGATTTAATCTTTGTGTAGTTTAATTGTAATATCTGCATCATTAGTTTATAGAGTTGTCTTTGAACTTTCGTATTAATCATACACATATCGCTCCTTTTACTACAAGAAATTTTAAATCTTTCCATGGAAAAAGTTATGATTCGGTTATTTCTGACTCTAAATGCATTTGTAATATTGTAATAAATGGGATTACTAAATAAATTGTATAGATGTTTATTACTATAAAAACACTTTTAATGACAAATGATATTAAATCAATTCTTCCTCACCTAAAATAACGTGCAAATAAAGAATTCAGCACACTACATTATGCAGTCATCCTTTTGAAATAAAGTCATTTTAGTTCTTTCATTTTCCTTTGGATTTGATTTGCAAGCTGTTGTATGCTGTCAGCTAAGTGAATGACCATAAAACATCCAGTCAACCCCCAATGTCAACACTTAGGATTTGCATTCATCCTCACACTCGCACCTTACATCAGCAATCAGGCAGGAAATATATCTGAAGGAAAAACAGGTTTCCAAAGAGTAGGAAAAAGAACTTTGTTTAGGTACGTGGAGGATTTTTACATTTGCTTCTACTTTTTAAATCCTATTATAAAAGCTGATTTCCTGTGGTTGCAGCTAAAGGACCACTCAGTCGCGATGTGATTTCTTTTAGACTGCATAGCAGGTGCCTATAAATAAATCATGTCTGGACACAGTAGCCTAAACGCATACAGAGGTATCATAATTATCATAGATCAAAAGCTGATGACATTACAGCGTTGGGCCGGTCCTATCCCGTGTCAGTTCCGCAGCTTCCCATCTTTACGTTGTTTCATTATTGAGTTATGGCATGCATAATTTAACACCGACAGATATGGATCCAGCCATTGAGAGAGTGTGGAAAGAACAGAGGGAGAGAGAGGGAGAAAAAACAGTCAGGAAGAAAATGAGTGATATCATCTGAGCAAGCATTCCCTTTTTTCTTTCCCTGTTCCATTCTCCCTGTTTTCCAGTTTACTGTTTCCCTTCTTACCCACTTTATCCCTCTCAGTTTATATTTGTGGATTTCATTTTTTGTTGCAAATGTGCAGTTTATTAAAATGGGAAAATGTTTAAAAATGTGGACATGGGTTTACTAAGGCATTGATTTTAGCACATGCTCACACATATCTGTGTGTTACAGGTTTGCAGCCATACACAGAGTATAGTTTTGTGCTTGTGGCCTGTACGTCTGTGGGATGTGGAGCCAGCTTACCATCCACAGGATGCACCCTGCAAGCCAAGCCTGCTGGTATACGCACACGCGTGTGCACACACACACACACACACACACACACACACACACAAATCCTCTAGTATTTCAAATGTATTTTTCAAATGTATGTCTAATTTACAACCCAATGGTTGGATATTTTTTGTTGTTTGACACAGAACAATATCACAGCTTGTTATAATTTTAATAAATACTGAAATGAAGTATGTCTGACTTTTAGTATTTTTGTTTTTACAGTGTACCTTGTCTCTTTTTGATTTCTTCTTTACATCTATGCTCTTTTTTCTGCTCTGATTTCTGCATCTAATTAGTTGTCCCCTGTGCTTCCTCACTGTGCAGTATTTCGTAAACCCTTTAGCTTTTGGCTTTTTCATTGTATCAAGTGTGGACACTTTATATCGTTGAAGTTTGTTGTTGTTGTTTATTTGATTTTTTTTTTTTTTTTTTGATTCTTGATTCTTCTTGAAATGCATTGCACATCTCTTCTCTTAGATTTCCTGCTATTTCTTTTCTATTTAAATAGGATTTTTTTCTCTTTTCTGCACTTTTTAAGCTATTGTTTGTTGTACATTTGTCCAGTCTCCTTATTTCTTTTATTTGGAGCTACTATTTCTTGTTTTTTGGGCTCACATTTCCTTGCACTTATGCTTGTGTCTCATTCTTACGTAGTCTTTCATCATCTTAAATATACCAATCTTGGTAGTTGGACTGAATATATGGACAAAATATTTAAGCTGATAAAAAACTAGATTTTGAACCATCAGTGTTGCTCATTTTAAGTCGTGAAATTATAATTTGATCATATATATTGTGCATAGCATTTCAGTGCTTTACTTGTTAAACAAACAGTGCCCTTAGTTAACGAACAATAAGCTTTAATAAACAGCCTGGTTTCTCTACACAAAGTGATGCTATTTACTTTTTTGGAACAGAAGTAGGACTGCTGACTAATTATAGATGCAAATTAATTATTTAAGGAGGCTCTCATTTGTTCTTCTTTTCTTTTTTTATACTCCAGGTGTGTGGTCGAAGCGCAGACACCTAGTAATAAACACATCTGCAGTGGAGCTGTACTGGGATGAGCCATCCCAACCTAATGGACACATCTCCCAGTACAGGCTGAACAGAGACAGTCAAACTATTTTTACCGGAGACCACCGTGACCGGAATTTTACGGACACTGGACTCTTGCCAAATCGCAGGTAAAGAGGATGAACTCGCGCTCATTTATACATGCAGGAATATAAAAACGTGTGTCCATGTAGACGTCACACATACAAAAACACTTGACATGCAGCTTCACAATTAATCATCACCGCGTTTGTGTCTTTATACGTGGATCACCCTAATTTAAAAGCATTCCTATCGCCCAATCCACGCCTCTCTCAGGACTGCACTCTGCACATGTCTGTTTGTGTCATTTAATGAGCAAATATTTGACATGCCAATGACTGATGCAAACATTGCCACGCACACAAATTAAAATCACGAATCAGATCTGGCTTTTGTTTGCAGACAGCAGTGAAGCGTTGATTTTGTTTATCTGTTTATTTTCATTTAACCTTTATTAATCCATGTCTTTTTTCCAGTGCGGATGTTCTGTTTTAAATATGGGAACGATACCTTCCACTCCCTATTATTTTGACTCTCCTGTTTCTCCTCGAGCTTCTCTCTCCCAAGACAATTTCTCCTTACCCCAAATAGAATTCCTGGGATAACACCCTGCAGTACTCCAATCTCCTCTATGTGTGAGTGAAAGAGAAAGAAGAGCGAAAGAAGATAGCACTGTATGTGTGTGTGACGTTTAATTTTCCTTAATTCCAGATAGTCTGCCAGGAGGCATACCTGCTCCGACCCTTCGCTTCTCATCGCTTGTCTCGCTTCTGATTCCTTTCTCTTCCTTCTCACCCTCCCTCCCCTCCTATCCTTTCCTTCTTACCTCATTCCCTTCCTCTTCCCCTTCTTTTCCCAATTTAGCCCTGCGCCAAGAATTACACAGGGAGCACCGGCCCCATTATCCAGACAGACTTGTGTGTGCATGTGCAAGTGCGCACGCTCACATGACTTTGTGTGTGTGCGTGTGTACGTGCGTGAGACTGCTCAAAGTGGCCATTGATTATTTATGACAATGTTGATTAGCTGTCACTTTGCTTCAGCAGCCCAGGAAGTGTCTAAGATGACGAGAGAATTAACCTATTCCCTCTGGCTGGCCCCGCAGGACACACTCACACACACACACACACACACACACACACACACACACACACACACACACACACACACACACACACACACACACACACAGAACCAGATTCACAGCCAAACAGATGCAAATGCCTCACTGACCGATTACCTTCTCCACACACACACAATTTTACTTTTGATATCCCAAGGCGCTGTTTACATTTAAGTAAATATCTTCCAGTGATGAAGTGTTTAACTTCATTCTCCCACTGAAACCTTATGCCATCATAAAATTCTCCCTCTCCATCACTCTCAGTCTCTTCTTCACTCTCTTCCTCTCAGGATTTCTGTCCCTCTGTCTTTCTATCTCTCCTTGACATAGTCGGTGTGTCTCAGTGAGCCACATTTATTTATGTTTTGTGTGTGTGTGTGTGCATCTGTGAGAGTAACATATGAGTAGTTTTAATACCTTTTCCTGAGTGCGTTCTAACCCAGTGCAGAGGCACTAATGGCCTCCTGTTTAAAATGCTCTGTACAGGAACAATAACCCAACACCCGCTGCCTATTAACACATGTGTGCTAGAGTTTATAGCAAATTAAAGGCTTTTAATGCTAAATGGTGGCCCACTTACACAGCTAATGTAGGCTTTAGCACCAACCAGCCACACGCTCTTAAAAGGGAAATCTATCTTATGATGTCATTGTCAAAAGAAGTAGAGAGTGGGTCGCGAGCGGCAGCGAGACAAATGAAATCGAGAGAGCAAAGGTGTATAACAAATGTGAAGAACAGCACAATGATAGTTATTACAGATAAATAGAACCTTTAAAGTATTGAAAACTAAACTTTGCTAGCCTTTCTTCTTTATAGAGTTTGTTGTTTATGTAGTTTAATCAATATATTTATTACAACTTTTAACCTTCATGTTTGTATTTTTTTGTTTTTTATTGATATTTATAATTTATTTATTATTTTTTTATCTTCCATTTCTGAATTGGCTTCATAGTCTAGTAGTTTAGCCAGTCACCCAAAACATCCCCTTGCATATCAAATCGAAATCGAGGCATCGAATGTAAAAAGCTGTGGTGACCTCTCGCAAATAAGAAATCGGCTAAAATAAGCTACTTCCTTCAAATATCTCTACTGTAACCAAACAAATACTTGTGGATTTAATAAAAAATATTTGCACATTTGACTTACTAGATGAAGATGAAGAAAATAATGCATGTGATGACAAATTTCCTGTTGGTCTGAACATACAGAGCACAGATTTTCTTATGAAGTTCATAATCTAGTAAGATGAAACTCAATAGGCTTAACTCAAAAAAATAGTTGAGATGATATTATCAGGATAATTAAGGGCTGGTCATATTGCATATACATTAGTAGAGGTTTTCCATTTGTGACTAGAAACATTGGGGAGAAGAGTACTGAAACAAACTGCGATTCACTGTGATTTTCAGGATTTGGTATCCAGCAGTCCTTCTGGCTTTTCAACTTTCTTCTTCCTTCAGCCCAAAAGTATATTTTAACTTGTCTTGTGCTCCATATGGGTGTGGTAGTTCTTGCTAGAAAGAGGTATGACTCTGAGAAGAGAGAAGGCGTGGTAAAAGAGAGACTTTGCACTACTTGTGCAAATTTTTTTCGATTTTTGATGTGTCCGAGAAGCACATTATCAGATATCAGTCATCTCATCAATTGGTCTCTGCTTTAAACCAAGGTGTGAAGGAGGCCTTTATTACATGTTATAAGGCTTATAAGTCCTCTTAGCAAGCAGTGTTTTAATAAAAGTCTTACATTCTTCTGCTAATGCCTCCAGTTCTACCACATAAAAATGCTTCTCCTTAGACTGCACTTGCATGCTGTTTCCTGAGAATAAAACCTACACTTACGTTTGTCATATTAAAAGTAACAAATTGCCCCTGTGGTGTTAGGAGATTAGCGATATGCTCGGTTCATGAGTTGTGTTTGTTCGTGGCTCTTTGTTAATTTGTGCTGCTCTTAGTAGATTGCACTGGTCATTATTGAAATGAACAGGTTGCATTTGCTTTAATGTTAACAGATTTGTACTGTTAGTAGATCATCCACAGAATTTTCCACTTCAATTGTGGCTTCACACTGATTTACTATGAGCAGAGATTTTGTTGTACATCAGTGAGACCATTGCGTTTGCACAGCTGGGCTGATTTTCATTATAAAAATGCAGGGCAGCTGAACTATCCAAAGTTTGTTCTGGCTGTAATTTTCTTCTACTGCACAACATGCACCGCATCGCTAAGTAGATGCAAATGAACAACCATGTAGTATGTTTTGTAGCATGTGAGTAAGACTTGAGTTGATTGGATGCTTATAAAGGACAAAAGATCACTGCCACAGATGGAAGAAAAGTACAAATAGAAATGTTGCAAAGTGGAAGTTGCTTAGTAGATAAATACACTTGAATACTTGATGTATGGGAATACATAAAGTAAACAAATTTCAGGTCATATACTGACAAATGCTAAGAAATGTTATGGTATATCAGCCTTACACTGTAATGTCTGTGTTGCTTTCTCCACACCCTTCTTTGCCCCACTATCTATTTAGGTACTTGTATGAGCTGGAGGCTAGTACGGGGGGTGGGACTGGTGTGAGTGACAAATATGTTATACAAACACCAGTCTCATGCCCCTCTGGGATCCCACCGCCGCACAATGTGACAGTGTCAGGCCCCTACTCCATATCTCTTGCCTGGTCCCCTCCTGGTAAGTAGCAATCTGAATGAAAGGACACATGGATGGATGAAAGGCTGGATGGCCCTAAGTGATTTTCTGTAGAGTGTATTAAGTTATTTCACTCAGAATGGTGTCAAAGATTAGACGTTTATTTTAAGTTCTAGTTGTTCTCTATCATTTGTATATTTAAATTTGCTCCTTGGAAATACTATTTATATTTTTTAGACATTCCAACTCAGAAACCATGCTTAGCTTGTTACAACTCGTGATTCTTTAGTGCAGTGAATTTAAGTGCTAGCTTTCTTTACAAGGGACATTAAAGGTATTGTTTCATGAAATCAGAAAAAGGGTGGCTCACACCCACAAAAAAGCTCTGAGTACTCACCTTCTGGCCTCTCAAGACCTGGGCACATACACAGGCATACATGAGCATACACATAGGGCTGAGTTTCATGCTTATGGGGCAGTGATTGTCTGCCCTAACCCATCTATCATTGACTATTACTCTCTCATTAGGCTGATTTCCTATCTCAGAAACCGCTTAAAGGGCCAACTAGCAAAGACACTTCACTTAGTAGTGTGTGTGGGTTTGTGTGTCTTTTGTTTTTGTATATTTTTGTCTGTGTTTATTTATGCAACTTTATACGTATTTCATTGTGTATGTGCATGCGTGAATGTGTGTGCGTGTGTGTGTTTGTGTGCACCATTGCAAGATATTTCCATAGGCAGGCCTATTCTATCGTCATTATGGGTTGATTTTAAAGGTGAGGAAATATCGGCTGGGTTCTCACGCTTGGTTAACTCCCTGAGCCCAGAGTCTGGAGTGTTTTCGTCTTGTGTGTGCATGGGTGTGTGTGCATACCTGAGTCTCTTGACAGTGTGTGTGTGTATGTGTCTGTGTACATGCACCTGTGTTCATGTCTTCAAATGCATACACTGACTGCCAAAGCACTGACTTATGGCTATTAAAAAGGCATTTACTCGAGGATCAATTCCTCCATCGCGGTGTTGGTGCCTGTATGTGCGTGCATGTGTGTGTGAGAAAATGTATTGAATGCAGGCTTTTAGCTGTATGGAAGAGAACATGCATGAATTGTATGTGTGTGTGTACACCGTGTGTGTTAAATACAAGATGATAATGCAAGTGATAGGTTTTGAATTAAACCTTTACGGCATTATCACGCCATTATCGCTCACACATAAACACCTCCACGCACATGTGTGTATTATGTGAAGGTGTCTTACCTCAAAGTGTGTCCATTTAAAAACCTGAATGTGCTGAAGTCAGAGATGTGTGTGCAAAGGTTTGTGTGTGCATATGTGAGTTGGGGGGTGAATAATTGAAGTCTTTCATTTGTCTGGTAATCAGTTCGTTCTCGAGATATCCAGAGTTCATGAATGTTGAATAACCCATCACAATACAGTTGGCCTGAATTATGGAAAAACCTCCTGTGAGAATATTAACAAAGTCCAGGGGCATGTGTGTATGGGCGTGTGAGTGTTATCTGTATGTATACATTTGTGTGTTTTTGTCTGGTTCTAAGGCCCACAGTGCTGGGATTGTAAAGCCAAAACTTCAGAAAAAATTGGGGAAAAAACAGCGAAAAAAGTTCTCAGAATATTTTTTTCTTCTTTTTTTCTTATAAATCTATCCCAGTAAATGACATAACCACCTAAAGGTTATCATATTGTTTCTCTTTGCACAGGTCAACTAAATAACAGCCAGTCTGTGAACTACAACATCCTGTTAAATCCAGGGAGTGAAGATGCAATAATACAGCATGCTGGACAAGACCTGCACCTCACTGTGACAGATCTAAAGCCTTTCACTATTTACTACATAAGAGTGCAAGCCTGTCAGATAGGTATATATTTTTTAAGTGCATGAAGTACCGATCAGGTAGATTGATAAAAACTTTATGGCCATTTTACTTAGTTAAGGTGTTTGCTGTTGTGTCTCTAACCATGTACCAGAATTATTTCTGATTGTTTTGTTTCATATAGAGGGCTGTGGAGTAGGAGATGGTGTCTTTGTGCGGACTTTAGAGGCCACCCCAGAAAATCTGCTGCCCCCCAAAGTAAAGGCAAGTGAAGCCAATGTTCTGGAGATTCACTGGTCAGCCCCCAAGAAACCAAATGGACTCATCACCTCCTACCATATATACAGGTAACAGATGAACAAATATAGTACACTGAGACATATGGCCTGGCTTTGCCTTCTTATAAATACCTGTTCTTTTCTCCTTCGGTATTAGGATGTAGTTGTGCTATGAGACTGTGCTTTGTCCAAAGGTAGTCTTGTAGGTTAAAAAAGTGTACAGTGCATTTTTGAGGCATGTCATTGTTCTATATATCGACTCTTCGCCAGTATCATCAGTACTTACACCTAAAGTGACTTTATCAAGTTATAGTGTTATAGTGGTATTCGAGTTTTTTAAACCCTTCTGAATTTTCTATATGTTCCCATAAATGTATCACATAAAATAGAATCAGATTTCAAGTCCTGCTGGTGGATCTATGATTAAAACACAAGAACATGCAGAAGCCACATGCAAGGCTTTTTTTTCACATTCTCATACCTACACTGTGTTCATGTGCTCAGAGTACCAATTCAAACTGTTGAACCAGAAGTAGCACACATGTATCACATACGATTATTACATATAAGATACATAACAATATACATATTTGCCTTTCTATGCAGTAATGGATAAAAGTTTTAGTGATTATACTTTCAGATAAATGTCTACTTAAAACTCTATTTATTGTAACCGTGTGTGTGTGTGTGTGTAGGTGTGTGTGAATGTGCATCATTAATACATGCTGAAGGTCGTGGTCTGCTTGTTGACCAAAGAGTTTGTGATCTGTATGCAGGGTCAGACCAGACTAAGCCCTTTAAGTCCTCAGGAAACACACATTAGCATAGCAGTACACACACACACTCAGTGACACATCTGGCATGATCAGACTCAGGCAGACAGGGACTTGGATAAAACAGGAAAATCTCTCTCTTTCCGTCTCTCATGCACACACCTGAAACCCTACGTAATCAGACAAATGGGCTTACCAAAGACATCAGGGTGCTTGCATCAGCTCATGGCTTATACAGAGTGTTTAAGATGTGATGATCCATTTTTTATTTGAATTCCACACAAACTTAGTGTCTTTATCTTTAGAAAACTGACGTAAATATGTGCAAAATTAAAATTGATTTGATATAGTTGATGTTTAATTTAAAAAAAAGAAACATCACCAAAAAATTGAATATTTAAATTTTTAATGAGGTGTATTTAAAGGAAACTGATGAAAAGCTAATACAAGTGTTTATTTTCTCTTAGGCGTCCATTAGGAACAGAGGAGGAGCTGCTGGTTTTCATCTGGTCTAGTGGGCCTCTTGAATTTTTTGACGCGAGTCCTGCTCTTCAGCCCTTCAGCTACTATCAGTACAGAGTTCGTGCCCACAACTCTAGAGGCTCAATTCTGAGTCACTGGGCTTTGGGCCAGACATTAGAGGCAAAACCACAAGATATGGCCGTTCCCATTGTCACTCCTTCGGGTAGGTTCAACAAGTCACATGAAAACCAGTATTTATTAGAGATGACCTCATTACGATTTTCTTTTGCCAGTTTCAATTTACAATTATTTTGTGTTTTCTTTTTAATAAGTATAACTGAGATCATAGTATAGCATCAAGTAAATATCTGAGATATTGATCTGGTTGGTAGTAGTGGAGGGGTTTGTTTATCACTTTTAGCTGCTTTAGTGTTGATGAACTTAACAACAGGCAAATTAGAGGGGAAACAATGAGACAACCATCAAACAGGAATGATTTTACAAGTGGAGGTCACTGGCATTTTTCCCTTCTGATCTTTTCTGGGGGGTTTTTTCTAGTTTTGGATTTAGCTAAATTCATTGTCAGTACTGGTATCACAAGGTGAGACCCCTACAAAACCCTACAGCATCTTGCAGCCCACTGGTGTGAATGTCTCTGACAAAATAGTCAGACTTCATTTGGGTGGTCTGACATCCTCCAGTGGGCCCTTTGCTCTCTGCCAGCACCGTGGAGTCCAGTTGACATTTTCCATAGAATACAAGAATTGGCAGGTTCACCGCTGGTACCCTGGGCTTGTCAAGAATAACAGCAGGTTCACAGTGAGCACATATGACATATCTGAAAGGATCAGTAGAAGGCATGGAGAACAATATGCTGCCTGTATCATCGTTCATCATGGCCGTTTTGGTGCTGGGTCAGCGATGGTCTGTGGAGGCATATCCATGAAGGGACATACAAACCTAGGCAACAGCACCCTGACTATGATTAGGCTGAAATCCTCTGACCCACTGTCAGACCCTACGCTGGTGCAGTGGTGCCTGTGGTCCTCCTAGTTCATGATAATGCCCAGCCTCATGTGGTGAGAGTATGTAGACAGTTTTTGGAGGATGAAGGACTTGATACCTTTCACTAGGCCCACCCTCGCCTGACCTAAATCCAATACAGGGGTGGCCAACTCCAGGCCTCGAAAGCCGCTGTCCTGCAGGTTTCAGATATCACCCTGGGTCAACACACCTGAATCAAATGATTAGTTCATTACCAGGCCTCTGGAGAACTTCAAGACATGTTGAGGAGGTAATGTAACCATTATATCAGCTGTGATGGATCAAGGACACATGTAAAACCTGCAGGACACCAGCTCTCGAGGCCTGGAGTTGGCCACCCCTGATCCAATAGAACCCCTCTGGGCCATTGTGTTTTGGTCCATCCGATGCCAGCAGGTTAAAACTCAGATTGTCCAGGAGCTCAGTGATGCCCTGTTCCAGTTCTGGGAGGAGGAGGACCCCATCCATCATCTCAAGCCATGTAAACAAACAAACTACTGAGTATTTTCAGGGTCTTTGAATTCAGCCCTCTGTAGGTTGATAATTTTCACTTCTATCAAACGATATGGTGTCCTTTCATTCTTAACACATAACCCAGTCCATATCAGTGTTTTGTGTTCATTGAATTTTTTTATTCAGTGTATTTCACCTTACCAAACAAAAGCAAGTGCAACAGATTTGTATAACAAAACAAATTTCCGGTGTATGTTTATGACTTCACCAGGTAACAGGACGTGAACCCTTTTCTCTTTTTCGCTCTTCTCCAAAATTTTCTTTGTAACTGCGTTCATCCTCCGCTCATACCGAGGCTGCTGGGTTGTAGCTGGCTCTAAGCTCTGGATAGTTTCATCCAGTTTTCCTTTGTTACCTCCTTTAAAATGTCCGTGTTCAGTTAGATGACGGTCAAGTGTCTGATTAGGTTTGTTGTCACATATGTTTTCGTGGCTCTCTGTCCCTATGATGTACTTTAGCAAACTTTGTGTCTTGACTCACATTTGCATGACTAACACGTATAAAATTATCTTGTATTGATTTATTGTAACAGTTCACCATGCTACTTTGACAGGTGCGTATTCAGTCCACCTAAAATGGAGTGAACCAGGACAGCCCAATGGTCTCATTTCCCATTATAGGCTGGTTTACAGGAAGCACCAAAAGGACCCTACGCTCAACTCAACTATTGTTACTGCTCTCACTGTAGAGGTAATCACACACACACACACACGTGCATGTCACATGTCATTCATACAATAAATGTAAAGAAATTTGGACTGTACCTGTGGTGCTTGTGCCATCTGTTTGCCAGTGAGGGGCCTGAATAGACATAAACACACGCTGCCCATGGTCTGCTATTCCCAAGATCACTTCCATAATTCTGTATCATGCTGGATGATCTAACATATCAGAAATACCAGTATGAGCATGTTTCCTGATACCAAACACACAAACACACACACATATACAAACACCTTCATTCCCATATATATGTATATTATACATTAACAGCTGCCATCTACTCTCAATGTGAACTGGCAGCTCAGCACTTGCTGGCATCCCCTATCCACCATACATCTATACGTGTGTGTGTGTGTGTGTGTGTGTGTGTGTGTGTGTCTGTCTGTCTGTCTGTCTGTCTGTCTGTCTATAATATAATAATCTGTTTGTGAAAAATTTCAGTTAGTTATCCATTTAAAAATCAAAATTAATTCAAGAGCAACCTGGTTTTAGATAGCTGGGTTGCTTACCACACATAGGAGTGAGTTGTGGTTTAATTCCCAGTTGCCCAGACCTGCATCTTCCTGTTTTTATGCTCTTTCCAGTCTATAGACACAAATACCACAAAATAATCTTTAAGAAGAAGCTAAAATATAAACAACTTGAAAACATTTTAACATAAAATTTTGTATAAAAGGAAGGAAGGAGAAACAGACTGAAAGAATATGGTCAACATTAAAGCAACAAGAGATCAAAGAGGTAGAGACAGTAGCTGTTAAAGAAGTTAAGAATGAAAAGAGCTAGAATGAGTGAGATGAAAAAGAGAAGGGGAAGGGATAAAAAGACAAGTAAATGAACAAGCAGGGAACGAGACAGAGTGATAGATAGGAAGGTAAGGAGGAGAGCAAAAGAGAGACAAGGTAGAAGTATAGATCTATATTCTGTCCATATGTGTGGCCTCTTCTCCCTCTGTGACCTTTGGCTTGTCACTCATAATTAATACAAGATGTAAATGGAGACCTTTCACCTTCTCATTGATATGGAACACTCTGTGTTTGTGTGTGCCTGTGTGAGATTGTGTGTGTGTGTGCAGGAGGCTCATTGACATGGCATAGACTTATTTTGGTGGCGGTCATTTGTCACGCAGTTGTCTTCACCACATGCACTGCGTTGTTTAGGAATACACAAAGAGTGTGAAAATTAGAAAGCCTTTAGCTGATTCAGGAAGAGCAGACTTTATCTGAAGGATTACAATTTGTGTTTTGACTTTGTTCGCTTTAGCATCATTAATCAAGGATTCAATGGCAAAAAAAATGCCTAAGTCAGGGGTGTCCTGCGGGACAGAACCAGCCTGTTAGAGTCCACTGGATGGCTTTGCAAACTTTGTTTCTGTCTGAAATGTTAATTTTATCCAACCCAGATGTCTGAATCTTTATTAGTTTTAGAGCCTTCTGACTGACAAAATCATTCCCTGACATGGTCGGGTCAAAGATCTGTGTTGAGGTGTGTCTTCAATTTGCAACAATTTGTGTAGTGTTTTTGTATTATGTAACAATGGTTTCATCTTTGCGAACAGCTGCAGCATCTATTTGTACTTCTAACATTAAAAGAAATGTAGGTTCCTCTGACTTTATTTTACTATTTAATTTTCACCCCTCAGCTGTAAAAGACTGTTGGGTATTGGAATCTTACTGACCTTGCTCTCAAGGTCAAAGGTCAAGTTTTTTGAAAGTCTTGTGAATGCATTATCTCGAGAAGAAAATCACGTAGCTGGATCTTCTAGAAGGCTGAGTGGTAGCACTGGCAATATTTTTTTCATTGAAATTTAATTTAGATTAAATCGGGTTGATCTAAAATAAGTTTGACAGCCCTGCTAGATTAATTGTAAAATATGGGTCATAACATTAATGTGAAGCACATGAACAGCTTATATTTTGTTTTCATATTAAACAGTCACAAACCAGTCTAGCACTTCTCCCTGTAATATTTTGTTTCAACCCTTATTTAAGTTTTTTCCTCTAAAAAGGGATCCAGTCTTTCACACTCTTCATCCACTTCAATTTCTTTTGTGCATGTAGTAATTGTGCATATGTGCGTGTGTGTGTGTATCCATTTGGTATGTGTCTATTTGTGTGTGTATTGATCTCAGGCTGGGCTGGGAACCCTGCTCTGTGCCAGCTTGGCTGATTAATGGGGTCGTCATGGCAATCGGACGGAATGAGGGTACGAAGCGCAGGCGGCCTGCCTCGCTAGACACCTACACGCCGCTTGGCGCACACACTGTCTCGCGCGCACACAGAAATTCACTCTCCATGCTTTACACCTTTCTGACAAACATGCTTGTCACTCATTCTACCCTGTCAGGTTGTTTTTATTGCACGGTGCTTCATGTTTTGGTTTTGGTCGGGTTTTTTTGTTCTCCTTCTTTTCTCTCAAGTTTCTCCTTCTTTGTGTTCATGTGCTGTTGCTACTGCTTCATTTTTTGACAATATCACTTGAGATTCTGGCCACCGGTAATCATTTTGCCCTCAATAGCTCTGGACAAATGCTTTATCGAGTAGATAAAACTCTATTTCCGCTCGTGTTCAAGCTTTCCACCTCAACCTCCCCACAGCTTACTTCTTTTTCTTCTTCTGATCACATCTGTCACTATTTTAATCTCTTTTGCTTTTTTCTGTCTGTTCCTGTGCGTTTTCTTCTTTAAAACTTCCAGTCTCTTCTGTGGCTGATTTTCTTGTTTCTCTTTAGTGTCTCAACATCGTCGTTCACCTTACTCTTATGTCTTCATTTCCCCAGCTCGTCTCTCCACTCTGCCTTCGTCTCTTTCCAGTTTTACTACCTCTTTTATGCCTTTCACCCTTTAACCCTTCTGTATTGCACTCTTTCTTTAGCTACTTCCCATACTCCCTTTGCCCCTCCTTTTCCTCTTTTTCCTGTATTTCTCTCGTGTTTCCCTGCCTACCAACTCCCTCTTTCTCCTCCTTTACTCTGCTGTCCTTTCCTCCCTCCCTTGGCTATTCCAGATGTTACACTGTGGCCCTTGGGATCGCTGGTGAAGAGAGACCACAGGCATATGTGTATTCAAATGTGTGTGTGTGCATTACTTTGTGTGCATACATATGTTTGAATATGGTTGTGTGTGCTTGTGCGCACGCACAACATATCTGTTTGTGTGTGTATAATGCAACAGTGTATGTGAGTGTGTGCGCGTGTGTGCTGTATTAATACATCCCATTGATCAGAGCAGGACCCCTGACAGTCATCATCCCTGAGAACCATCTGGCCGACGCCTGACGCTCCCTCACCCAAACAGAAGCTGACACCCTATTAATCTGCTACCGCCATGCATACATACGTGTGCGTGCGTGTTTCTGTGTGTGTGAATGAATGAATCTGTGACAGTATGTGGAAGAGACTGTGTAAAAGGTTATGTGTTGCGTACACGTGAACATTTTTTCCATGTCTGTGTTTCTGCGTACATGCTTGTGCGTGTCTGTGCTCCACAACTCCACACCGTGCACACACATACGGAGGTATACACGCACCACTCTGCCATCCGCCAACAACAGCCGGCGCTGAAGGGAGCTGAAGGGTGCTTGGAAATTAAGGTTATTACACAAATTGAGCCATATGGTCTAAATATTTCAGAGCTGAAATTTACTAGGCAATAAAAATGGCCCCTACCTCGGTAATGGTGTAAATTACAGCTTAACCACCAGCGCTAATGATGTCCTTCTGTACGCCCCGTAACCAACCGTACATGAAGGACACATTGTTTAAAAAATACCCCAGGAAAAGCGAGGGAGAGAGAGGAAAAGGGAAGAAGGGATGGGGATAGATGGGGAAGGATGAAGTGAAGGGGGGTAAGGAGGAAGTAAAGGAACTGAAGGAAGACAAGACTGAGGGAAAGAGAAATAAAGAGAGGAGTGTAAGAAAGTAAGAAAGTGATTAATATAGAGAGTGGAGAAACAGAGAGAGAGAGAGAGAGCTAGCAGCATGTTTACAATCTGTTAGTTTACCATTAAGAACCCGTCAGAGAGTGTGGGACAGCGAGGGCCAGCCGGCGAACTGTGTCTTAAAGCCGATATGAGGTTTCACAGGGTCTGTGTGTGTGTGTGTGTGTGTGTGTGTGTGTGTGTGTGTGTGTGGGTGTGTTTGTGTGTGTGTGTTAGGTATGCCATCAGCATGTGTGTATTTAGGCAAGTGTAGTCAAAAGATGTAGAAGGATGGACGTTATCAGAACATGCGGTGTGTTTGTCTCCAAACATGTTGAATATTACATTACAGGTCAAAAAAGAAACAACCCTAAACTCCTGATGTGAGTATGTTCTATGAATTCAATCATTTAGAAATATTTAAGCATTTCAGTGCGTTGGCACTGAGTTTGAGATGAACATATCAGTTTGCAAAGTTCTTAGGTCAGTGGTTCCCAGCATAATCTAAAAGGTCTCCCCTTGATCATGACCACCCGTTTGTCCAGTACTTGGAGAGTACTCTAGTTATTTCATTGATTATGTTTAATGAACATTTTCAACTGTATATTTGTTATTTTTAGCTTATAATTTCAACTGTCAATCCGTACATTTAACAATTTCCTGTACTTATTGGCTACTTTCAACTAAAAAATGACTTACTTTTTAAAAATGTTAGCTACCTGTTTATCTAGTATGTTTAGCTAACAGTTTCTTTTTGTTTATCTCATTAAACTAACAATGCCTGCTTTTGGCAAGATATTTTAGCAGTTTTTTCACTTTTGGACTTTTATTTATATATTTGAATCATATTCATTAATTTTCTCTGCCTATTACAAATAGGCTTTCTTTTAGTTAACTGTTAACGTTTCTGCTCCAATATGTTCAGGTCAACTCAGCTCCTCAGGTGAAATAAAAATGTTTTTGGGCTAAAGCTCCACAGGATCCCTGGACTATCTTGCCCCCATAAGGATTTCTGCGTTGTGCTTTTGCCAGCTAATATCTAAAGCAAACATGTGAATGCAATAGGTTTAGCGTCACCAAATGGAGGCTTACTTCCTGATTGTCATGTAGAAGATATAATCAGAAGCACAGGATTCACCTCTGCTTACATTTTATAAATATAGAGGAAGTTTAGAGATTACTAAATCAGCTTAACATAAAGACCAAGCAGAATATTCAAGCTGATTTGGCTCCTAGTAACAAAATTAGCCTACCAACAGTTGTAACACTCACAAATTAAACCTTTCTACTTCCTTTGTATATTTATTTATAAATGCAAGTTAAAAAAAAAAAACATTCTCTCTCACAAAGTGGCTTTGAGACGGTAGTGACTTTTAGGTCTCCAGTGTGACCTTAAATTTGCAACAAGAGAAGCAAATAAACTCTTTAAGATTCGTTCTCAGTCCATGTACCAGAGAAACAAAAACAAAAAAAACACAGTTACGTGAAAGGCTAGCAGTACCTTACGTGCCTGACCTCTTATGATATGTGGCTGTTCTTTAATGTGTATGTGTTGCACGTTTTCTAAAGTAACTGTCCAGTTAAGTTTTTCAGCCACAGTCATGAAAAGGAAAGATTCTCCATCTTACTGCAGTTTTATCCTTGAAAGGGTATACTTTTATTCAATTAATGTAGAAGACATACAGATGTTCATACGTGATGGTAAATCTAAAAACAAATAAGTTACATATAAACGGGCAAAAAGCTTTACTTGTTGCATTTAACCCTCTTTTAACTTGCTGCTCAGCAATCCTTTTTGCATCACTTTAACCATAAACCAGCAAAAGAATGTGGCCGAATAGGGATAACAAGGCTTTGCCCTTGCGCTCAGTGACACCCTTTAACAAATGAGGAAGAGAAAAGAGAGGAGGGAAGAGAGAAATGCAGAGCTGAGTGTGCAGAGAGTGAGGAGAGAGGCATGAGGAGGTTAAGAGAGGAGGAGGAGACAGGTGAAGTGAGGAACAAAGGATTAGAGGAGAGAATAAGGAGACTCATATGCAGAGTTTGTTAGGCCCTCGGCCTATCAGACCTCTTAGTTAGAGGTCTCCATCTCTGATTGGAGGGCTCTCAGCATTCTGGATAAACAGCCAAATAATCAGGCTGCAACACTCCCTCCTCTCCTTTCTGCAATCTTTGTTTCTACTCGTGGGTTGTTTTTTTGTTTTTTTTGCAGCTCCTCCCTCTATCATTCCATACTGCCCATTCCTTCATCACTGCATGTCCATCTGGAGTTTCCCTGCTTCTGTGTAAAATTACAGTTTTTATCTTATGCTCATCCACAATGCTTGCCCCTTCATTCCCTCTTCTTCTAGCTTCCTCAAGTGATTTTTTTTTCAAGTGAGTTTATGTTCTTACTTCCCTATCTCTTCCTGCTCCGTCGCTCCTACACACACACCCTCTTTCGCTGGGTAATGATAGGTTGGTGTTATTGTGTGTCTGTCTGTGAAGAGGCCACACCACCCAGTGTAGTACTCTCCACTTTGAGTCGGTGTTTAGTACTGCAACCACAATATGATGGTCATCACTTTAAAGGAATGCTGAGAGGGTGCGAATGCATGAGAAAAAGAGAAAAGGACTTGCTATATTTGTGATTATTGAGTCCATTCAAATCTGGAGCATGTGGGAGTGTGACAAGTAACTGAATATTTGTGTTTGCTTTGGAAGTGGGGACCATTTAGTTTTGAGGAGTCCTTCCTACCTCTCTGATGCTGTCTCACACCATGGGCATATATATATTTGACACTTAGCATAATGTCTATCGATTGGTAGGGAAAAGATGGCGGGGTTGCCAAAAAGCCTGTAGGATTTTTGTGATTCTGGTCAGTCTGCTGTCTCCATCAAGTGGATTTTTAAAGCGCTCCCATTCACCTCGCAACAAACAATCATTTCATTACTTTTGATGTCTTTTGTAAAGTTGCGATAAAGAAATATTATTTCCTGAAACATCCTCTAATTTAATTATTATTATGTTTGCCAACAAGCAACAATCCCCTCATTTAAAATTGTGTGTATAAAAAAAATATTTTTTACTTTTTTCCCATTTTTTTTAACTAGCTTTAAAACATAAAACAAGAGACATTTTTCTATTGCCTTGTTTTATGGAATAAAGCTTATCTGAAAATATATCATTAACATGTTCTCTTATTTTAATTTCACAAGAAATCTGTGGATTTTTAGCATGCTGACCATTACTCATTATAATTTGTCCACTGGTCTTTGGCTGCATAACACACACAAATATAAACACGCGCACACACAAGAATATATATACACACTAAATATGCTGTTCCCGGGGTCCACAGATGCCAGAGCCAATCATGAATGTCTGTGTGAAGTGGGCATGCCTGTTCCAGACCCCTGCAGTCCCTCTCTACATCTGTGCTGGCCACAGACATAACACATGCCTAATGGCCACTCCGTGTGTCTGTGTGGTGTGTTTGTGTATGTGTGTGTTTGTGTACGTGTCGCACAAAGGTCTCTATGTGTCAGGGTTTGTCTAACGCACCCTGACTAGCAGGGACACCCATGCAGGGCATTTTGCAAACAGACACAGGGCAATTGTTCCAGCAGCATTGAATTAGGCATGCACGCATAAATATGCACACACACACACACACACACACACAAACTTGGCTTGAGAGCTTGGCATGGGGTGCAAGAGATCAGTGTGTGGTGTACTGGCTCACCTCAGAAACCTCTGAAAACAATTACTGCTCTCACAGGGCTGGTCAGGGCACAGCTTGTACTAATAGGCTGGACAATTGAATTGAATTGAATGGAACTGAACTGGATGAGATGAAGTGATTTGAGCTGAATTAAGATCATTTAAGTCAAATCTGATGTTAACATGTTTTATCACATACATGAAAGAAGTAAGACACACAATAAAAAAGCTGAAACAGCGTGGTGCTTTATTATCTCTGCAGGAATTAATATGACCGAGCAGAGAAGCCAGAGAAGGCCTGTAGAGACAAACGTCCTAAAGGCAGACCAGTTGGACCCCATTCATCTGTCACTAGGCATTGTTCTTTGATGTATTTTCTTGGGCGCTCATCTTACGTTTACCTATTCTTTTATCATGCGTGGGTTCGATACAAGGAGTGAAATGAAGTGTTTGTGTATGTGCATGCATGTGTGTAGCCATATGCTAATGCTGGTCTGTCTCTGTCTCTCTGCGGGGCCTAGAACTGTGGCCTTTGTGAGATAATCAGCATAATTCTTTTGACAAATACACATGGTTATTCTTAATTAGTATCACACACTGTCCCCCTGGCTGCGGAATGCCTCTCTACCTGAATATCACGCATATCCACAGATGTGCAGTCTCACACACACACACACACGTGCGTGAACAGTTCTCGGGACACATTGGTACATACAAAACAAGACGCTCCACATGTGGCCTTACTTGAGTAAATAAAAACAGATACCAGTACATGTGCACACACATGCAGGCTGGCACTTTAATTTAGGCACTCAGTCCACAGGGCCTCTTCTTTAGCTCACACACACACACACACAGGAGAAGTCAGAAGAAAGATACAGAAGATTGAATAGATTGCTTCTTTGCAGTCAATGTTAAGTTGTGTTGAACCATCTAAGATCCAAGAGCTCTTTAATGTATAAATTAACAAGACCTCTTCCTTTCTTTTCTCTTCTTTCCTGATCATTGTCTCCATTTCTGTACTTCTGTCTTGTTTACGCTGCCTCCCTGTCTCTCTTTCTTTCTCTTGACCTCCCTTTCCCCCTCTCTGTTCTTTTGCATTTTGTATGATTAATTGGTGACTTTGATCATCCGCACACATATGCACCAGCCCATGCAGAGTGAATTTAGCTTGACAAGAACCTTTTCCTTTCATATCTTAGATTGCAGCTTCCCCCGTGGTCCTTGATAGGTTGGCTGTGGGTTTGGGTGGTTTTTGTTGGCAGTTTTACTTCTACAGTATGTAGAAGTATGAGTGTAATACTTCAGTGTTTCACAAAGTGGAATACTTTATATTTTGTGAAGCACTTGATACATGCAGATTACTTACCATTTGGAAGCTGGCCCCAACATTGAAATGAGGTTATAAATACCTATTGCTGAATTGGAAGAAGCAGGTTGGGAACTACAGTCCCAGCTGTATGGTTTTCAGTATTTTCATATATGTGCTCCCACTGATTTATCTATATTTATTTTGTAGTTTTTCATGTATGCCATTACCTACGCATTGTCAGATACCTTAAAAGTATTTGCTCGGTGTGGCTGTGTTTGTCTTTGTGTGGCTTTGCACGCTGTGTGTGTATGTGAAAGTGCATGTATGAGAGAGGAATAGTTATTGAGGGAGCTGTTAATGTAATGTAATAGTTGTGTGTTTCAGTGCTACACTGTTTGATTACAGCCTGTCTGCGTGCCTGTGTGTGTGAATTTCACAGTGCTTGATTTTTGAGTGTGTGCGTGTGATGTAGCGAGCAGGCCGTTAATGTGGTGTGTTTCAGTGATAAAGTGTTTGAATGTATTGCCATCTAGAGGCATGTAGCAGAGTCTCCACGCTCCTATAAAATCTGCCAGCGCCAGATGCTGCTATTGACAATGTGCATATGTTAACCGCTTTATAGGCCACATGCCTCACATATTTCACTGGCTTTTAAGGTAGAGAGATCTCTCATTCCTGCTCACTTAATCTGTGTCTCCCTTTTGCCACATCTATCTTTTTTTTCTCACCCGCTTTAGCTTTCTCCCCTCTTTTTCCACTTCACTCAATCTCTCCATGTCTTACTCTTTCTCTCACCCCCTTCCTCTGTCTCACCTTCTTTTATTTGCTTCATCAGTTATTAACTTACTCACCTCTTACTTTTTCTCTTTTAACTCTCTGCCCTACATTACTCTACTGACACATACTTTTTTTTTAAATTCCACTGTCTTTTTTTCCTTTGTCTCCATTTCTCTCTCCCACCACCCGTTTCTCTTTCTATCTCTTCCCATCCTTTCCCCACCCTTTCTCGCTCTGTCCCTCCCTCCCTCTGTCTACTGAGAAGTGCTGTGATTTGCAGGAGGATTTAGCTTGTGTCTAGGTGTCTAGGGGCTTATTAATCCTATTTTGCTGTGGATGAAAAATATGTTGGCTTCCAGACATGAAAACAGTGAATACATGCATTCTGGTTCATCCTTGGTGCCAAGCTACGGTGATTTGTCTGGGTTTTCATTTGACTCAGTTTGAATCTGAGTCTTTTTGATCCCTTTGACGCTGCATTGAAGTGGGTTACCAGTTAATCTCTTTACATATGCTCGGTTATGTGAAAGCATACAGTCCTGAACAGACAATTTTAACTGCAGACTCAACTCTTGAAAGAAGTGTAATCTCCTGTGTTGTATATCCACACAAATATGTTCACACACACACTGAAAAACATCACTCTCATACCTGCTTCAAAGCGCACAGTCATAAACAAACACAAAATCAAATAGGCAATGCTACATCCTGGAGCCTGGTGCTCCCAGACTACCATGTCATCGCACGCTAGGGCCTTTTGAAACAACAGTGTGTCTCTTATCAATTAGTAAATGGTGTTCCCTCTGTATCACACACACGCATACACACTGCCCCTGTGTCTGCCAGGGTGTTGGGCTAGGTCCCACTGCCTAAAGCTACTGGCAGACATCCTGTGCCTGTGTCTGTTTGTGTATGTGATATGAAAGGGTGCATGTGTGACATAAACACACAATCTGGAAGCTTTGAATTCACCCATAAGGGACAGCTGTCTGCCTGCCAGTCTCTCTCTCAGTCTCTGCCACTTTTCTGGTGTCTGCTTACCACTGCAGAGGATGTATGTTGAAATGTTGATATGGCAAATCCCAAGTTATGTCATCTTAGCTTGCCATTGTTTCAATGCTCCTTTTCATTCCATGTTTTAATGAGTAATGCTCTGGTTTTTATTCATGCAGGATTTGTTTGTGTAACTAATTTTGTCTCTCCCGTCTCTTGCTTTGGCTCTCTACCCGCTTTCATGTTAGCCTTTATGTATCTGCCATTTTTTTCCTTCTTAACGCCTGACCAATTATTCTGTTGTCTTCACCCAACCATGTCTTGACCCCACTATTCTTCTTCCCTGTTATCTCTTTCTCCAACCTTTTCTCTCATGATGTTACCTTTTTATCTCCTATCTTTTTATATCACACACTGCTCTTTTTGTCTCTCTCAGGATTCACAGCTAGAGGCAATAGTCTATGGTCTTGAACCATACAGTCAGTACAGTCTACGAATAGAAGCTTTGAATCGGGCAGGTAGGTTGAATTTGTTGAGAAACTAATTTAAAAGATGATTTAGACCAGCTACTGAACACCCCCAATGAATCTGTCCTGTAACTTTTCAGGCAGCGTGTCCAGTCCGTGGGTGGACATTAGGACCCTGGAGGCTTCTCCAGCCGGCGTGCCTAACTTCACAGTGAAGCAGAGAGAGCAGGGCAGGGCGTTACTGCTCAGCTGGGATCCACCACAGTCTCCAAATGGAGTCATCACGGTACATCGATACACATAAGAAAATCACTGAGCATATACCAAATAGTGCAGTCCACCTAAGATAAGATGCAATAGTAACAAGGTAGTTACGGCAATATAGCATACATAGACCCACATGTGAAAGTCCACAAGACCCCCAGAAACATGAAGCACAATATCTCAGTGTAGTTTATATGTGCACAACTTCACATATTTTTTTGGTGTATGCTACATGTGCAACCTGCAACTAAAGTCAGTGCTGTTCGCATGTCCTACTTAAACCCATATGTTTCATATTTGTCTTGAAATTTCTCTTCTTTCTCTTGTCTCCTTTTGCAGATGTATAACTTGTACAGTGAGGGGAACCTAGAGTTCAGTGGTTTGTCACGTAGTTTCCTTTTTCGGCGTTTGGAGCCATGGACCGTTTATACGCTGACTCTTGAAGCTTGTACCTCAGCAGGCTGCACACGCACCCCTCCTCAGCGCATTGCCACAGCAGCAGCACCACCTGCTTCCCAGTCTCCCCCTAGGCCTCTCTTTGTTGGCTCAGACCAGGTGTCACTTACCTGGGGCCCTCCTTCTCAACCCAACGGGCCAATTAAAGAATATTTCTTACTTGGGAGGCGTTTGGAAGAAGAAGGGAGTGGGAGAAGTAAAGAAGAGGATATTGAAAGGGGGAAAGTAGGTGAAACTCTTAAAATGTCTAAATTTAGAGTCAATCTGACCAGTTGTAGGAGGGCTTGGTAGAATATACTAGAGCTCCCAGTTTATAAAATATTGTTTTATGTCCTGTTTTTTTATTGATATATATATTTAAAAAATATCACAGTTTACGAGGTTAACAATTAAAATTGCATTAATATTGTGCTGCCAACAGATCCTCTTCAGAGAAGCGTCCCCACGACAGGCTGAAACCTACTCCTATACAGTATATGGTTTGCGTCCATGGACACAGTATGAGTTCAGTGTCTGTACTTATAACCCAGCTGGGCACACTTGCAGCCCTTGGGTAACAGTAATGACCAGACAAGCCCCCCCTCGTGGCTTAGCCCCCCCAACAGTGAGTCATCTCCAGGGCCGGCCCAGTGAGGTAGTGGTGTCCTGGACTCCTCCTTTGGAGCCTAATGGAGTACTTCAGTCTTACAGGATTAAGAGAAACAACATCAGTTTCTCTTTCAGTTTTGACCCCACTGTTCTCAGCTACACAGATGACGACCTCCTGCCTTTTTCAGCATACAGGTATTGCTTTTTTTGTTTGTTTTTTGTAGCCATACTATTTTGTAGTTTCTGGTTAACAACTTTATAAATGTGAAGACCAAACTTCATTTTATTTTGCTTTTGTACACAGCTACTCAGTCATAGCCTGCACGTCTGAGGGATGTATCACCAGTCCTCATACAAACATCACAACTCTAGAGGCTCCTCCTGCCATAGTGGAAGCTCCCAGAGTGGACAAAATCACATTCAATAGTATGCATGTTTCCTGGAGTAAACCACTGACACAGAATGGAGAGGTGACTCAATATGTGCTGAAACTTAACAACGAACAGGTTTATCGTGGAAGAGACCTAAATACAGTGTTATCAGGCCTGCAGCCACATACATCATATACACTGGTTCTGCTGGCTTGTACTAGTGGTGGATGTACTGCCAGTCTCACAATGTCCACTTCAACAGAGGAAGCTCCTCCCACTGGCCTGTCTGCCCCGACACTTAAGGTTGTGTGTTTATCTTTGACTTGTATTTAAAACCTTTATTGCCAGCGTTTATTTTCTGCTAGCGTTGGTTATTTTCTATTTTATAAATTGAATTATTTACCAAATATTAAACACAACTGGGGAATCTGCTTGATGTGCTTTTATGTTTCATTTGAAGGTTACTGGCCCAGAGTCAGTGGAGATTAGCTGGAGACCACCAGAGCACCCTAATGGCATCATCACAGGGTACGAACTCCGCCGAGATGGAGAAGTTATCTATGTTGGCACGGAGACGCATTACCACGACTTCATACTTTTGCCAAGCGTGGAATACAATTATGTTGTCAGGGCCAACAACAGCAGAGGCGCTGTGAGCAGCACAGTAGCCACTGCAAAGACGCATCCATCAGCTCCGTCTGGTGTGGGTCTCCCAACATTAACACCTGTAGGACCAAACCAGGCAAGTCGTCGTTTATTTAGTCATTGTGAGTGAAGCTGAATCAAGATCTTGTTAATGAAAGTTTTTTATGCTGTTCTTTATCTTACTAGGTGAGAGTAGAGTGGCAACCTCCAGCCCGTCCTAATGGAGACCTAGTGAGTTACACTGTTTATCAAAGAGATCCAGTCCAGCTCAGCATCATCAGCAGTGATTTCACTCCACAAGATAGTGCCTTCTCAGAAAGACACGCTATTCTTCATGGGCTGGCTCCTTACCACAGGTCAGTCAGTCTCCACGACTCTCCAACCTTTAGGCAGTAAAACACATTTATTTATTATTATAACTGTGTGTTTTTAGATCAAGTTTGACAGGTAGCTATATATGCTCAGTGTAGCTTTTGCTGGTGTTATAGTTCTTTGTTCCCCAAACTGGTTGCAGAAATGTTTCGCAACTCAGTTTGACATTTCAATGGACAATGCTAACAGTAAAACTTCAAAAATTTCCAAAACTGAGGGAATCATGTACAAGCGATTAGTCGCTACAAGGAACAGTTTCACTTGGTTTTACTTTAAAAAAAAAAATAATAATTTAAAATTCTAAGAATCTATTATGTTTATTTAAGTCTCTATATTATTATTTACGTTCACATGGACAATTAAGCGTACAAACCACAAAACAAAAAACGTTACAGTGTAATGTGAAATGGACAGAATCAGTGATGGTGGCTTTTCAAAGCAGGAAATCAAAAAAAAAAGAAAAGAAAGAAAGTCAACTTTTAACATTTTGACAACAGTGTGGACCTACCATTGTACTATGTATTTCTGATTAAGGGTGCATCTGCAGTTGGCTGGCTATTTCTGTGTACACATAATGTGTGTGAACCCACAGGACTCAAAACATGTGAGCTCATCAGCCTTTTCTATATGATGTCTCCATGTTAATGTTCTGTTTGTCCCCTGTTTCTGTTTTCTATTTGTGGGCAGGTATGAGGTGAGGGTGGAAGCTTGCACAGAACTAGGTTGTTCCTCCAGTGACTGGTCATCTATACTCACGCTGGAGGCTCCCCCTACTGGACAGACAGCACCACTGTTAGACCTCCAACCTGACAAAGATACTAAACTACAGACCAGCTTTCTACTCACCTGGTCCCCTCCAGCTCAGCCAAATGGTAGAATCCTGTATTATGAGGTGCACCGCAGACTGGATAGTCCCACGGCCACCCACAACAGTGATGCAGTAACAGCTGTTTACAGGAATTCCTCTACTACGTGGAAAGATAATGGACTCCACCCATACACTGTATACCAGTACCAGGTATGTTATTTGTTTTGGGTAGAAAAGAAGGTTTGAAAGTGTTGACAGTAGACATTAGTAGCCACTAGAATCACAAACATAAAGTATCTTTTAACATTTTCAAATGATTTTTTTTAAATATAGAGGTTGAAGGCTTGATTCTGCAGAGCATGAGTGCCCTGCTTTTTGTCTTCTGCACAAGTCAGAACACACACACGCACACATAAAGCAAAAAGACCACTCTCATGCATCAACTGGTATGACATCCATATACTCGAACAATCGCAGACACACAAACACACGAGTAATCAGACAGGTGTTAAATGGAGTGGTCCATATTCATGCTGTTGTGCTCGTGCATTGGTACACTAATTGACAGGTTAGCCCTTTGGAAGCAACAATAACATTAGCATTCCTGCCTGTCAGACATATGAGCTGAGGCCAGAGAACCGGTGTAATTGATTGAGTTTGCCTGATTGTAGCACCGTCTTTATTTACGAGGGTCCTAATTTATGACATGAGGAGGGAGGGAGGGAGGAGCTTTGGGAGATGACGAGCGGGCAACAGAGCCATTAATCACTGGGCCCTCTGAGCACCCCACTTCCTGATTACCAGCCAGCCAATCGAATTAACTGTTAGCCTCCTTGGTAACAGAGCTTGTACTGGAAAGACCTTTTAATGGTGACCGCTACACGTCCCCTGAGGATTTTCCTCTGGGGAATTGGGATGCATGAACAATGCGGTGTTGAGTATTGGTGAAGTCATGTGTTTTTTGTTTGGGATTTTTTCTGTCCACGTGAACATAAGTGAGTGTCTCAGAGTGCATAGAAACTGTAAACATTTATAGATATTTCATCTCACCATGCGTTTCTCTGTTTTTCTAAGCACTAAGTGATGTTTTCTTAGTCAGTGTATTGATCTGTCTTTCTGTACACACTGTACCACTTACCTGCTTGGTTGTTTTACTCTCTGTCTGCCTGACTTTATTTAGCTGTTATGTTGTGTCTGTTACCGGGACCTCATCCTTTCTCTCTGTGTTTCAGGCGTACACAAGGACAAGTCAGTTCAGTTTAGCACACCACAGCACAGAGAGAGAAATCATATTAGGCTAATTACACTGGGTCATAAGCTTCTATTGACAGCTTTATGCTTGGTTTTAATTACTGCCCGCTTTCACACAACTTAGCCCCTTCACCTCAACTAGATGCACCCGCCAAGTAGTACCGTCAGCCTATCAGAGCACAAAGTTTGATTCCGCAGTCCAGCCTTCCAATAAAAAGGCTGGAATACTATCTGGAAGTTTCCTGAAGTCGTTTGTTGCCATGGTGGCTCATTTGCTGCCACGGAAACTAACAGGGTATATTTTTATTTTTTGTCTAATAAACCAAATCATGGCCCAATGGACGAGGGGAGGACAAGAGAGGAGAGGAAGCAGTAAAAAGTCTGTAGATGATATAGGGACAAGGAGATTAGTTCTGTCTTTTAGCAGTGGATCAAGTGCAAGGTGATCTGGGCTGACTTTAGCTGTGAACTTTTTCCTCCATTCTGTCTATGTGGCACAAACTTTTTAATCAAACCACAAAAACCATGCATCTCATTGAAGCGTACACTGTGTTGCTACCAGGGTAGGGAAAAGATGGTTGTTGCTGGGTAGAAGTATTTTATTGCTGCAGTTCATAATTTCTTATGGCAGCAGTAGCAAATTTGATTTATACCATCTCAAGCAACAAGTCATGTGACAGTTCCTGCGCAGGATCTAAAAATGCTGCTAAGAAAATCCATTTAGCTGATGCTATTGCTCTTTTTTTCAGCCTGTTTAAGTGTGCTTTCTTTGTTCCAAATCCAAATTTTTATAACAGTATGAGTAAATGTGACTGGCCACAGGTAACACCGTTGCAGGAGAACATGCAATCAAGGCCATAATTAATGTACAGTAGAGAACTAATTACTTCTCAGTTCCCCTCTGTACGCTACTAAAATTTTACAACAGCACATACATTTGTTCATTTACAGTAATAATACTTAGGAACCATTCATATTTACATATATAGATACATACATATATGCTTTAGGATTTGTATATGCAACATTTATCCTATTAAAGTTTTTTTATCTTTCAGTTCTCCAGCAGTTTCTCTTTTTTCATCAGTATCAAAGGATTTGTAACACATAAACACATAAAGTATCAGTATGATGTCAATAACCTAAATAAACATGATCTACTAGTGTGTTTCTATCTTTTTAAAAGATATTTGGACTTTCATTGCATTTTCCTACATATTTAGTGTATTGTTTTCAAATTCGGAGAACATATATCTAAATATGTTTTTTGAAAATGAAGTTTACATATGGCTGCATTTTCTAATGAGTTTGTCGATTCAGAAATATAACCACTGAGCTACACCTTTTGTGTCACTTATAATAACCATGTTTTATCTAAAAACATGCAGTTTAATTGCAAGAGGAGAGCAGCTGCCAGTCTGAAAACACTATCAGTAAAGTGTTAATTTCATATGAAAAGTTTTGATATTCTTGAGAAATCTGTTAGCAGAGCAGGTGATGAAAGCCCAGAAGTTTGCTCTAACATATATTGTGTGTCGTGGGAAATAACTACAATCTAAACATAATCTTATCTGTAGAACTAAACATATCTGTATCTATATACAAAAGAACACCAAGTTTAAATTTCTCCTGATTCCTCTGTTTGCTACCCTGCATCTTGCCCACCTTTCATCCTATCTTCCTTCCCCCCTGATCCCCAGTCGCTCCATCCTCCATTCTTCCTTCCTCTCTCCATCTTGGTCCATCTGTGCTGTCACTTAGATCAATCAGTCTGATTGATCACGGCCTAATTGACTATTATTGAGGTTAATTCAACTCGTAACACCCCTGCATGCACATGCATGCACGCAGAAATCTTGCAATCATACCCACAAACAAAAAACCCACACGCACAGACACACACTTTCAACACTAAAGCTCAGACCCATCCATCTGCCTTCTGCACTACTTCTGACAGGCTACAGATGACTTACACATGCAAATCTCCACCCTGCCTGACCCTGTGCTGTGTACACCTTCTAATTATACCCAAAACAACCACACAAATAAGATTACTCTATGGTGTGTGTGTGTGTGTGTGTGTGTGTGTGTGTGTGTGTGTGTGTGTGTGTGACTCCTTGATGAAGGTGAAAAGTAATTGTCATGCAGATATGTTAGTGGTGAGTTGCATGGTGAAAAGGTTTTGCTCTGACTGCTGATGGTAGTTTTGATGGATGGTCCAGTGAATTGATGTATAACTTTCTGTTGGTCTGGCGAATACTGGGTAATTATGAAAAGCCGTCTTCATCATGAAGAGTTCATAAAATGCATCTGAAATCCTAATGTTTGGGGTAAATAGTCTGTATCACATGTTCTCATTTGCTTTTATACATCAGTTATTGACTTGTGCTTGCATAATGTGCAAACTGAAAAGTTACCACATAACTGATAAATGTGCGGTCTTATCTGACAGGTGTGGGCAGTTAATTCAGCTGGTCATTCAGCCAGTCCATGGGTGAGTGGAAGAACAGGGCCTGCCCCACCTCAGGGTGTAGGACCCCCTATTTTTCTGCACGTTTCAGCAACGTCAGCTGTAGTGGACATCCATGCTCCTGCCCAACCCAATGGGATTATTAGTCTTTACAGAGTGTTCTCGCTGGACCACAACAACCACACTCTGGTAAAGAGTCTTCTACTATATTCAGTAATACACTTAATAATAACTTGTCCTTGTTATGTTAACTTAAACACATTTTACCCCTCTCTGTCCTCTCCCTGTAGCTCTCAGAGGGTACATCGCATCCGCAGACACTCCACGATTTACGTCCCTATACCCAGTACTGGGTAGGAGTGGAGGCCTGTACTTGCTATCAGGTAATAATACTAAATGTAGGTTAGGCATTATACTCAGGGTCTATACAACTATACTCGGTCATTAAAGTTGAATACTATCTGGTAATATGTGGTATCTTTGTTGATAGTCTGTGCAGAGTTTGGATGTTCTCTCTCGGTCTGTGTGGGTTATCTTCAGGTCCTTCAGCTTCAGCTGCAGACCAAAGACATGCTTGGGGTTTAGTTAATAAGGGATTCTAAATTGGGTGTAGGCTTGAGTGTTTGTCTGTCTCATTGTGTTAGCCCTGCAACAGATTGGCGACTTGTCCAGGGTGTACCCTGCCTCTTGCCCTGTGACAGCTGGGATAGGTACAAGTCCCTGTTGCCAATCTGATTTAGATAACTGGAAGAAAATGGATGGGAAATATTTATGATTACCTCACCTATTGGTCAAATTTCAAATGCAGATTCAAATACTTACATCTCTTTTGCTGATTGAAAGTCATTCCCGAGTATTGTAGTTGCAAGTGAGGCCATATTTTTTAACACTTTTAAAATCTCTTCTTTGTGAACCATCATCAGTGCTGTAGCCGTGGTCCGCTGAGTGAGCTCCACACTCTTGCTGCTGCCCCAGCCCACCAGCCTCCTCCTCGCCTTGTCACTGTGACCTCCCGCTCTGTTCAGATGGAATGGGATGAGCCTTTGTCGCCCAATGGACTCATCGAAAGGTAAGAGAAAATCTTGAATTACATTTTGTTCTTGAAAAGTGGCGTGAGGCAACTGAAGTTGTGATGTAGCACTATATAAATAAAAATTAACCAAATGGATTTGGCTTAAATAAACCTGTACTTCCTTACTTATTTGAAAAGTGCACATACAAACTAAAAGAAAGAAACCCTATCATCTTGCTTTCACTTACACTCCTTTACTCTTTGTACCCAGCTGTGAGCTTCACCTCAGATCGCCTTGCCCTCAGCCCTCCCAGCCTATACCCCTACCTTGTATTGACGGACCAACAGAAATCAGTTTTTTTGGTAAAAAGCGGAGCTACAATGTTACAGGTGAATATAAAGAAATATCATGCACCAGTGCCACTGAAAAGTAACACATACAGTAAGAAAGAATCGTAAAATCAATGTTAGGTGATTTAAAATAATAGTTTTTATTCTGTAAGTCTTGATTATGCTGGGATAACTGTTTTGAAACGTTTTTCTGCTTTATGAGTTTTCTGTGACTAACAAACTGCGCAGGTCTCGAGCCGTACTCCACATATGAGCTCAGAGCTGCCTGCTTTAATAACATGGGCAGCACTGCCTCCAACTGGACTACTGTCCACACTCTCAGTGAAGGTAACACATTTATTACTGCTTAAGCAGTCAGTAATATCTAGTTTTAAGAATGATAAAAACCACATTCAGATTTTCTCTTACCATCATTCTTTCTCCCTTCAGCCCCCCAGTATGTATCCCCCTTCTCAGTAGACAGTAACCTGACTGTTATTTGGCTGGACTGGACTGGGTCTTTCTCCCTGAACGGATACCTGAAGGAGTACAGTGTGACTGAGAGCCAGCTGAGGATCTATACTGGCTTCTACAGCTATCTCCATGTTCCACGCATCTCACAGAAAAGTAAGAGCAACATACAGCATACATAACACAACATGTGCACTTAGAGAAAAAAGAACTAAAGCAAGCAGTAAACTATAAATCTTGTAAAAAAAATTTGAATACAGAATGAACAGCTTTTTGATTAGAGTAGGTATGCTGAAAAAGCTTTGAGAACTGAATAAGCTTCAATTTTAAATCTCTTTCTGTTTCAGTTTGGTCCTTTGTATGAATGTTTCTCACCCACTCTGATTTTATTTGAGTTGCATATTGTAATTAGCCCTACAGGGGACAGAGAGCCTGGTTACCATCATCTATACATGCTTATTTTATTGTAACCCAGAGTTGTTTTCTTTTCTGTCTTTCCCTCTCTGTTCCTCTAAGCTCTGTCATTTCAGGTGACTTGTACCACAAACAGTGGCAGTGCCAGCACTCCCACCATCAGATATAGCCCAGCCACAGGCCTTGGTAACGCGCGCGCGCACACACACACACACACACACACACACACACACACACACACACACACACACATTCTTCAATGATTCAGAATCTTGTCGTCTCTCAGATTCTGATGTTGTGAAGAAAATATATATATTAAAAATACAGATAAATCTAGAAAGCTAATTTATTAATAACTTATTCATGTTGTTTTCTTTGTGCAGCTCCTCTTGACCCTGTAGACAGTGGTAAACAGGGTGTGAGCATGTCAGCCACGCCAGTCTACTCTGAACTGTGGTTCATCCTGCTCTTAGCCCTACTGGGTCTATTTTTGCTAGCCATACTGCTGGGCTTAGTGCTACAAAGGTAAATGTGATTCTTGTAAAAGGTTTAGGGCAGCCATAGCACAGAATTTATTCTTCTCTCTTGTGAAATTCAAAGTGCACTAAAATGTACAAGTTAGCATAACTTGTGCAAATAAAACACAGCACGCTTCCTGCAAACAGAATGTATTTTCTGAAACTCCCTTACAGAGCCTTGAGGAAGAATCCATCAGCCAGAGAGCGCCCTCCGCTGGTTATGCTTCAGAAGACAAGAAAAGCTGGGGGAGAGACTTACATGGTGAGAAAAGGACAGGAGATGCAGCACAAAAACATAAAACGCAATTGAGAAAGAAAAAATGACCTAAAGTTTGTAATACGTAAGAGGAAAAGCAAAGAAGTAAATGAAAGATTAAAAAAAAAAAAAAAAGGTTAAAAGGGTTAAAAACCCAGGAACTATAAATTCAGTTTCTTAACAGGTTATCCAACTTATGGTTATCTGGGTCTGGAGTGTATCCCAGTTGTCACAGGGCAAGAGGCGGGGTCCTCACCTGAACAGGTTACCAGTGGATCACAGGGCCAGCAGAGAAATAGAACCACAGACTCTCACAGCAAAATTTGAATGACTAACAAACATGCCTGTATACCGGTAAATTTGGTCCACAGTAGGTGATTCATCCATCAACATGCACATTTTGTAAAGAATTACAGACAACAAAGAACAGATAAGCACAATACCGTATAATTGCACTTTTAAAAGTAAAAGTGCTGACCACTCTGAAAATGGTTTTGGGTTTCTTTTTTTTACATACATGCAACTCACGTTTCATTGGTTGTGACTTTAGATCCAAACAACATCTGTTTCATAAAGACGACTAATCATTTTTATCCACTGCTCTGTTATTTTGGTTATTCGTTGTAATTATTTTTTACACCTTAATGTTTTTCCATCATAATACTTTAATTTCTTTCTCCATTCTCTGTCAACCTTTCTTCCTTTAATTTTTGATATTTATCTTCTCTGCTTCCACTTCTTTCTGCACTTCTCTGCGTATACGCTCTGTTTCCCTGCCTCCCTCTGTCTCTCTATGTATCTCCCTCTCAGAGACCCTGTCCTGAGCTGTGCTCTAAGCATCACTCCGGCTCTGTGCTCCTCCCTGATCTTCCCACAGTAAGATTATTTTCTGTTCTTGCTCTCAAAGCCTTAAATGTTTATCTTACTGTCCCCCTGCAGTTTGACACTGTAGCAGACTGTGTTGAGATCAGCAGCGTTATGCTTAAAAGCTACACTGTGTACACTGAGGTATGGGATGCTTGATTTAAAAGGGATGCCTGTTTGCGTATGTCCGCCTTGCTTGTGTAAGCATGCTTTGTGTGTGTGTGTGTGTGTGTGTGTGTGTGTGTGTGTGTGTGTGTGTGTGTGTGTGTGTGTGTGTGTGTGTGTGTGTGTGTGTGTGTGTGTGTGTGTGCGTGCGTGCATGTTACACACTGTCATATGACAGTGGTTGGCTTGTTGTGGTGTGTGAAGGTCTCTTCGTCTGTCCTCAGTACAATGTTGACTTTCTTACATGTAATGAATACAATGATCATTGAAAAAAAAAATTCAGCAAAGAAGGTAAATCAGCAACTGAATATTGTGTCATAGTGTCTCTTAAGGGTTTTATGGCTCCAGCAAAATTACACCTACGGCAACTATTCAGCCATGGAAACCCACCCATGCCATGAAGCTTATGCCAATTCTTTCTGCTGATGTTAATGCCAGAGGAGGTGGGGAACTTTGCGTACTCTATCACTGAGTTGCTCCAGTTCTTTAACACTTCCACTGCAATAATAGCACTGACAGCTTCTAATGTCTAAGAGGGAAGACATTTCACAAACTGACTTGTTGCAATGGTGGCATCCTGTTACAGTAAGATGCTGAAATTGAGAAAACTCTTAGAATAACAAATTATCTCAAAAATCTTTATAAAGGCAGATTGCAAGGTTAGGTGCCTGATTTTATACACTTCTGAAAATGGGACTGAAAGCAACCTAATTCAAAAATTAAGAGGTCTGGCACAATATTTTTGGCTATATGGTGTAATACCAACAAACTCCCATGTGTTTATTCCTCCCACAATAAACATATTCAGCTGACTTAATTTCACTCCTTGTTTTTGCTGATGTGGCTCCTAATCAAAAAGAAATCCATACCATTGAATATTAGATCTAGAAGTATTCTCTAAGTATGTGATTTGTATAAAAGGCTTTAAACCCCCAAATCAGTCTCTGAATAAAACTCTACTCCTCAGGGTCTGACAGACACAAAGATAGTGAGCAGCAACTCACAGTTCAGCCCCATCTCTGTCCTGCGGGTTCCCAGCCAAGCAGACCTCAGCCAGGCCTACTCCCAGCATTCCTTGCACCGCAGTGTAAGTCAGCTAATTGACAGGAAGTCAATGATGATGGAGGAAGGAAGCTGGGACAACCCACTGGCACACGATTCTGGACTGGTGAGTATGGAGTTATGTTTATTATGAATTTCATTTGTTAACTACAAGTACAGAAGAGAGTAGTGATGAGAATACAAACATTTTATGCTAATTATTCACCAGCCTCCTCTTTTACTATAAAGTCATAAGAATTTACAATATTATGTGTTTAAAGTTTTCATTAGTATCATTGCCTAGAAAATATATGATAAGACTTTAATAAAGTTGCTTTGGGATTGTGGGTTTGACTTGCTCAATTCCTAGATGGATGCAGAATCAGTGAAATTGTACCAGAAAACAGAAATATGGACAGCTGAAAATTGCTTACTTTATTGTTTCTCTGATTGTTTTCCCCTCTTCTTTGATTCAGACCTAAATTTTGCGATCTTGTGTGTTTTTTTTTTTCCAGTATGTGGAGGAAGATGAGCTTGTGGATGCCATCAAGGCCTTAAGTTCTGTGAAAAAGGAGCACACCATGTTCACTGACACTCATCTTTAAGACCTGTCAGGTTTCACAGTTGCCATTCAGACCTAGTTGTAAAACAAACTAGTAAAACACTGTTACATGCTATTTGCACAGGCGGTGCTAAATACGGTCTACTCAATTTAAGCTATAAGTTAAACAACACGTGTTATGAGGTATTAATTAAAGCATCATCATAAACTTTCTGTCACTTCATTAGGTATACCTTTTCAACTTCTCATTAACTCACTAAATATTTAATCAGGCAATCATATGGCAGCAGTCAATGCATTTAGACACGTAGACACAGACAAGATGAGCTGCTGAAGTTCAAACTGGCATCAGAATGTGGAAGAAAGGGGATTTAGGTGAGAATGAATGGTTGTTTGTTGTGGTAAAAAATTGTCTGCTGCACAGACAAATCTGCAACAACATTGTGTTTTGCTATCATGTCAATATGGACCAAAATCTCTTAGGAATGATTCCAGCACCTTGTTGAATCTATGCCATGAAGAGTTAATGTAGTTCTAAAAGCAAAAGAGGGTTCCACTCATTACTCGTAAGGTGTACCTAATGAAGCAGCCAGTGAGTGGATATAAGTAATATATATTAATATTTTGACAAATTTCAGGTTCAGAGTTGTACAGATAACCAAACATAATGTGGGAAAGAGAATATAATACAAGTATAATAAGTATAATTTTAGCCCACTTTGTGTATGACTTGAATACAGTTCACATGTGGACACAGTCAGCAGTGACATAAAATCGGTCATTATTCCGAGTCTGTTCGTGATTGTTATCCAGTATGTAGTATCGGACCGTACTTATATTACGGTCCAGAAGAGTCCTTAAAGGACTGTTCTGATTGTATTATGATACACTGTTTGCCAACTGTTAGAGGTTTAGTCGTTTTTGAAAAGTGCAGATTTACTTTAGCTTTTACCACCTGAGACCACCATAGAAATGAATGTTAATTAATCTGAGTCTATTCTTCGTCAACCAGTAATTATGCCTAGTAAGCTTTCCCAGTATAGGAGCTGTAGTTGTAATGAGAAACATGGGCTTGATGTAGTTTTATTATAAAAAAAAATGCCAACTGTTTTCTTTTATGTGTTGAATGTGGCTGGGAATCACAGATGTGCCGTCTGATTGTTGCGATTATGTGAACTTGAAAGCTCAGTCTGAAATTCGGTCAGTTGTGTGTGTGCCGTTCAGTGCAATTTCAGTTTTGAGGAAGTGGCAGTAATGTAGTCAAGTCTTTCTTAGCTGTAAGTCAAGATACACTTTTGGGTTTCAAAGTGCATTCGTCTGGATTCTGTGTTATTTGTGGCTTTTGGTAATTTTCATCCTGCTATTAAGAAGATCAAAATAAAAGTGGCAATTTAATTGTTTAGTTGAGTTTTTTTTAATGCAGAAATGAAACATCGCTTATATTAGATTGAACATAGAGACAGTATTTATTAATAAGAGGTGTTGGCTTTATGTGTAATATTGATGAGTTTGATGTTTTGTGTACAATATTGAAGACTATTGTATTATTACAAAATTATTTTTCTTCTTTTTTTACATGATGACAGTATTATTTATGATTGTTGTACTTACAAAAGTCTTATTTATAGATGATTCATTTGTCTGTGGTTGTGTTTTTATCTGGTAAATGATAAATTTGACTATCAAAAAAATATTCTTCTAGTGTTCTTGCCTCTCATTTTCTTTAAGGTTTTTTTTTATTTTTTTTACCATAAATAAATGCAGTATTCTTGTGTCAAGCAAATTATGAACCAAATTTTTAAAGAATCAGACCTCTTGTAGCATTTAAAAGATCCACAAATGTACCAGATTAATCTTCAAGCTAATGAGGTTTAAATATGAATAAAATAATGTAGAAATACAGTTCCAAAAAGCAAAATAGCTTGCTTAGAAATAATCCTTAAAATGTATGTAGCACTTTAAATGTGCCTCAGTTGCTGCTTAAACACAGTATTAACAATGGTTAAATACTACTGGATGTTACATAATGAATGAAGTCACTCTATTAAAAGGGGCTCCATGGTGATCTAGCTGAAATGTAGATTTAGGAATCCTCTTTTCTGCTGAGTTAGTATAACACAGAATTGTGCCACCAGCTGCACAGGGACTCAGTTACCACACACACAGAGTCAAAAACACAAGCACAAATACACACATGGAATGTCTCCATCAAAACTATGCAGCAGTAATTTAGTTTTGCTCCTGCGTCCCTTGAGGGGACATCAAGACATCAAGGCAAGTTTGAAATTAACAAAGTGGCAGTAACAAGCATGCCCTCGCTCAAGGACACCAATCTGACAAGGGCACTTCTAAAACATTCACAGCCACATTCACAGCTATTGTCAGCCACAGAGTAGGGGGGAGAGGCTGTGAAAAGAGAGCTTGTGGAGTGATTGTAAGGGACAGTATGGCCCTGAGCCCCACACACACACACACACACACACACACTTAGGGTTTTATTAAACTCATAAATCACAATGACGACAGACGCCATCGCAGAGAGGAGACTGTCTGAACGGGAAGGTTAGTGTAATGAGCGCGCTGGGGAGACACACATACACACCTTTGTGACACTCAGACAAAACAACAATTGCGCACTCTTAGTTATCCATGCAAACCTTACCCAGACGTGACTGACTTACGATGTATAGTATTAAAAAAAATAGTGTCAAAATTTTAAGTGGTAAAACTATCAGAAATTCACTTTCCTTTCAAGGATCTCATAATTTTTGTACATTTAGGAATATCAAATCCTAAAAAACACCCAAACAGCATTTGTTATAAGATTAATCCTGATATCACTTTGATGATATCTGCCCAGAAATCTCGACTGAAATGGTTCAAGACCGATGAAACATGATTTGTTTGCACTGATAAATAAAGTAAATTGGAATAAAAAGGTATGTTTCTATCTAAATATAAATGTAAATTATGTAAATAGTTGAGTATTTTTTAAGAATAACAATGTGAACTTATAAAAATGAAAAAAAATCTGTAATTTTAAGAAAGAAGCGAAACATGCTGAGTATAATCAGACGTTTTAGTGAACACAGTGGTAGTTTCAATTGCACGAACAATGTGACTCTATAGCAACTTAATATTTGATCATTACTCAATGCAGTGGTAAATAATATAGCATAATGCATACACAATGTAGAAAACAAGAATGCACAGGCCTTTTTAAATAAACAGATATGTATTTCTTTGAGCTCATTAGCATCTGGCTGCCATATAATGTAAACATAGCCAGGGGAGGTTAAGGAGCAACAGATAAGAGACACTGCAGAAGATAAACAAATAACTATGTGCAGAAATACTCATTTAACTCCATGTTCCTATAGAAAATATACATTAGCAGGTTAGGTCCGATAGCATGATTATATTAATATAGGCCTTATGTTTGTATGAACAGCGTATACATCAACACACCATTAGACAAATCAATGCATCCGCATCAGGATTTTGTTCTGATTACACGTCCACATTGCACACACTTAATGTATCAAAATGTTACATCTTTGTACAAGCCGTTAGCACACGGTCAGTTCTGTCGTCATTCAGAAATGATTACCAATGAAACATGTTACATTGCTGCTGCTTTTGGAAAAGTGTGATTAATATTTCAGGACATGGTTATGCTAATTAAGGTTGTCACTCACAGATATTTTTTTGTTTCCAACCTATATGGTATGCTTAAAACTAAAAGTACAAGTTACATTTTAAAAAAATATATAAAATCCCCCATCTTGGGAGGAAGTTTCGATTTTCCGATCTTAATGCATGTGAGGGTTATGTGCAATGTAGTCTGCTAATGTAATGTTAAGTGCCCATGTATCAACCACAACATCCGTATCGGACATTTACTGTTCTCAGTGTTGTAATGTTTATATGTTGCCAGTGCTGGCTAAAGACAGTGTGATGAAGAGCTGAAAGACTTTAAAACAGTTCACTTACTTTTTTCATATTCAAGATTTCTTTGTTTCCCTGGAACAAATTGGGGAATTTAAAAAAAAAGCAAAAAAAAAAAGCAACCACAACATAATAAACATCAGTATCACTGTCGATCCAGAATTTCACAGTACACTCATCGGTAAATCCCTAATTACTTAATATTTAATGCCACTCTTTACATCTATTTTATCCCGCTGTAAAATCATAACACAATTCTAGCCAACAGCGACGTGGGCAGGTCTGTAACGTGCCTCCACAATGAGCTCCGTCTTCACAAGCATTTGGTCACAATTTCTTTCAATTAAAACACATTAACGGACTGATAACCGCCAAACAAGTTACATAAGGCACTGCAACAGTCATTCAACACAACACACATTTTATACCTGTTTCAAAGGGAGTAAAGTGATGTAGTGTAGGTCCTTGTTTTAGCATGAGTGTAGTGTGAAAATAAAAAAATAAATAATTAGAGTGATCTCACACAGGCACCACTGTGAAAATAATAATAATGATAAAGCAGGAACACAAACGGTTCCTCTTACTTGTGAACTATAGCAACAAGCTGACAATAAAATGTGTTCTTTCTCTCTGTTGAGACAAGAACTTGACTATCTATACCACAAAATACTAAAAAGACATTTGCTTTTACTATTTTGTGTAAATATAATTTTTTTTAGCTTCGAGCACTGAATTATCTTCTTTGAATTCCACATATAGATCGTCTAATAAAATACCTCACATTTTTTAACATTGCAGTCCAACGCTTCACACAACTGTTTCAATTTTTGTCTTGTTTGAGGATCAAAGAGCCTGTTGAACTGCAATTAGCATCAAAGGAGATTAACAGCGTAACTTGACTGGAACTAACGGGTAAAACTGTGCCAGCTGGAGTGAAAAGCAGTCACTCATCCACACGGGGGTTCGACGTTTTTGCAGGCTGTTATCCACGTAGATTTCAGTTTGAATCGCCCGGGAACCAGAGTTATTCATTTCTGGTGTGCATGATAAATCCACTGTTGCATAGTACTGAGCTGTCATACAACTCTGTAAAGTTGTATCGCCTGCTTGAACTGCTCGCTCTCTATTGGCTTTTTAGTGTTGTTGCTTTAACAACAATAATTACTGTGTCCCAAAGTATTCTAGGATCCAAGTATCTGCCTAGAATTCTAGTGAAGGTAACACATTTAAGGTAAGTAAAAATCGATTGCACGACAAATTGCACATAGTGTCAGAGATGCTTGATATAATCGTGGTCTGCTCAATTCCACTGCTCTAGTGCTGAACGGATGAGTCAGCCAATCAGGTGATCAATCACCAAATGGGGTCTAGTTTTACTGATTTGTTCCCTTTTTATACCATTATAAGTGAAATAGTTTGTGATAGGTAACATGTTATGACACTGTTTTAGACTAAAACATCTAAAATGACTTGTATGATAATAGAAGTAACTGTTAGTTACAGATATGAAGATCAGTTTAGATCAGGTTCTGAACAAAGTAATGCACACCTGATATAGGTTATTAGAAACACTTTGAAATATCTTGGTAAATGGTTACTGTTAGTGCTGTGGTATGTTATTAATGTTAATTAGTTCATGTTTTCACATTTAGAAGTGACCGACCACTCCTTTAACCGTACCTCGTCAAACAGACTTTTGTCCTGTTCTTGTAGTGGCTGTGTGTTCCTTAAGATGTTGCGTGAGCAACATCATAAAAGGAAGAAAAACGCATTTTTCTTTCCAGGACTGAGCCAGCAAACGATCTGATTCATGCCTAAAACTTAAAGTGCTAAAAAGATTATCAGCAATCTGTTAAGACAGCCTAAAATAAACACAAACAGAGACAGGAGGAGCATTACTGGCACCTGGCAGATTTTTACGAGGGTGAGTGATCTAAGAAAAAAAAAGAAAAGCATTCCTGCCATGACAGTGATGTTAGCGTTGGGATGTTGTATATTTATGTTGCGCTCAGTATAACATGGCAGCACTCCTGTTGTGTGGGATTTGAAGAGAAACAAACATCCTGAACCATACTTTAACAAGGCTGTTGTGGAGGCGGAAAGGGCCGTCGCTGCTTTTTTGCTTCGTGTTCCTCTTTTGCTCTTAAATTCTGTTATCATGATCACCTAGAGAGTGTACCTCTACGAGATAACTTCCACCGAGAGCAAGAGAAAAGGCGCCCTCACAGGCTGCTGTCCTGGCTGGATGGCTCAGGTACCAGCTTCCTGTGTCGTGGTGAGGTGGACAGTTTGGTGGGGGAAGGAGAGGCATTTGAAGAAGAGTCGCTCCCACCGCCTTCTGATCCAGAGGGGACAGAGGCAAGGTGTGGAACTGGAGGAGCCCTCTTTCTCCCAAGAAAGCTTCCTTCCAGTACTCCCCTTTTCCTCACACCTCCATCAACCTTCACCGCGTCTCCTCCCGATGCAGGAGCCTCTCCTTCTTCTGACTGAGCATGTACCTTTCGCCTGACGTCACCTCCTGGAATTGGGCTGTCTGGAGGCTGCCGTGCAGATTCCTGACTGGATTCAGCTTTTGTGGCAGATACTCCAGACGCTCCAGCTGTTGTGTTACAGCTTGCACTTGTGGTACGGGAAGCCCACAGCTCCAAGACTGAGGCTCTCCTCTCACTGTCTTCAGGCCCAAAGTCACAAAGAGAGCGGCGGGCATCAGGGGTCTGCCCTGTGCTGTCCAGGACACCTCGAGTCAGGCTGAAGTTCTGGAAGTCTCTATGAAAGCATGATAATATAGACAGTCACCGCTAGATAGATAATGGAACATAATGCAAACAGGGACAACTCAGCATTTCCTGAACTTACATTAGTAGAGCATAATCAAATTACTATGTTATTGAAATGCCAAGCAAAGCGACTATAAAGCCAAGTGCTTCTGTTATTGTAAGGCACCACAAAGTTTCCATCTCTCCCTGCTCTGTCATCAGCCAGAGCTCTTCTTTGGCGAAACACAGCATTGTGGGTGAAGAACAACTGATTTAGAAAGTGGTTAAATCGCACAAGAAAAACACTCAATCTTGCTTACTAGTCTCAATATTGGGTTTTGTTTTTTTGGGGGGGTTTAAGTTTTGAAATCCTAAAGTTATCACCTTAGTATACTCTTATTTGAACCCTTCTAGTATAAGTGTTTGATAAATGATATTTCACCGGTAGCTGTGGAAGGACTCAGTTCGACGAGCACGGGCCAGCAGGGGGCTCTCTCTGTAGGGTCGCACAGCTCCATATGTAGCCTGGGTCTCGGGAATGGGCTCCGGTGCCTGTAACTGCAGACTGATGACAGAAAAAGAAGAAGTCTTTTATGTTCCTTCAAACACATCTTCTGATAATTCAGACGGCATATATAGGCTTGTAACCTCAATAAATGAGTGCTGCCTTTCTAACCTCGAACAGGACTCTCGGAGGCGTGTGTGGTGTAGCAGAGAGGGGGCGGGGCTAATGTTAGGTGTCGCACAGCGGGAGGTGCTCAGGTCGCACTGGTCCAACAGCTGTAGCAGCTCCTCCTCTGTAGGCCCACCTATATCTATCAGAAACGAGAGGAGCCTCATTAAAAACTTACTGTTTCATTAAAACAAACACAACATTCGCCTTCACATTTCTGGCTTTTCACTAATCTCTCTCCTTCCTCACCCTCTTTCTTCCTCTCTTCTCCTTTATTGGCGGTGTCCATCGCAGTGGTCAGGTCCCACATTTGGATGCTGCCATTGCCGTGACCTGTGAACAGATAACGGCGAGGTCGGGACCCCATTCGACTGGAGCCCTCACACTCCCGTACCATGAAGCAAGTGATGGTGGTCCCATCCACTGACTGCACTTCGCAGATCCTGAGACACAAATATGTCATTTACCGGTAGTAAATTTTAAAAAGAAGTGCCAAGATCCTAAAGGGACATTTAATGAAAGAAAAAAAATATCATGTATGTCAGATAATAGGAAACAAAGTCAGATAAAGGTCAGGGGAGCAGAGAGGCAGGGCATTGTACCTTTTCCCAGTTGACGAGAGCCTCACAAACAGTTTGTTGGTGATGGGGATCACCTTCTGGATAAAAACTTGCTGATCATCTCTCTCTCCAAAAGGACCTGAAAATAAAAAGCCAACTCAGTGATGTTAAGATACTGCACAAATACTGCAAAAGCCACTACGTAAGGTGGTTAATCATAATTAAATTTTATTCTTTTTCAGTGTCAGCTTCACCAACATATAGATACATTTTCAGTTAAGGTTAATAACGATGATGATGATGACCGGTAACTCTAACCCTATTTTGCACAGGGTGGGATTTGTTGTTTATCTTATCAGTGGTGGATTAAAGAAATTCATGTGTATTACAGTGCAAACACACTTTTTAACTCTCTCACCTATATCATTCCCAGAGCCGTAGCTCCCGTGACTCTCTGCTTCCTCCAGAGACAGAATCTTGAAGGAAGCTAGAGGGGTGGAGCCTGGCTGTGTGGAGATCATCCCTCTGAAACGGGTTACTGTCCACGTCCGAACGTGGTTGTTATCTGCACACACTGACAGACACAAATACACAACCACATAAGATGCAGGCAGCTGTTATCCTATAAAATCCTCTATAGCCCACACATAGACAGGGATACTGCCTGCAACACCTTCCTCACCTGATACCAAATGTTTCTCAGACAGCATGATCTTTGTCACTGGGCTCCTGTGCACAGTGAAGGTCTGAAAGAGCTGGGGTCCTGATCCTACTGTCTCTGGGTGTTGCACGATCACTCTCACTGCTCCACTACTAGTCCCATAGGCTATCTCGATCCAGTTCCCACTCACACCTGAGAGTAGGAGCAGTGGAAAAACAAAAAGCACAATATAAATATGTACAACTAAGTAACGGTAGTTTTTCTGTGGGAAGAAAAACTTGCCCACTCACTGGTTTTAGGTGTGAGGTAGACAGACAGTGCAGTGATGGCGTCATTGGATGGGTCGTGATAAAGCTCGGTCACCAAAAGATCGTTGTCTTTCATCCTCAGAGGAAATTTTTGCATGTCTGAAAAGAAGAAGAAGGTTACATGTTAGCGTGTCTTTGTTGGGGTTTTATAAGCCCTTCACTGAATCATTCACTGACTCAGATCCTGGAATGAATCCTCTTAGTAAATTTCTATCTTTTAGATGGGGGGGGGGGGGGGGAGAGGCCATGGTTGTTTTATAAGCATTTCATAGAGAATGATGAATGCATGAAGCAAAAAGACATCTGTGTTTATTAGAACTGTTCCAGAATATTTTACTATTTTGGGGGTTTTTTAGGTATTCATTTTTAATCTGCTTCAGTGCCTGAAATGTTTGATAGGCACAACAGTGATCATCATGGATCAAAGTTACCAAGTTGCTCCTGGTTTGAAGAGAAAAAGCAAGGGCAGTACTGCTTGGCTCACACAGAGAGGAACACCTCTGTCTGTGGCATTTGACAAGATGTTTAAATGGAATAATGGAATAAAAAAAAAATATCCATAAACTGTGTGACAGACAGAGAAAACATAAACCTGTCTGTGTGTACCTATGTAGTAGATAGAGCCATTGTTACAGCCCAGTAGCAGGAAGGATCCTGCAGTGTCACAACTGGTGATGGGAACCACATCTTGAACCTAACAAGAAAAAAAAGGGAACTAAAAATCAGTTCAGTACTGGTGCCTCTCACTGGGAAGCAAATCTAAGTTAAACAAATGCACAATTCAATTATTCAGTATATCATTTTTAATAAACACAAACAAGGAAAATCACAAGCACTCAGCCCGCTCTGTGTTTTACTCACATACGCTCTCCTACCTGCCAGTGTTGTGTGACAGCGTTCCACACTCCAACCTTTCCTGTATGACTGGTAGCCACCAGCTGGTTCCCGATAAAGAAGAGATCGTCAACAGGTACGCCGAGACTGAAAACCCCTGGGGCAGCGCGTGGAGAGAATGAACTTTAACAAAGTTGTAGAAAGCTGGAAAACGTGAATGTAGACTAAAGGTGGAGTCAGAGATTGAAGGAAGTTACGGGTGATACAAAATGGTATGTATGTATACCTATTAAAAAAATCTAGCCTGAAGCTTTAAAATGGGGGGGGTTCTGTTTATTTGTTTTTTGTTAGCCTACCTATCTCATTACCGCTGCCTCCATCTTGGATACTCCAGAGGATGATACTGCTTTCAGAGGCGGCAGCCACCATCTTGTCTTTATCTCCGTGTGGGCCGCCCACCACCTTTGCATTCAGTGCAATACGTTCAATGGTCCAGTCAAGGTAGGGAGAGGAAAACACCTGCTGCCATCCAGAGGATTCCTTTATCCTGCAGAGAAAAGAACACAGAAATACTTTTTACCCTCTGATTATTTTTATGCCTTTCTCGTTAAGTTTTTAAATCGAGAGTGACAAACATGCACCTCTGCACTGGAACAGTTGGATTTGGTTAAGATTAAAGAAGTCTGATATATGAGCTTTCATAAATGTGAGCGTACATACCCACTCTTATTACACCTAATAACATTTTTACCAGGTTGTCCATGTTGTAAAAAATGGATATTCGCAAAAAGAAATAATATTTTACTCTCAGTGTGGACTGTTTGCTTCAGCTATAATTAATATTTGAATCAATTTAACTCGAATAAAACCAAAGATGACAGCTTGAATGCTGGCACTCAGAAACACGAGACATAAAAGACAATGAATGCATGTGTGCATTATAAATTATTTAATGTGTCCCACTTTTGAGCTAGAGCTGTATGAGAAATGTTGTAATATTACCTGTAGCAGATTACAAAGTGCGCATAGGCTGCTACAATCCAGTTGTGGTGTCCTGCTATAATCAGCACCTTCCTAGGGTCAACCATGGGACCTGCACACACAAACAAAACACCATTAACCTCATGTCTTTCACAGCATGCTTAGCAAGACTTTTTTTCTGCCTAATTACTCATTTATTGGTTTCTAAATTACCTAAAATGTGATTCAGATCTCTAAAAGCAGCCAGACACTCTACTCTCTGTTTATTACCTCTAATATGTACATCACATGATACCATCATTAGCAAGGAGCAGACCAATTTGAAACTAGGCTACTTCAGTGAGTGCTACTAACGCGCTAAAAGGATGTCAGGTCATATTAGCTCCAGCAGTGATGCACACACACACACACAAACACACTGTACATGAACTGAACTCTCTTACTGGCATATAGATACTGATGTGCCACACATACGACTGTATCATAACTGTCCTTGCTCCTTCACATGCAGTAGATGCACAGTTGTTGGGGAAGGCAGAAGGCAGATTCCTGTTTCTACTGACAAGTCACTTACTACAGTTCCTGCTTGTTTTTTATTCTGAGATTACACCTACAGTATATTCCACAACTGAGTTTTCACAATTTGCTATAATAGATGTAAGCACATGCAAAATCTTCAGATTATGACTATTATTCATCTTCTGTATTCAGAGAGATGTCGCAGGCTACTTGCCCAGTTTGTGGCCGTCATCTGTTCCAGGCGAGGCAGAGAAGGATGGGTGAGAAAGGGGGCCAACGCGGGTGAAGCCCTCTGCTCCACTAGGGCCTGGCCGTTCATCTGAAGCAGAGCCAATGGGTGCTGATGCGGGGCTTGATTTTCGTGCAGGGATGGCTGTCAAGATTAACAGAAATTTATAAATAAAAATTCCTGCTGACTTTCACTTTTGTGCTGTTCTAGAACTTAAAAGCAGGTTATTTCCATTTTCCATTTTTAAGATATTTTTAAATAAAACCTCAGAAGGATGATCTTTCAGTTCAGTTTCAGTGTCGCTCAGTTTCACGTCTTTACCTGGGGGTGGCAGGTAACCATGGAAGAGAACACTACCACATGATGAGCGGTCCAGTTCCTCACACAACAGCAGGCGACGCACTGCACATGTATGCACGCACACAAAGACAGAGGGGCAGACAAAAAAACAAAGCAAAAAGCAACAATATGCAAATTAGTATTAGGTCATTATCATAATAACATTAATATGGGTTACTTAATATAGTTACTGCTGCTGATTTTCTTTTTCTTTACTGATGGAAATTTTCCTCAGGATCTCGTTCTTTAGTTTGTTTTGCCAAAGTTCATGTCCACTTTGATTCAAATTAGATCCAAGTACTTTGTTCTGTATATACGAAGGTGATCAGCTTTCACTGAGGTAAGCTTCCCATTTGAGTACAGAGACAATGCAGGGAAGTTACAAACACTGAAACAGGATGTAAAACAACATTAGAGTACGTGGAACTAACACTATTACAGCTGCGAGGTTGGTTAAATTGAGCCTCAAAAAAAACATTCACTAAAGAGCAACATTTCACATTAACGACAGCAGCTCTTTGTACTATACTCGTTCCAAAATAAACCCCAACCTACTCAACTATTATGCAATACCTGCTGATATTGGAGACATGGAGTGAACACTGCAAAATGTATTGGCTGCAAAACAGGTTTATTATAAGCTTTCCACAATGTTTGTACTCATACTTGGCTGACTCGGTTTCCTGTTAAAACTTTGTTCCACAACATACCCAGAGGAGTAATCCCATAAAACTCTGCTTCATGTCTCAGGACGCTGATGTTGACACCCCTGCAGAGAGAAACAAACAGCATATTTGTTCTGTAAGTTACGAGGAACAAAGCGACAGAATTACACCAAAAAATAGATATTTTCTGAACATCATTAAGACTGCTCACCGCAGGTCCAGTTCTTTGGTTCGGAGGAAATTCAATATTGGTGCAAAAGCTGTCGGGTCTCTGTCAATAAATATCTGAAAGGCAGAAAATCAGTTGGTGAGGACTGAAGATCCAGTAGTTTGTCGCAAACAAAAGCTGACTAACTATTAAGTCACTTGATTGGAGAGTTAATGAAAATGTCACGGTTCTGGAGAGTTACAGTGAACATTTCTGTTTATTTTCTAACACTTTTCAGAATCCACAACAAATTCTGCAACTAAAGTTATGAAGTCAGAAGTGGCCTTGCAAAAACAGCGCGTCATCCAACAGCAGAGAAGTGGATGTCAGCTCATCTGCTCATCTCAGCATCATGTATCGTACTTCAGAACAGTAATGTGTAACAGACAAAATGTCATGTCCTTTTTTCCCCCTGATGTTGGATGGTGCCTGCAGATGCTGCCCCAGTTTGGAAGCAACAGCTACTCACAGCTCCAGTTTCATCCCGAAGAGTGGAGATCCTTCCACTCAGTAAACTGGAAAAGAGACACACACAAGAGTTCTCCAGTTAGCTAAAGCACATCTCTATTTCCACTTACCACCAGTGTCACCACAACAAGCAATTATTTTACAATAACAAACACTTGGCTAGCCTGTTGACACTGAAATACAAATTATTACCATGTCAGTGTGTGCTGTTATTAACTATGACTATTAAGCTGAAAGAGTCTGCATGAAAAAGAAAAAAAAAAAACTTCAGACAGCTGGCAGCAGAGCAGATAGACTGACAGACGGGCAGACAGACAGGTGCCTTGGCAGGCATTTACACTACTTGGTCAGCTGTTGTCAAACTGTGAGCCAGTCCAGTGTTTTGAGTTTGTTACGACTCTGGTATCTGCCTAGCCCCAATCAGCTGTTTAGCCTTAGAGGGTAGGATTCCCTCTAAGGCTAAAATCTGATTTTAAAAAAGCCACACATTCCAATACCTTTATTATAACATTTACATTGAACACTTTTGCACTGAGGACTACTTTATTATGAACCTTTTTCCGGTAATAGTAAATAGTAATTCTAATCCCCTGATATTTACCATCACTGGGATTGTAGCGGGATGAAGTAGGGCAGAAATGACATAATGTAACATCCATACTTAACATTAATTATGTAATATGAATGAGTGCATAGTAATATGCTCACTGAGTCTGACTGCTATATGCATTTAGATCATTTTCTACACAGCAGCTGTAGACAATACAGAGAAGTCACACAATTTACAACTAAAGTGGAGCTTCTTATTTGGTAGCAGCAGTAAGGGAAGAGCAGTAACGCAATCAGCTCCGTGTATTAACCAAATATATCCCATGTGCTTTACAAGAGTCTGGCAGCATTTACAAACCTTGAAAAGAAAGAGTCTGGGATCCACATCAGAGTCTGTCTGGAGGTGCTGAACCTGCAGTATGAATTATAACAAAACACAGTATTGTGAAAAAATAGAAAGTTGCATCATTAAAATCGTGACTGGGCAATCTGTCGACCAAGAGGTATAATTAGTGGTCACAACAATGACTGGTGTGGCTAAAAGAAGAAAAAAAAACTGCCTTTATTATGAAACTAATATATTGTGTATTTTCAGTGTGTACATTATCCCTCGTGTGTAAGAAAGTAGGAGTAACGATCAAGTAAACAAGCTTGTGTCTACTCGAGCTACATCCGTGGCTGTTTGTCCATGTAAACACACATCATTACCCACAGGAGCTCAAATTTCACAAATAATTGCCATCATCTTTTGAGGTGTCCCACTGACGAAGCTTACCTCGTCCCACCGACGTTTAACTGAATGATCTCTCCCATCGCAGGCGTTAAACTGTTACCATTTGTGGCCATGATGAAGTGAACCAGCGAACAGTCGCTGCTCCGTTATGAACGTTTCTGTCACGAAGGCTAGCTTGCTAACGCTCCAGTCCCCAGCTCAGCTGATGCCCCGACTCCTCAGCCTCACAGCCTCTCCTGCTTCCACCTTCCATAAAATATCAGTTATACACGACCTATGTGAATCGCGTTGCTATCATGAAGCCTCCGCATAGTGAGCGAAGACGGGCTGGGAGTGTTTTTTAATCAAAAAGGCAGCCACACAATAATTCCTTTATTTCCCTGCGCGCTTGTTTGCATCACTGCATAGATGTAAATCGTGGATACTAGGTTGCGCAGGATTTTAGCAACGTGAAACAGCTGTACGAGCCAGCTAAAAAAAAAAAAAAAAAGGCAAGAGAGTTCCCCTCTAGCAACTTCCGCTTTCGATGAAACCACGTGGTGCCAATCGCTAAAACAATGTTTTAAGGGGAAAATTATTTTTAATTTATAATTAATTTAGTATTGCTAACCGGCACGAGATACGTACGTTTAATTAATTACTAAAATAGTCGTATGACATACAAGCACATATTTATGAAATTACAATGCCCAGTGAGAACTTTTGAACTTGTATCTCATATTAAGGGATCTATCTGGATTGTTGTTCAACACAAGTCGCCAGAGCAAAATGCATTTTATTTTGCACGGTAAAAAAAAAAAAAAGTGCAGCATAAAAATAAATACAAAACTGTATACTTGGTAGGTTGAAAATTTGAGATACCTAACTCGGAATTTTCCGATTACTCGATTTTTTTTTTTCAGTTGCGGAAATATGAATATGAAATAGCTCAAATTCAAATAATCACACAGTTTTAATGGTGTTTAGCCTCAACGATCGTGTGATGGAGTAAAAACAAAATCAAAGTATATATCCATCTATATGTAACCATCCATTCATCTATTATATATATTTTTTTTCCATGTATATTTATATATTTATTTATTTTATTTATTTTTTCTAAAATATTAAAAATCTATATATTGTTCTTCTTTTTTTTATTATTTAATTTGTTTTATCAGACACAACATTTTGTTTCTTTCTTTGTGTGTGTCTGTTAGATCATGCGTTGTTAAGTTTGGATAAAAATATTAACCACTCCCACACAACATCGAGGGGAATTATGGACCCAGACACAGCTAAATTTCGAACTCCGGCCTAGTGCTTTGGACAAAAATAATGTAGCCTTTTTGTGTAACATTTTTAAATTGCGTTATTCGACGTACTCACCGCTCTGCGTTTTCTGTGCGCAAGCAAGCGCTCCTCAAGTGTTGCCCCGCCCCTCCCACTTATGCTGTGCGAAAGGGACTTGAAACCCTGCAACATTTTTTATGGCGAACTAACATTTTTTATATTGCCGTCTCTTTGCAGCTTTTCCATCAGTATGTAACCCTGGGCTGTTTGTTAACTTTGCGGTGCTCTCGTGATCCACGGTAAGACGTTAGTATGTTGCTATTCAACTTTTTATGTTGGCAATCTGTTTATTTACCTTTCATTAGCTTGTTAGCCTGGGGAAAGTTAGCCAAGGAGTGGGTGGTTGAACTTTAAGCTAACATTGAACACTAGCAGGAACCTAACCAAATAAGTTCACTTACACGAGTTATTTAGTCTCCTGTAACAGTAATGTCATTTTGCGTCTAAGCTATCAGTAAAGCGCAGGGCTTCCTCTCTCAGTAACTTAAACACACAATTATAGGTAAAGAAACTAGAGTCGGAGAGGAAATGTGAATTACAAATTTTGCTAATGCATCCTGAATGCATCTTAACTTCTTACTACTTGGAAAGAATTGTAGCTAATTTATTAGCACTAACGACTCATCCATTCTTCGTGAAAACACCTTTGGATGTTGAACAGCCATTTTTAATCAATACAGCTGTTATTAACACACGATATGGACATAAATGGGAATGATTCTCAACTCTTCTACCTCTTAGAACACGTTGTCCTTGTTATATATAAAAAAAAAAAAAAACCATAGAAGCCCTCTCACGTTCTATACATATGTGTTATTGTTTACAGTCCTCCCTTCTGATCGCTACGTTGTTGAAAAGCCTGCCTGAGAAGAAGATGGATGTGTGACTCGTTCAAACAGAGAAAGGAGAAACAAGAAAGAGACATTGTGTCACTTGTTTCAACTCAGAACCTGTGTGTTATGATGTCTGAGTCAGAGGAGAGGGGAACTCCCTGTACTGAGGGAAAGCCAGAGCTCACATCAGGAAACATGTCCAGTACTACCCACCAGGTACAAAGTGGACCCTCTGTGTCTCCATCTGTGTCCTCTGTCCAGCCTAGTACTATCTCAGCGACAGAGGATGAGGACGAAAGTGAAGATGAATCATATATTCTGGAAGAGAGCCCTTGTGGCCGCTGGCAGAAACGTAAAGAAGAGGTAAGGGTGGATCATTGAGGTAAACTATAAAATGAGGCATAGATGAAAACAAAATGCTGGAGAGAATAAAAAAAGATGACGAAAACACAAAACTTGAGGAAGGTGTTTTTGATATCTGCTTCATTTTGGTAGTAAAACATCTGACCTCATGAGCCGCTCTTCCCTTTAAATGTAGGTGAATCAGCGTAACGTCCCAGGGATTGATGCTGCATACTTGGCTATGGACACAGAAGAAGGAGTGGAAGTAGTTTGGAATGAAGTTAAGATCTCAGAGAGGAAAAATTTCAAAATGCTGGAGGTGAGGCACATTGTTACAAAGTGATCAGGCACATTGGTACAAAGTTCATAGTGACGCTGTGGCATTTTTTGAATTCTATGAGTGATGTCATCGGGAGCTACTTTACAGGAACTCTCTATGAGCAAGTGGAAAAGCAACATTTTGTACTATTTTATTATAACTGCTATGCTTTCTGTCCTTTTTTCTTGGATTTAGGAGAAGGTAGAGGCTGTATTTGATAACCTGATCCATTTGGAGCATGCCAACATTGTCAAGTTTCACAAATACTGGGCTGACAAAAAGGACAACGGGGCCAGGGTGAGTCTCAGGCTTTTGGAGACATTGTTTCATATTCTGTCAACTCCATAAGAATTATTACTATTGCCCTGAAATAATCACAGTTTACATTTGAACAATGTCTCTCTTTGTGTTTTCTACACACTTCTTTATCTCCCTAAGGTGATTTTTATTACTGAATATATGTCATCTGGAAGCTTGAAGCAGTTTCTGAAAAAGACAAAGAAGAATCACAAGACCATGAATGAAAAGGTAAAAAAAAAGACTTTATAATACTGCATATGTACTAGAATATATGAAAAGTCTTCTCTAAAGGTAAAAAGTAACTGTGTTTAAAGCCAGAATGTGGGACTGTCTTTCTGGAGCAAAGCGTAGTTTTCATATTATAGTAACAAATATGTGCTTCTTATTATTTGGTTAAATGTCAAGCCATTTTGGAAACCAACTAGAAATTGCTCTGATAAATTGTATGATCCTATAGGCTTGGAAGAGATGGTGCACGCAGATTCTTTCAGCTCTAAGGTCATTTTTAAAAATGTTCTTTTATTTTAATATACACTCACATTGATAGAAATCCAGTACATTGTATGTAATTGTAATTTCTTTTTCTTTTTTTCCTGATATGCAGTTATCTTCACTCCTGTGATCCTCCCATCATCCATGGCAACCTGACCTGTGACACTGTCTTCATTCAGCACAACGGCCTCATCAAGATTGGATCAGGTATAAAATTACACAGGTTTCATCCCCTGCGTTTTAGGTAGTGAAGGCAAAGCAACAGTAAAGGAGTCAAATTATAATAAATTATGGATTAAGAACCAAAGTTTTCGTAGAATTAAACAGGAAATTTATGTGATTTTATGTACAAAAGAACAAGAAACAATGTTCAAGTGTTCAAGTCTTGCCAGTGTTAAATGTATATTTAATACACAGCCCCTATTATTGCTTTTAGTTTGCAAGCTGAGCAGGAAATAGACTTTGAGGAGTTCAGACTTCTTATATAATGGTCAAATCTTTGCCTTGTTCTTGTACAAACCAGTCCTGCACATCATATGAGGGAACAAAAGTTGTGCATAATGTGGTTTAGAAAACCAATTTTCTGAGTGTAAATATGGCTACAGTGACTCAAGTGTAACCACAAAGCCTCCAGACAATCCCACACTAAAGTTTAAACAACAGAAGGTAATATTTACATCGCTAGTTTATGAATTTGGTTCATCTTTTCATCGCTTATCTTTCTTGTTTTTGTTTTTTTGTTTCATTACTTTTTTTTTCAGTTTGCAGTTTTGCTTCTTCCTATCCTATGCTTACTTTTCAGACTTTTCTTACTTTTTCTCTCATCTTTCTGTGTATTCTGAAAATAATTGTCCTTATCTCATTTGCAGTTGCTCCAGACACCATTAACAACCACGTAAAGACTTGTACCGAGGAACAGAAAAATTTGCACTTCTTTGCTCCGGAATATGGAGGTAGATTTTCTCTTATTACTGATATTAGCAATTTATACCTATGATACAGCTCTGTTGGAAAACATGTTTAAACACATGAACTTCAGCTTTCTCACAAAAATATTTTTATTATAGTAACATGATTGAAAAGTCAGGGTGTTCCATATTTCATTTTCTTTGCTTTAGTTTAAGAGAGTACACGTTTTTCTCTTCAAAACCCTTTCTGTTAAATAAAATATGGCAAGCTTGTATTTTTATACAAACAGTATTTTATGTAAATGTATATAACATCAAAGTATTAGAACAATATAAAATGTAAGGAAGAGGTCCTTGGAGGCATACTAAATTCTTATGCCCTATTCTAATATTTTTGCTTATTGCACAGTTATTTTTCCATTGAAATTGCAAGCACAAAGTACTTCATGCAACAGGATCATGTATGCTCTTATTAATATCTCTTTTTGGGTTGGGGTTTTTTTTTTTTTTTTTTTTTTTTGGTTTTTGGGGGTTTTTTGGTCAGCTGTCAAAGACGCACTTTTGATTATTGGATCATAGGTCTTAGTCTAGATTACGATGTAATATATGTACATGCTGTCTTTTCCCATTGTAGATGTTGATGTTACTACAGCCGCAGACATCTACTCCTTTGGCATGTGTGCCTTAGAGGTGAGATGGGACCCGTAGTATATGATATATAAGAGCTTAAACTGTTTCCCAGAGCTGTCTGTTAATGAGTGCTGATGTGTTGCAGATGGCACTGTTGGAGATTCAGGGGAATGGAGACTCTTCTCATGTTTCTCAGGAGGCCATCAACAATGCCATACAGTTACTGGAGGACCCACTGCAGAGGGTGAGATTCAGTATATTGTGTGTTTGTAGGTGTCAGCATCTTTATTCAGTCATGATCAAAAGTTTAACACCTCTTAAAAAAATAGCAAAAAATCATATTTTGCATGGTTGGATCTTAACAAGGTTCCAAGTAGAGCTTCAACATACTGCAACAAGAAATGGGAGTAAGACAAAACATTTTTCTGGACATAACCAGTGGCCGTCTTGAAGCTCCATTGTTCCACTGAAGGAAAAAGCACCTCACACCATTTTTTTGAAGGCCTTCAGTCTCAGATGCTGTCTGATGTTTATGGGGCTGCAGTCTGCACCAGTAACAGCCTTAATTTGGGTTGAGGACCATCCAGTGTCTTGAACGACAGCCAATTAGATCCTCCGGCTCAGTGCTGGTGAAATTTTTTTTTTTGGTTCTTCCAATTAACCACAACCCTCAGGATCATTTAAGAAATTCCAAATGACTGTCTTACTGCGTCCCACCTCAG